>NC_086334.1:23555856-23926019 GCF_032445375.1 Bacillus rossius redtenbacheri | reverse complement strand
TACTAAGGTGCCCGCCATCTTGAAATATGGACGCCATATTGAAAATCCGTAATTATTTAGCTAGAAATTCGGGAAAAATTTCTAAATTCGTTAAATAAATCACTCATTAATTTACATATTGATTCGATCCGCTCCTGTCCTTGGTTCGATACTTGATCGATGCAATAATGTTTAATTTTATGTAAAAAATAATAATTTCAATAAACCATGTTCAACATTCGTAAAGAGACTCTAAATCCTCTACGACCACCATCCTATCAGACATCAAGACCACCATATTGGAAATGCGTAATTTTAATGCTAGAGATCCGGGAAAAAGTTTAGAAATCATTAAATAAATTACCGATCAATAAACTGATTAATTAGATCGACTAAGGTCCTTGGTACGATCCCAGGCCGATACAAAACAACTTTAATATTTTAAAAAAGCACCACTAAAGTGTAAGGTTCGAGGAATTAAACACCGCAAGTTCTTTTACAAACATAATATTTATTACATAATTTCTATTCTACTACAGGATCACTTACGAAAGCCAGCAATCTTATAATCATTTAGTTCCGCAGCGGTGTGAAATGACTAATTCTTAGCTCCAATCGGTTTATACTAGACAGAGTCTAGCCAGAACCTTTACAGACATAGTCCACCTCTTCTTGACAGAGTTTCTGGATACCGTTTTTAACAGTTTGCTTCACATCGTTAGAACTGTAAATTACTGCAGCCGATGTCTTGAATGCACACTTCTTCACTTTGTCATCGAACGGATATGGCTTTCCATATATACAGTCCAACCACAAGTTATATTTCAAAGGTCCGTTTGTTGCTACATCATCAGTAAGCTGATTGATTATCTTCTGTCTGATATCGTCAAGAAAATTACAAATGTCCTTCGACTCACCGAACGTATTTAGATAATAGTAGTCTTTCAAAGTTCCACGAAATGCAGACTGCGCCAAGTAGAAGCCATTATCGTTCACTTGTAATGCTCCGAACACAGTCTTAGGTTTAGTTCCATGTTCAGACGTCATAACAATCGGTTGCTGGGCATCTGTTTTTTTGGTTGTACGCTTTCGTGTCTCCAATCTAAAGCGAGGAGCCGAAATGTCGGCAGGTAGTTCAGCAGTAGGAGCACAGAATCCACCTTCACATTTTTTCGCATGATGTCGCAAACTGTCAATTCGAGTAAACCATTTAAGGCACTCATCACATCGAAACTTCATGCGAGAAGGATTCTTCGTGCATTTGCTCCGCTCATGTCTTCGTGCATCATGGGAAAATGCGAACGATGTATCACAGTAGCTGCAAGGATACCGTGATGATGAAGACGATCCTTTCAGACCCGATCCAGATACAGACGATGCAACAGTAGTACCATTTCCAGGCATTCTCTTATGCACATCGATGCATCGTTGTTGCGCCGAAACCTTTACTTTCTGCCGCACAGCAGGACCTTTGCATGCCTTCATGTGCGTTTTCATATTATCTTTTCTGGCAAACTGCTTATGACATTTCTCACAAACAAACATTTTACGATATAGGTTCTTGGCACATTCGCTCCTCTCGTGTCGCCGGGCATTGCTGTTGTTTGAGAAAATCTTGTCGCAGTAACAGCACCGATGTTCGCTAGTTGTCAAATCAGCATCCATTGAAGTCTCCATCGAGGTCGTATCGTCGATCGTCGTGGTTTCCTGCACATCCAGCTCAGTAGTCATTAAGCTATCTTCTGCTGGTGGTATCACATCTGTTGAAATCTCCTCCAATGTCGACGTCGTCGTCGTTGCCAACGGGATCTGCTCCACCATTGTCGTCGCTGACGTCAAGGTTCCCGTAGACGATGGTACAACGTCCATCGAGTTCGGCGTTAAAGTCGGTAAAGATGCCATCGAGTTCTCAAGAACAGGTAATTACACGACTTATGCACCAGATGAAATAATCTAGGTGATCCTTACACCGTCGACGACAGTAACAAACTGAGCGACCTGCTGTCTAGGACTCGCTTATATACATGCACCGGATGGAATAATACGCAAGTCAAATCAAGAACCATTTACTATAATACTAGAGTCAAAACAACATTAAAAATAGAAGGACCATCAACGAAAAGGCAGCACATTTGGAAGCACCGACAACGAAAAGGCAGCACATTTGGAAGCACCGACTACGAAAAGGCAGCACATTTGGAAGCACCGACTACGAAAAGGCAGCACATTTGGAAGCACCGACTACGAAAAGGCAGCACATTTGGAAGCACCGACAACGAAAAGGCAGTACATTTGGAAGCACCGACAACGAAAAGGCAGCACATTTGGAAGCACCGACAACGAAAAGGCAGCACATTTGGAAGCACCGACAACGAAAAGGCAGCACATTTGGAAGCTCCATCAACAAAAAAAAAAGGCAAAAAGGAAGCACAAGTTACGAGATCTATGTCTTAGTTAGAAATCAGAATACAAGAAATAAAAACATTAAATTCTTATAACTTAAATTATTTATTTTATTGCTTTACACTATACAAATGCAAGTAAAACAAGCCATTATTGTATGTAGCCAGCATTCCTCAGTTCCTTGAGTATGAAGGATATTTCTTTGATGCACGAATAGTTTCCTGCACAAAGCGAACCATGTAGAAGTCTTAGCCGGTCAACCAATATGTTTGGATCTTTCCATGATGTGTAATCATTCTCTTCTACCACCATCTTCCTTGCACCTTTATAATTATTATGATCTCTGGTGTCTTCCGTTTTACCACCAACCGCAGGGTAACTTTCATGTTTCAGACGGTGATCATCACAAGCTTGATCAGATTTATTTAATATATCACGTCGTTTCCATCGTTTCGGTCTCAGGACACCGCCACATTCTTCAATCTTGGCAGCTTTAGGTGCTTCATCATAGTCTATGTCTTTGTAAACAGCCTCAGAGTCACTGTAACAATCACCGTAGAAGGAATCGTCTTCACCCAATTTACCGTAATAATTCGATGTCGATGATGTTGAAGTGTCTTCATCGTCTTCATGCTTCCTTTTTAGGAGTCCATCATTTTTACAAAGTAGGAAAGATCTACTTGAATTCGGCTGGAATATATTCTCACTTTTCACGTTAAGGATTCTTCCATTGTCTTCATTCTTCCGTAAATCATCAACCTCCTTCAATTTAAGTTCGTTGTCGAGATCGGAAGAGCCAAGAAAATTATTGGCGTAATGCAGATCACTCTTCCTTAGGCTAGTAGATTCATCGTTGTCCTCTAGCCTGTACGCAGGCTTGGCGCTACAAGTTCTGCCATGTCTTTTTAGGCTCTCTCCGCGTAAACGACTTGCTACATCTAACACAACTTATCATATTGCGCAGTGGATTTTTAACACAGTCATTCTTCTCGTGTTGTCTTTTATTCTTTCTCAAGATAAACTCTTTACTGCAAAACTTACACCTATGTTCTTTCGATACAGCGTCAGATCCCAAATCGGAATTCATATTAGTTACTGAGACTAACGTCAGATACCAATTGAGTGTTTTAAATTAGATCCAATACTTAAATAGAAATATTTTCATATTTCATCAGCGAGAATTAATATATCTCATGCAAAAGTACTTTATGCATGTAGTTCTGCTTTTCAACAACAGATGTCGCCACATGTTGCTTGCAGGTAAATAATATTTAGTTCTTTTATGCGGGATGCGGGATGCTCACTAACGATCGTAAAAGAAGGATGGCTTCGCTAGACTCCAAGGAAAAGGAAGTTCGTCTTGCATGTTGGTGCTCCACAGATGTCTCATGGTGTAATATTAATTTGACTGAGTAATGATATTTTTTTTAATTCCACCTGATAAAAATATTGCAAGTTTTGATTTAGTAGCAGAAATTATCGAATTAAATGTAACTCCAAATAAAATGACATGTCTCATTAGACAAAAAAAATCCATGCAGAGATAGATCTCTCACAAATAATCAGGAGCACTCGGTGAAAACCATCAGATGTATAGTCAGGAATAATCAGAAAAACTTGGAGAAAGCCATCAATATAATAACAAGAATAATCAGGAGCACACGGAGAAAACTACCATAATATTGTCAAGAATAATCAGGAGCACACGGATAAATCCACCATAATACTGTCAAGAATAAACGGGAGCACACGGAGAAAACCACCATAATATTGACAAGAATAATCAGGAGCACACGGAGAAAACCGCCACAAGTTTTCTTTGATATCATAAAATTTCAGAAAAAAATAAATAATAAAAATAAATAAATAAAAAATTTAAAAAAATGAAATAAAAAAATACATAAAATTCTGGCTTGTACTAGAACTATATCTTTGCTCAACAATGAGAAGTTCACAAGCTAGCAGAATCTATTTATGTATTTTTTTATTTCATTTTTTTAAATTTTTTATTTATTTATTTTTATTATTTATTTTTTTCTGAAATTTTATGATATCAAAGAAAACTTGTGGCGGTTTTCTCCGTGTGCTCCTGATTATTCTTGTCAATATTATGGTGGTTTTCTCCGTGTGCTCCCGTTTATTCTTGACAGTATTATGGTGGATTTATCCGTGTGCTCCTGATTATTCTTGACAATATTATGGTAGTTTTCTCCGTGTGCTCCTGATTATTCTTGTTATTATATTGATGGCTTTCTCCAAGTTTTTCTGATTATTCCTGACTATACATCTGATGGTTTTCACCGAGTGCTCCTGATTATTTGTGAGAGATCTATCTCTGCATGGATTTTTTTTGTCTAATGAGACATGTCATTTTATTTGGAGTTACATTTAATTCGATAATTTCTGCTACTAAATCAAAACTTGCAATATTTTTATCAGGTGGAATTAAAAAAAATATCATTACTCAGTCAAATTAATATTACACCATGAGACATCTGTGGAGCACCAACATGCAAGACGAACTTCCTTTTCCTTGGAGTCTAGCGAAGCCATCCTTCTTTTACGATCGTTAGTGAGCATCCCGCATCCCGCATAAAAGAACTAAATATTATTTACCTGCAAGCAACATGTGGCGACATCTGTTGTTGAAAAGCAGAACTACATGCATAAAGTACTTTTGCATGAGATATATTAATTCTCGCTGATGAAATATGAAAATATTTCTATTTAAGTATTGGATCTAATTTAAAACACTCAATTGGTATCTGACGTTAGTCTCAGTAACTAATATGAATTCCGATTTGGGATCTGACGCTGTATCGAAAGAACATAGGTGTAAGTTTTGCAGTAAAGAGTTTATCTTGAGAAAGAATAAAAGACAACACGAGAAGAATGACTGTGTTAAAAATCCACTGCGCAATATGATAAGTTGTGTTAGATGTAGCAAGTCGTTTACGCGGAGAGAGCCTAAAAAGACATGGCAGAACTTGTAGCGCCAAGCCTGCGTACAGGCTAGAGGACAACGATGAATCTACTAGCCTAAGGAAGAGTGATCTGCATTACGCCAATAATTTTCTTGGCTCTTCCGATCTCGACAACGAACTTAAATTGAAGGAGGTTGATGATTTACGGAAGAATGAAGACAATGGAAGAATCCTTAACGTGAAAAGTGAGAATATATTCCAGCCGAATTCAAGTAGATCTTTCCTACTTTGTAAAAATGATGGACTCCTAAAAAGGAAGCATGAAGACGATGAAGACACTTCAACATCATCGACATCGAATTATTACGGTAAATTGGGTGAAGACGATTCCTTCTACGGTGATTGTTACAGTGACTCTGAGGCTGTTTACAAAGACATAGACTATGATGAAGCACCTAAAGCTGCCAAGATTGAAGAATGTGGCGGTGTCCTGAGACCGAAACGATGGAAACGACGTGATATATTAAATAAATCTGATCAAGCTTGTGATGATCACCGTCTGAAACATGAAAGTTACCCTGCGGTTGGTGGTAAAACGGAAGACACCAGAGATCATAATAATTATAAAGGTGCAAGGAAGATGGTGGTAGAAGAGAATGATTACACATCATGGAAAGATCCAAACATATTGGTTGACCGGCTAAGACTTCTACATGGTTCGCTTTGTGCAGGAAACTATTCGTGCATCAAAGAAATATCCTTCATACTCAAGGAACTGAGGAATGCTGGCTACATACAATAATGGCTTGTTTTACTTGCATTTGTATAGTGTAAAGCAATAAAATAAATAATTTAAGTTATAAGAATTTAATGTTTTTATTTCTTGTATTCTGATTTCTAACTAAGACATAGATCTCGTAACTTGTGCTTCCTTTTTGCCTTTTTTTTTTGTTGATGGAGCTTCCAAATGTGCTGCCTTTTCGTTGTCGGTGCTTCCAAATGTGCTGCCTTTTCGTTGTCGGTGCTTCCAAATGTGCTGCCTTTTCGTTGTCGGTGCTTCCAAATGTACTGCCTTTTCGTTGTCGGTGCTTCCAAATGTGCTGCCTTTTCGTAGTCGGTGCTTCCAAATGTGCTGCCTTTTCGTAGTCGGTGCTTCCAAATGTGCTGCCTTTTCGTAGTCGGTGCTTCCAAATGTGCTGCCTTTTCGTTGTCGGTGCTTCCAAATGTGCTGCCTTTTCGTTGATGGTCCTTCTATTTTTAATGTTGTTTTGACTCTAGTATTATAGTAAATGGTTCTTGATTTGACTTGCGTATTATTCCATCCGGTGCATGTATATAAGCGAGTCCTAGACAGCAGGTCGCTCAGTTTGTTACTGTCGTCGACGGTGTAAGGATCACCTAGATTATTTCATCTGGTGCATAAGTCGTGTAATTACCTGTTCTTGAGAACTCGATGGCATCTTTACCGACTTTAACGCCGAACTCGATGGACGTTGTACCATCGTCTACGGGAACCTTGACGTCAGCGACGACAATGGTGGAGCAGATCCCGTTGGCAACGACGACGACGTCGACATTGGAGGAGATTTCAACAGATGTGATACCACCAGCAGAAGATAGCTTAATGACTACTGAGCTGGATGTGCAGGAAACCACGACGATCGACGATACGACCTCGATGGAGACTTCAATGGATGCTGATTTGACAACTAGCGAACATCGGTGCTGTTACTGCGACAAGATTTTCTCAAACAACAGCAATGCCCGGCGACACGAGAGGAGCGAATGTGCCAAGAACCTACATCGTAAAATGTTTGTTTGTGAGAAATGTCATAAGCAGTTTGCCAGAAAAGATAATATGAAAACGCACATGAAGGCATGCAAAGGTCCTGCTGTGCGGCAGAAAGTAAAGGTTTCGGCGCAACAACGATGCATCGATGTGCATAAGAGAATGCCTGGAAATGGTACTACTGTTGCATCGTCTGTATCTGGATCGGGTCTGAAAGGATCGTCTTCATCATCACGGTATCCTTGCAGCTACTGTGATACATCGTTCGCATTTTCCCATGATGCACGAAGACATGAGCGGAGCAAATGCACGAAGAATCCTTCTCGCATGAAGTTTCGATGTGATGAGTGCCTTAAATGGTTTACTCGAATTGACAGTTTGCGACATCATGCGAAAAAATGTGAAGGTGGAGTCTGTGCTCCTACTGCTGAACTACCTGCCGACATTTCGGCTCCTCGCTTTAGATTGGAGACACGAAAGCGTACAACCAAAAAAACAGATGCCCAGCAACCGATTGTTATGACGTCTGAACATGGAACTAAACCTAAGACTGTGTTCGGAGCATTACAAGTGAACGATAATGGCTTCTACTTGGCGCAGTCTGCATTTCGTGGAACTTTGAAAGACTACTATTATCTAAATACGTTCGGTGAGTCGAAGGACATTTGTAATTTTCTTGACGATATCAGACAGAAGATAATCAATCAGCTTACTGATGATGTAGCAACAAACGGACCTTTGAAATATAACTTGTGGTTGGACTGTATATATGGAAAGCCATATCCGTTCGATGACAAAGTGAAGAAGTGTGCATTCAAGACATCGGCTGCAGTAATTTACAGTTCTAACGATGTGAAGCAAACTGTTAAAAACGGTATCCAGAAACTCTGTCAAGAAGAGGTGGACTATGTCTGTAAAGGTTCTGGCTGGACTCTGTCTAGTATAAACCGATTGGAGCTAAGAATTAGTCATTTCACACCGCTGCGGAACTAAATGATTATAAGATTGCTGGCTTTCGTAAGTGATCCTGTAGTAGAATAGAAATTATGTAATAAATATTATGTTTGTAAAAGAACTTGCGGTGTTTAATTCCTCGAACCTTACACTTTAGTGGTGCTTTTTTAAAATATTAAAGTTGTTTTGTATCGGCCTGGGATCGTACCAAGGACCTTAGTCGATCTAATTAATCAGTTTATTGATCGGTAATTTATTTAATGATTTCTAAACTTTTTCCCGGATCTCTAGCATTAAAATTACGCATTTCCAATATGGTGGTCTTGATGTCTGATAGGATGGTGGTCGTAGAGGATTTAGAGTCTCTTTACGAATGTTGAACATGGTTTATTGAAATTATTATTTTTTACATAAAATTAAACATTATTGCATCGATCAAGTATCGAACCAAGGACAGGAGCGGATCGAATCAATATGTAAATTAATGAGTGATTTATTTAACGAATTTAGAAATTTTTCCCGAATTTCTAGCTAAATAATTACGGATTTTCAATATGGCGTCCATATTTCAAGATGGCGGGCACCTTAGTAATAAATGATTACTGCACTCTAGCGGATAAGAACTAAACTAACATGGCGTCAGCGCACTCTCGCCGACGAAAACAAGATGGTGGTCTCCAGCAACGAAGACAAGATGGCGGACATGACGTCATACTAGGTGACGATATATCTGCTTTAAGAAAAGTGGTGGGAGTCAGTCTGCCTGCAGCCACCATTAAGGAAGGAGCCTGTCGCCATTTTTAATTTTTTTTGCCCTCACCGGGTTCGAACCGAGGACTCCGAACTCCGTGTCGTTAATGTTTGTTTTTTATAAATGTTTTATTAAAATTTTATTATTTAATTTTTTTATAATTTTTAAAAAATATTTTATTAAAATCGGATAATAAATAAAAAAGTTAAAGATGGCGGCCGTAACGAAAAATGCATCGGTGACGACATAATCCAAGATGGCGGTCATGGTATCCTTATTCCTAGAAATGGCTTATAGGCGGCTATCTCTTAGGAGTTTTAAGCCAGTTTTAGGAATTAGGGTTCTTTCTAGGGCAAAACGACTTTTGAGGATTTTCGAAATCCTGATTTTCGAATTGAGGAATTTTTTGCGAATTTTTGGTGGAACTTTTTTCCACAGAAATGGAAATTTTGGCGATTTTTGAGGAATTTTGGGCAAATTTTGCCCAATTTTGGAGGATTTTGGCGATTTTTGAGGATCAAATTCAAGGTCAAGGTCAAATTTCAAGGTCACAACCATCCAAGATGGCCGCCGTGACGACACAATCCAATATGGCGGACACCGGCTCCGGCTCCACACCCAGAACCCAGTCCTCGGATGCCCTATCCTATACTACTTTCTTTTATGCGGGATGCAGGATGCTCACTAACGATCGCAAAAGAAGGATGGCTTCGCTAGACTCCAAGGAAAAGAAAGTTCGTCTTGCATGTTGGTGCTCCACAGATGTCTCATGGCGTAATATTAATTTGACTGAGTAATGATATTTGTCAATTCCACCTGATAAAAATATTGCAAGTTTTGATTTAGTACCAGAAATTATCGAATTAAATGTAACTCCAATTAAAATGACTTGTCTCAATAGACAAAAAAAAAATCCATGCAGAGAGTGGTTCCTCAGAATAGTCAGAAACACTTGAAGAAACCACAGGAATGATTGCAAGAACACGGGAAAAACCATCAAATTATTGACATTAATAATCAGGAGCACACGGAGAAAACCATCATAATATTGGCAAGAATAATCAGGAGCACACGGAGAAAACCATCATAATATTGACCAGATTAATCAGAAGTACTCGGAGAAAACCACCACATGTTTTCCTTGATATCATAAAATTACAGGAAAAAAATATTTAAAAATAAAAATAAATTAATAAAAAAATAAAAAAATAAAAAAATTGCATAAACAGTTTCTGCTAGCTTGTAAACTTATCATTGTTGAGCAAAGATAGAGTTCTTGTACAAGCCAGAAATTTATGCAATTTTTGTATTTTTTTATTTTTTTATTTTTTTTTTAAATATTTTTTTCCTGTAATTTTATGATATCAAGGAAAACATGTGGTGGTTTTCTCCGAGTACTTCTGATTAATCTGGTCAATATTATGATGGTTTTCTCCGTGTGCTCCTGATTATTCTTGCCAATATTATGATGGTTTTCTCCGTGTGCTCCTGATTATTAATGTTAATAATTTGATGGTTTTTCCCGTGTTCTTGCAATCATTCCTGTGGTTTCTTCAAGTGTTTCTGACTATTCTGAGGAACCACTCTCTGCATGGATATTTTTTTTGTCTATTGAGACAAGTCATTTTAATTGGAGTTACATTTAATTCGATAATTTCTGCTACTAAATCAAAACTTGCAATATTTTTATCAGGTGGAATTGACAAATATCATTACTCAGTCAAATTAATATTACGCCATGAGACATCTGTGGAGCACCAACATGCAAGACGAACTTCCTTTTCCTTGGAGTCTAGCGAAGCCATCCTTCTTTTGCGATCGTTAGTGAGCATCCTGCATCCCGCATAAAAGAACTAAATATTATTTACCTGCAAGCAACATGTGGCGACATCTGTTGTTGAAAAGCAGAACTACATGCATAAAGTACTTTTGCATGGGATAACCTAACTCTCACCACTGAGTGGTGCTATTGTAATCAGTTAGAGTCATGTAGTCTCGTAGCCATGTAGCCTCGTGTCCTGGAAGCTTCGTAGTCCTGTAGCCTCGCAGTCTCGTAACCCTGTGTTCTGGAAGCTTCGTAAACATGATGCATTGGAACCTCGTAGACCTGTAGCTACGTAACAAAGTATCCATGGAATCATATAACATAATGCTGTTGGAGCAGTGGGAGAAAAAGAGAAAATGCTGACGAAGACAGATGTGATAATTGGAGCCTTGTAGATGTGTAGCTTCGTAGTCAAGTAGCCTTGTACTATTATAACATAATGCTGCTGTAGCAGTTGGAGTCAAAGAGAAAATTCAGCCGAAGACAGATGCCGTCATTGGAGCCATGTAGACTTGTAGCTTCGTAGTCAAGTAGCCTTGTACTATTATAACATAATCGAGGTGCAGATCGAAGAGATGCTGGCGGGCGGAGTTGGAGTCAAAGAGAAAATTCAGACGAAGACAGATGTCGCAATTGGAGCCATGTAGACTTGTAGCTTCGTAGTCAAGTAGCCTTGTACTATTATAACATAATGCTGCTGAAGTAGTTGGAGCTTTGTACGCTTGAAGGTAGTTGGAGGAGTCTTGTACACTCGTAGAATTGTAGTCTCATAGTCTCTTAGAGTCGTAGCATTCTAACCAAATATCATTGGAGCTGATGAACCAAAAGGCCGTTGGAGACAATGACTGTTGGAGGCAATGACTGTTGGAGCCAATGACTGTTGGAGTCAATGACTGTTGGAGTCAATGACTGTGGGAGTCGATGGCTAATGGAAATATAAACTGTTGGATTCATAGACTGATGGAGAGATTATATCCTAACTTATCATTGAAGATCGTATCCTACCAAGTTGAATGAACGAGAGAATGCGCCTCCTTTTCGTTAAATGAGCTTTCGTTTTATAGAATTTCCGTCCAAACGTGCTTCGTTTTCATTAAATGCTTGTCCTGCGCGAACGAAGCGTAGTCATTGTGTGTACATTACATTAATATTGCGTACATTGCGTACATTGGGTGTACTTTGCGTAAATTGCGTGTACACTGCGTGTACTGTGTGTCAATTGCGTGAATATTACGTGTTCGTTCCGTTTCCTGTGTGTACTGTGTGTACGTTCCGTTTCCTGTGTGTACTGTGTGTACGTTCCGTTTCCTGTGTGTACTGTGTGTACGTTCCGTTCCCTGTGTGTACTGTGTGTACGTTCCGTTTCCTGTGTGTACTGTGTGTACGTTCCGTTCCCTGTGTGTGTACTGTGTGTACGTTCCGTTTCCTGTGTGTACTGTGTGTACGTTCCGTTTCCTGTGTGTACTGTGTGTACGTTCCGTTTCCTGTGTGTACTGTGTGTACGTTCCGTTTCCTGTGTGTACTGTGTGTACGTTCCGTTTCCTGTGTGTACTGTGTGTACGTTCCGTTTCCTGTGTGTACTGTGTGTACGTTCCGTTTCCTGTGTGTGTGTACTGTGTAATCATTACATTTATTGTGTGTAAATTGCATATATTGCGCGTACATTGCGTGTTGGAGCTGTTGGAGCATTTGGAGCTTTATACACTTGAAGGTAGTTGGAGGAGTCTTGTACACTCGTAGAATTGTAGCCTCATGGTCTCTTAGACTCGTAGCATTCTAGCCAAATATCATTGGAGCTGATGAAGAAAAAGGCCGTTGGTGTCAATGACTGTTGGAGTCACTAGACTGATAGAATCAATAGACTGATGGAACCAATGAATATTGGAGCCAATGAATATTGGAGCCAATGACAAATGTGCGGTCTTTTCGATGATGGTGCTGCCTTTTTCGTTGTCGGTGCTTCCAAATGTGCTGCCTTTTCGTTGTCGGTGCTTCCAAGTGTGCTTCCTTTTTTTTTTTTTTTTTTGATGGTGCTTCTATTTTTTTAATGTTGTTTTGACTCTAGTATTTTAGTAAAATGTTCTTGGTTTGACTAGCGTATTATTCCATACGGTGCATGTATATAAGCGAGTCCTAGACAGCAGGACGCTCAGTTTGTTACTGCCGTCGACGGTGTACGGATCACCTAGATTGTTTAATCTGGTGCATAAATCGCGTAATTACCTGTTCTTGGGAACTCGATGGCATCTTTACCGTCTTTAACGTTGAACTCGGAGGTTGTACCATCGACTACGGGAACCTTATCGACAGCTACGACGGAGAAGGAGCAGATCCCGTTGGTAACGATGACGTCAACATTGGAGGGGATTTCAACAGATGTGATACCACCAGCAGAAGAGACTTTAATGCCGGTAGTGCTGACTGTACAGGAAACCTCGACGAACGCTGTTTCGCCCTCGATGGAGACTTCAATGGATGGCGAATCGTCAACTAACGAACATCGATGTCGTTACTGTGACAAGATTTTCTCAAACATCAGCAATGCTCGTCGACACGAGAAGAGAGAATGTGCCAAGAACCCTTATCGTAAAATGTTTGGTTGTATTAAGTGTCGCAAGCAATTTACAAGAAATGCTAATTTGAAGCATCACTTGGAGACATGTAATGGACCTGCAGTGCGGCAGAAAGTAAAGGTTTCTATACAACAACGATGCATTGATGTGCATAAGAGTATGCCTGGAAATGATTCAGTTGCAGTAACAGCGACATCTGGTTCGGGTTTGTCTTCAACTAGGCATCCTTGTGGCTACTGCGACATGACGTTTGCATTTGCACATGATGTACGGAGACATGAGAGGAGTAAATGTACGAAGAGTCCTTCTCGCATGAAGTTTCGCTGTGACGAGTGTCATAAATGGTTTACTCGAATTGATAATTTGCGCCGACATTCGATAAACTGTAAAGGTGAAGTCCGTGCGCCTACTGCTGAACTACCTGCAGCAATTACGACTCCTGAGTTTAGATTGGTGACTCGTGAGCGTACAAGTAAAAAAACTGATGTGCAGCAACCGATTGCTGTGGCATCTGAACATAAGAATGTGATCGGAGCATTACAAGTGAACGAAAATGGCTTCTACTTGGCGCAGTCTGCATTTCGTGGAACATTGAAAGACTACTATTATCCAAGTACGTAAAGTGAGTCAAAGGACATTTGTAATTTTCTTGATGATATCAGACAGGACATAATCATTCAGCTTACTGATGACGTAGCAACAAACGGACCTTTGAAATATAACTTGTGGATGGACTGTATATATGGAAAGCCTTATCCGTTCGATGACAAAGTGAAGAAGTGTGCATTCAAGACATCGGCTGCAGTAATTTACAGTTCTAACGATATCGAGCAAACTGTTAAACAAGGTATCCAGAAACTCTGTCAAGAAGAGGAGGACTATGTCTGTAAAGGATCTGGCTGGACTCTGTCTTGTATAAACCGATTGGAGCTAAGAATTAGTCATTTCACGCCTATGCGGACCTAAATGTTTGTAAGATTGCTAACCTTCGCAGGTGATCCTGTAGTAAAATAGAAATTATGTAATAAATATTATGTTTGTAAAAGAACTTGCAGTGTTTTTATTTTCGAACCTGTCATTTTTTAGGTATTTTTACTTAAAAATTAAGATTATTTGCATCGATCGGGTATCGAACCGAGGACAGGAATCGATCGAATCAATATGTAAATTAATGAGTGATTTATTTAATGAATTTTGGACCTTTTCCCGAATTTCTAGCTAAATAATTACGGATTTTCAAGATGGCGGCCAAATGACAAGATGGCGGGTGTCACAGTAATAAATGATTACTGCACTCTAGCGGATACGAATTAAACTAACATGTCATCGGCGCACTCTAGCCGACGATACATTGATGATGGCTTCCAGCATCGAAGACAAGATGGCGGACATGACGTCATACTAGGTGACGATATATATGCTTTGAAAAAAAGTGGTGGGAGTCAGTCTGCTAGCACCCACCACGGGGGAAGGATCGGTCGCCATTTTTTAATTTTTTTTTGCACTCGTCGGGTTCGAACCGAGGACTTCGAACTCCGTGTCGTAAATGTTTGTTTTTTATAAGTATTTTATTAAAATTTTATTAAGTAAATTTTTTATTAATTTTTAAAAAAAAATTCATTAAAATCGGATAATAAATAAAAAAGTTAAAGATGGCGGCCGTAACGGAAATTGCAACGGTGACGTCATAATCCATGATGTCGTCAGAGGCTTATCGTAGGCTGTAGTCATGGATGCTTTAGCCTACATATGGACATTTCTAGCCGCTGGGATTTTTAAGGACTAAAAACGGGAAATTTTCCCTCGAAACGGGAATTTTTCTCTCGAAAACGGGAATTTTTGAATTGTGGAATTTTTTGAGATTTTTTGGCGGAATTTCTTTTTCACAGAAATGGAAATTTTGGCGAATTTTGAGGAATTTTGGGCAAATTTTGCCCAATTTTGGCGGATTTTGACACATTTTGAGGATCAAATTCAAGGTCAAGGTCAAAGGTCAAGGTCACAACCATCCAAGATGGCCGCCGTGACGTCACAATCCAATATGGCGGACACCGGCACCGGCACCACGCGCCTGCGCCTGTCCCAGTTCCGGCTAACCTATACTACTATTTTCTGTTCCCCAAAAAAAAAAACAACGCACAATGTGGCTATTTCACTTTGCCATTCGTGTGGAATGTGGCCTCCTCACTGAAAATTAACCTCATGGGTAGGTTCTTGTGGTCGTGTATCCTCCCTTTAAGCTATCTGAAGCACGCACCAACACCTCTGCTATGCGGTAGATGCCATTATAAACACTAGTTGCTTTTAGCGGAGTCAACCTGCAACAAACAAATCCGAAAAATTTGCAAAAAAAAAAAAAAAAAAATTATTCTTAATTGGCTGAAAGAAGTTTCAGGTAAATAGTGTACACCGTTTAGATTTTATGATTTTTTGAAAGTGTACTGATCATTTGTGTGTATGTGTGTGCATAGGAAACTCTATTAAATAATCCCAAACCAAAGAGAATGAAAAAAACGTAACTCGGCGCGTGAGGCAGGAGCCGTAAGTTCCACGTGTGGAGTCAGCACGTCCGTCAGTTGCCTCGCTCGCAGACGCGGCGAAGTCTGTCAGTTGCATTGCAACAGCGGCATTATCGTATCATTTATTCACAACAGAGTTATTAAACAGCGAGTATTGCGCAGTAAAAGTGGTCGTTAACATTTGTGGTTCGGATTTTGGTACTTTGTAACGACTTTAAGAAGCCACTGTAATCAACTTGGACGCACTACAATAACTTATTAATTTATTAAGTTGAAAAAAAATCTCTGTCATAAAAGTTTTCATGAGCACTTGTTATTTGGTTCCTGTTACGCGATTATGACTTTTACGACTTCTTCAATTTGCATAAGCTTGCACCATAACATCCCCTCCCCCCTCAAAAAAATAATAAAAGATCGTTGACGGTTATACGTCCTGTTCCCAAAATCAAATAAAAATGTTAAATAAAACTATAAAATGTGAACTAAAATGTGTATTTTCATTTAAATGAAGTCAGGATGAAATGATTCTCTTATTTCCTTCAAAGATTTAGATGTTCACAAAAAGCGCCAAATAAATGAAAAATGTCAACTACCACAGAGCCCTAATTTTGAAAGAGAATGACTAAGCGTTGGCCAATCGCAAGCGAGACCGCGGAAGGACTGGCGTCCCGCAGCGCCAATAGACGCGCTTGTTTCCGTCAGGGCGGTCGAGCTGTTTCCACTGTAACAGGCGTGTATCCTTGATTAAAGTAAAACATTGAAGTCTTGATGAGCAATTGATATGAAATGTTCTTTAAATTCTAGTTTCGAAACCTATAGATTGGCCTTATAATGGATTTAAGGTTAAATTAAAATAAAATTAGAAGAAACAAATACTATATCTTATTAATTTGATAAAACATTAAAAAAATAGATCAACTTAATTTGAAGAATTGGTTGTATATTACATGAAATAAAATGAGAAACAGAAAGAAACTTTTATTCGAAATTATTAGAGACCCGTGAATTTCGCGGATTCAATGACCTCCAGGATAGACTCCAATATCCTCTACACACTCGGGCAAATGCCAACTGATCATTGGCTGTTGACTTGTGAGTCGTCTCGACTGGGTGGCCTGTGATTCGACACATCTATGAGTGAGGGTCTCTAATTGGCCCTCAGTCCTCCAGATTAACAGAGAACCAATGACAGAAGCAGCACTAAGGTATAATTATTTGAATTTTAGCATAACACGAAATGAATCCGCGAAATTCACGGGTCTCTAGAAATTATTAATGTCGACATGTTCACAAAACAACAAATAAAAAACACACATTATATATGATACATATTAAAATATATCTTGAAATAGTTTAGATTTAGATTCAAGGATATCACTGATATCAGTAAATTAAATGTAATTAAGATTATGTTTCTCATCCCCAGGCTTAATGTGTAAATATATACACTGGTATATTTGTACACCTTTATCCGGCCATGTCATCATTAAACTTGTAACATTATTGTGTTATAGATATTTGTCATGAACGTTTTGACACTCGGACGTATCTTTTCATTATACAATTCACTTGATTCCAGGGGCCAGTTTTCATTACGCAGGTTGAGCTGTTTACTATAGTTCGGAATAATTCGCGGATTCACATTGCGATAGGTTCTAGAATTGTATGTTTTTCTTCATTCTTCTTCTTCGATTGGGGCTCCAGTTTAGCCGGAGGACTCTGAACCAATGAAGAACCATCAACAAAAGAAGTATCGAATCACTGGCATCCTGGTTGGCAAGTCTCACAAATCAGTAGCCAATGAGCAGATAGTGTTTGTCCGAGTTTGTAGAGGATTGAGAAGTCTATCATAGAAGTAATCGAAATCGCGAATTTTTCTAGTCTCTGCTAAACACAATTGTCTTGCTAGGTATTGAAAAAAACAAATCCGTGTGTTTATTTACCTCTAGTAGTACAGACTCCACAGTCATCCGCATATTGGAGAAGATGTCACCTGTTCATTTGCTGTTCACTTGCGTGAAGTTCCAATTTGTTGTAGCCTATAATAAATTCGATACTTACTTGGTTGAGGGTTTTCCATTGGTCTATGAGTGATTCGGGTGAACTTTGAGCCCATAACAGAAGCAGTGGGAAGGTGTTAAGTATGGAGTTTCTTGAATTGTGGGATTTAGACGCGTCGAGGGTGAAGGTTATACCTAGGGACTGGAAAAATCCGTGATTTCGATAAACTCTGAGATAGACTCAACAATCCTATACAAACTCGGGCAAATACCACCTGCTCAGTGACTACTGACTTGTGAGACTTGTCAAAAAGGATGCCAGTGATTCGATACTTCTTTTATTGATGGTTCTTCATTGGCTCAGAGTTCTCCAGCTAAACTGGGGCCCAATAAAATAAGCAGAATGAAGGAAAGCGTGTTTTGTTTCCAGCCCATCGCGAAATGAATCCACGAATATTTCCGGTCTTTAGTTATACTTATTTTTTGGCCGACATTTGCGGACACCATGATGAAGGCTGCAGTTTCAACCGAAACGTCGGTGAAACTTTTACTGATACGCTAAATCTCACAAAAGAAACTCCAGTCAATGGCCGCGAAAGCCTACGATCTTTATTAAGGTATAAGTATGTTTAATTTTAACCTCTCAGAAAATGAATCTTATAATTTTTCAGGTTCCTACGTATTACGAGTGGTAAGATACTGCCATCATTATATGGTTGGTAATAAACGCAAACATGAAATGTGGAAGAAAGAAACAAAGTACTGGATGGATGTAAAGTACACAGAAAAAAACTTCTGTGTACATTTTCAAAAGATTCCTTTCGAAACCAGTTTCATAGAAATAGTTTGTAACACTACAAGAAAGATATTGTGACTGCACGACACATGGATATGGCTATTTTTGCATATATGAAATGCGTTCTAAGTATTTCCTACGAAAATTGGCGCATAATTTTAAATTTCAAATTATGTTTCATTCAAGCATAATTTTTTTAATTCCTGGAAAAGGTAATCAACAATTTTGGCTATATTTTATTGTATCATGCTTATTACGAGCGCAGTTAATACTGGAAAGCTATACAGGGAACGGTTTACAAATAACTAGAGACCTGAAAAATTCGCGGATTCATTTCGTGATAGGCTGAAATTCAAACATGTGTACATTTCTGCTGGTTATGCTATTGGCTCGCAGTTTAACTGGAGCTCTCTGGGCCAATGAGAGACCATCGACCAAAGAAGCGTCGAATCACAAGCTACCCAGTGGAGACGCCTCACAATTTAGTACCCAATGAACACGCGTGTTTACTTGAGAAATGCAGAGGATAATGGAGGCTATCCTAGAGGTCATTGAATCCGCGAATTTTTCCGGGCCCTACAAATAACTAGCGACCCGTGAATTTCGCGGATTCAGTGACCTCCAGGATAGACTTCAATATCCTCTACACACTCGGGCAAATGCCAACTGTTCATTGGCTGTTGACTTGTGAGTCGTCTCGACTGGGTGGCCTGTGATTCGACATTTCTATGAGTGAGGGTCTCTAATTGGCCCTCAGCGCTCCAGATTAACAGAGAACCAATGACAGAAGCAGCACTAAGGTATAATTATTTGAATTTTAGCATAACACGAAATGAATTCGCGTAATTTACGGGTCTCTACAAATAACTTTAACTATTGAACCTAGTATTACTGCGAACACTTTTTTTTGTTGTGATACAGTAGTTTTCATACAAATGTACAAAATGTACAAATGTTATATTTCTGATCATTAAAAAAAGTTACAATAAAAATATAATAGAGCACACTCAGAATATCACAGATGAATAACACTGCGTTGAAAGGATTCCTGCAGTGTGTGAGTGAAACAAGCGCGGAGATACTCGCACGTGGCGCCACATCCATCCTGCGGCGGGAGCGGGAAGCACTAAGCCGGAGACAGAGACGCATCGCCTTTTCCGCTCGTTCGCGGCTCGTTAGTGGGTCGGAACTGCGTGAGGCGTACATCACCGTTGGAAAATATACTGGAAATTTACCACTTTCCAATGAAGAAGGAACCTCAAATAAACGAAGTTTTCTATGTAGTTCCAAATAGAAACCACGAAGTATACCGACTTCTGAGGTTTGAGTTCCATCCTAAAAATAGTAAAACATGCTCAGTTAAAGGTTCATATATATATATATATATTTTTTTCTTTAAACTTAAGAAGGTTTTTGGTGGTTTTTTTAACACTCCAAGAATATTCTCGTGAGTTCATTTTCAAAAGTAAATAAACAGGGTAGCGAAAAGTTTACAAATTTACAATGATTTATAGGGCCAGGTATGTTTCGCGGAGAAATCTGATCGTTCATTAGTAGGGACTGGAAAATTTCGCGTTTTCTATGACCTTCAGTATAGACCACACAGTTTTTTTTCTACACTCGGACAAATAACGCCAGTTGATTGGCTGCTGACTTGTGAGTCGTTATTGATTTGCGTGAGCGATTCGATACTATTTTATTCGAGGGTTTCTCGTTGGCACAGAGTCGTCCAGATGACCAGTGAGACAATAGCAAAAAAAAAAAAAAAAACACCTCAAAGTTATGTGAATTAGAAATTTTAGCCTATCGCCAAACGGATCCGCGAATTTTTTCATGTCTGCACTCATTAGACTGCAATAAAATATTCCTACGCCAGCGGGGTAATCCTTGTAACTGGCGAAAGCCTGCAAGAGAAGCCCCATTGCTAGAGACCGGAAAAATTCGCGTATTCATTTCATGATATGATAGAATCCAAACAACTGTACCTTTATTTTGCTCCTCTGATTGGCTCACAGTTCATCTGAAGGACTTTGAGCCAATGAAAAACCTTCAACCAAAAAAGTATCGACTCGCAAGCGTCCCAGTTGACAGGTGTCACGAGTCAGTAACCAATGAGCGGGTGGCATTTGCCCGAGTGTGTAGGGGATTGTGGATTCTATCCTAGAGGTCATCCAAAGCGCGAATTTTTCCAGTCTCTACCCATTGCGTTATGTGATCAGCCCGTTCAGGTCGTGTTTGTTTCCAAACCGAATAGCCGTGAGTTAAACATGTACCTGAAAGGAACTCAACCAATCACGAAACACACATGATGCTACCTACAGTGTTTTAATTCTCAGCTAGTATCAAAATCGTTTCATAAAATAAAATTCATGCCCGTAATGATTTACAACCAGGAATGTTCGAAGATTGAAGGTAAATGTTTTGAACGAACAGAGCCACGGCGAGATAACAGCCGCCTGGTCGAGCAGAAACACGCGCGCTGTCGGCCTTGCATTGAGGCCGCAGCCACGGCCATCACGTGACCGGCTGGGCGGTGGTTTCGCCCGAGGGACCAAACAAACAATAACCAAAAAAACAACAAACAAATCATAACAAACTTTACAACATGAAATTAAAACGTCAAAACCATACAAGTCTAGATTTACAACAGAGAGAATTGTTATTATAATTTATTATTTGATTCCAGTTCGAAGGTTACGGGACTGGCGCTGACGAAGAGGGCGAACCAAAAGGAAAAAAAAAAAAGTTTCGAAAGCAAATAAAAAAAAAAACAGTTGGGATGAAGGCAGTGAAATATCATGGCCGGCGACGACGAAGCATTCAGAAGCTCGCTGACTGAATAAATTAGAGGAAGCGACGGCCGTTTATCTACTGTGGTTTAGCGGGACTGCAGTAAATTAAGACGGGCCAAGGTCTGGTCGGACGTTTGTGAAGGGTGAAGGGGGGAGGGGGAGAACCCGGCAGCACTGCAGGGACGGGAGGTCTATTTCGGGCGTCCTCGTGAGTATTCGGCTCGCCCCACGAGCGCGACTCGCCGCGACCGTCAGTCCGAGGTTGAGGTCGCGCTTGGCCCAACCTATCTCTAGTTATAGTCTAGATTTAAGAGTGAGGGGAGTTAGTCATGGCGCCAATCGTTGCCATGGCTGGCCAATCTCCTCCTAACACATGATGCATGCGACCCTCTCCCTGCATGGCTAATCCCAGCATGACTAGGCGTATAGGCTTCGGCCTGAGACGCACCTAGGTCCCTCCCTAACCCGGACCCCTCCAAAATACACTTAGTTTTAGTTAGGTTAGAAAAAAAATCGCGAGCGACTGACCCCCCCCCCTCCCCCGAAATCATTCCCCTTCTCCTGCTGCTTGCTGGGCATTTGCCGTGGTGTGGAACGATAACGTTAAGTATCTACAGGAAAAAAAAAATTGAACAAAGTGTATCCATACGATGTGGGGGAACCGATATGCTGAAATGTATCAGGAGGTTCAGTGGTCGTAACTTGGGCGCATCTGCTGTGACTTATAAGATGATAGTGGAGCGACGGCTTGAATGTGAGAGTGAGGAAAAGGGGGGGGGGGGGACAGGAGTACCACAACAAACCACACCGGCTCACGGCAACGTCCGTCATGTTTCCCAACTTGCGAAAAAAAAAAATTCTAGGCTTGAACCGGTCGGCGGGAATCGAACCCGAATGGCCTTGGTGAAGGTCGAGTGATCACAATCCTGAGTGAAGATGGAAATCTCGATTGAGACCGAACGTATTCGGTCAGCCGATGCGATGAACCGAGTTCCGGCTGGCATTCGGGGGTGGGTTCGACCCCGTCTCATTGAGCCAGGGAGTGGTATTCTCCCAGAGTAGTTCAACATTCCTGTTCCAAGTAAATACATAAATATTTTCACATATCTTCACCCAGTGGCGGACGCAAAGAGGGGGGGGGGATAGTGGGGGGATATATCCCTCCTGAAGTTATGAAAAATATATGCGCTACCTCGGTGGAGGCAGTATGTTATTTGTGTTGATGCAAGGTGAGCTGTTACACCTGGAATCACAACCCACAGAGGAAGTGATGCAAGTTGAGAATGATACTAGAAATGTCCCAACCTCGTGTTGACGTTTTTCGAAAACCATTTTTTTTTAATCTCCTAAATTCCTGTATCCACCACTAACTATGACTCCAACAATATATATAATACCTCAAGAATGAAGGTATTGTATACTAAAACCTTAAGAATGAAGGGGAATCAATACAGAAGGTACTGAGCGAATTGGCACAACGGTAAAATGTTGTGTTTCATTAAGACAAAAAAAAGAGGTAGAGGGGGTGATTTATCATTTTAAAAGTGAAATATCTTGCTACTTGTACTCGAGAAACACGAGATGAATACGTAGAAGAGAAAGGAACAGACGGAAGTTATATTCCGCTGATCAGGAATTAGAATTATAGTTTGCTTTTTTCGTAAGCACAATTTAATTACTGGGGAAATCGAGAGTCGTTTGAGCTACAGTCACTGCCTAATCATTTCGCAACGTTATTTTAATTTCATATTATATCATTTTTTAGCATGGCCAAATTAAAGTCTTTCGCAATTTTTCAAACTCTACGAACATTTGTACATACTTCATTATCATATTAACTCCACAAAATAATTGTGTCTACCATGATTGCAGGATTTAAAAAATATATATAAACGCTGGGTGATAGAATTTATCTATTAGCTACTTGCACAGGTACTGTGCAAATATATATGTAAGGCATACTAATATATCTTTGAAAATGTGCATAATATACCAAATGTCGAAAGAAGTATTACCGATCCAATTAATCATGAGCTTTTAAATGATCCTGTAAATCATGTTGAGGCACCTAAAATAGACATTTAAATATGCGATTGTATGCAACAGAATGTTCCAGCGTAAGATCTCGTCTGTATATGAATTTTATGAAATAACATTGGAGTAGTCATCTATTATGAGCAAACGAGAATTTAAAATAAGACTTATATCGATGCATCTGGAAAAGGTAAAAATACCTCTTGCATATTACAAAAAAAATTAATGAACGTCATTGCTAATGTTTGAATGAACCCAGCTATAACTTACACGTCATTCTGCAACTAAGAGAGAGAAATGTCAGGGGGAAATGTTTGTTTGGTTAGGCAATAGTATTGAGCAACCTAAAATGTTTCAAAAGTAAAATTTACGAGCCGCATAAATCTCCATGCGAGGCTGTAGCGTTGAGAAGCGAGCTGGTCACAATAGGCAAGGTATTTAGCCAGCTTCGAGGAGTGTTACTTAACGTCGGGGAAAGACTCCACGCAATGCCAGATTTAAAAAAAAATTTCAATGGGCATTCCAGGATTGGCGTAGAGGAGATCCCCAAAGGAAGATATACGCAAGTGGCTTTCGAAGAAGAGCGCGGATACTTGGCACAGTATCTTGAACCCCGGATTACTCATTTCGTCACCACGCGGTCGGCAAAGCCGCATCTAACGTGCTGGAAGTAGTCACTACACTCATAAACAAATGGTTTCTGTCCTTCAGGTTTTATAGCGCGGCATAAAGTCTTGGTCTCGCACGCGCTGTTGCTTGCTTGCTTACAGGGGCACAAATATGTAGGATTCTCAAGGCGTGAAATGGGGGGGGGGGGGGAAATTCCCTTCCCCCGGGGGGAGGAGGGGAGGGTGCCCGCTTGGCCCGAGATTTTTTGCACGTGGGTTTTAACCGACACAAGTTGCTTGTATGTTGTAAACTGCCCATATTCTGGCCTATTTGCAAATAATTTGCAGAACTCATTTAAAATACACAGAAAGTTTTCCATAAAGCATATTTTTGATGCTTATTTTTATCAAATCCGTTTCAGACACGATTTTGTAAGCACAGGCGGGTTCCCTCAGCGAGGGCCTTCTTAATTCCAGGGGGAGGGGGAGAGACCCGCCCCACATACTTTAATTTTGCATGCAAATAATTAATATAAATGAAGTAATAAAAGGACTTGGGTGATATTAATACGGCTGGTAAAGTATAAATTCGATCAAATTGAAGAAAAAAAATCAAACAAATGTTCAGTTCTCAATAGTCATTTAAACGCGCGTATAAAATTAATGATTTAAAATAGTATAATAATCGAGATACATTTCAATTAATATTGAATATTAATAAATATGATAAATGTTTATTATAATTTATTAATTTTAATTATCGATGAAATAATTAAATAATATTTTATAATTTATAATGAAAATAAATTATACATACGGGGACATAACCTATCTTATATTAATACATTTGAAAGTTTATAAGCACAATTTCTATTATTAATATTAAAAATAAATAATAGTTTTCAATTTTATGGACCAGTATGCAATATAAATCACGAAAGTTTACTATTTAAAAGCACATATATAATTTTTATTCAAGTGTAGCCTTTTTTATTCTATGAATATTTGTTGCATGGTGTGCATGTATCGTATTAATTCACTGTCACCTTATTTTACATAACACGCCTAAATAAGTATAACTTCAAATAAAATACTTGTGATACTGGCCATTCGACGCTTAGCGATATCTTACTTTTATTGGGTATTGTGCCTGCCACTATCAAGGTCGCCCCTGGAAACTGATTGAATGATGGGAATGGCCCAATGAATCAATCGTATCGTCATATTTTGGACATAAAAGTGATTGAGACGGTGAGGTGTGTAATGTAAAGACACTGTTGCATTGACAGAATTATTCGACTGCGAAGGGGAAAAAAAAATGCGGGAGGGTGAGAGAGGGGTTTAATATTTAGACAAAGCCCACAGGCACCCGGCAACATCCGTCACGTTTCCCACTTCGCTGATGTCGCACTTCTCTTCACTCGCGGAGGCCGGCGTTTTTCTCGAAGGGATGAGAGCAGCTGTGACGTGTCGCGCCATCCGACGCCCGAAACACCCAGAACAGCGACGCTTATTCACGCCACTCCTCGCGGTGGCCGCTGTAAGCCCGGAATTCCCAAGCCGCCAAAGGTGACAATAGCCCGAGACGGGACAATGCACGGGGAGTGGAATGGGGAGGGGGTGGGGTTGCGAGGATCCTTGTAATCCGGTCAGGTACGCGTGGCATGTCTTACGTCATTAGCGCCAATGGACGGCGCGTGACGTCAGTGGCCGCGCATGGCCACCAGCCCGCTCCGAACCTGGCGCGCATCGCGGTCTTGTCTCTCGCGCTCGTAACTATATGGGCATTTATGTAAATTAATATCGCGATTTTACGTGCCAAAGAGGGTTATGTATTTTGAAACAACTAGGTTCACCTAACATTATTTTAAAGCACCAAAGAACACCACCTTCAATTTCCTACATAATCTTACAAAAATCCTTAATTTTATGTCATGAAATACAAATTAGATGATATTTGATTAAAATGTATACATTTATAAAGGAGACCTAGATGCAGAAGAATTCTTTTAATATCCTACATTCGGATAACTCGGGACGAAACTAAATGTATTTAGTTTTATGCTGTGTGGTTGGTAGATTGAGAATGATCAGGGACCTATTTCAGAAAGGGGGGGGAATAGGAATCATGTTTAATATAGGAGTGAAATTTCTGTTTACTTGTATACTCCTTGGGTCCTCCTTTAGAGGTCTGACAAATAAAAATACTGGAACATAAAATTTAAATATTTTTTATATTCACACACACAAAGATAAGAAAGCCGAAATATCATATGACTAGTAGTTCTGTATGGACCTTTATGTGTAAAATAATTACTGATTTTTGTATTTGGGCTACTAATCGTAATTCAGTACGTGAAAATTAATTTTCATAACGAAGTTAATTTCCACCGTCAAATACATACAGACATTAAATTAACATTCTTGTCGATCATAATAATTTTTTTTTTTTCACTGATCAAAAAATTTAGTAGGGTCATTGGGTTAGAATGTTTGCTCATCACTATACATGTCTACAGAATCATAAGCAATTACGTACATACACACTCAATATTAAATAATCAGTCTTGCATAACCTTAACCAGTTGGTGTTAAAGTGCTCTACCTTAATTTCTTTATTTTCAGGATACATTGTGGCGTGTGTACTACCTGGGCTACTGTCAGGCGCCACTCTATCTGTGAGTACTGCTACCACCTTATTCTCCACTATTTTAGTGACCCTTTCTGTGTATACACTGCTCTATTGGATTGAGTAACTGAACATCCACAGAATACTATGATATTTACCCATATACTTTATGTTTGGTTTCAACCTTTTCGTGAAAATTTAGATCTAATATTATTGAAGATATGGATATAACTTTGCAAATATTAACACTAATATGTGTATATGCCAATGACATTTTAAGTTACTTGAAGGAAACAGGGTAATATATAGGCCTAATAACAGTATTGATGTAAGAATCAAATATTTGTGTATTTAACTATATTGATAATTTTACTTAAATAAAAATTATATACTACATATAACATCATGCATGATAGATAAATACAGCAATACACTGCAACATACAATAACTATAGCATGAAATCAAATTGTAAGTATTCTTTATAATATAAACTTAGCATGTTTAGCAGCACATAAGCCTTATTATATATATATATATATATATATATATATATATATATATATATATATATATATACAGTAACTATGGCACTGATTAATCATGTAAGTTAAATTGGCAACTTTAAGTGTTTCCAGAAATAGCGTTTAGTGATATAAGTTATTATGTGTCAATCTTAAAATGGATATTAATGCTTCATAAATGTTCCAGGCAAGCTATCATTCTTTTTTCACAAGATTCTTTACCAGTACTACTGATAATTGATCAAGTGAGAGACTATGCAGCTAATATTCCAATTGCAAGTTAATTATAGTCTTAGTGAATATTTTTAATAATTAAAATGATCGCAAAAAACAATTCATAGTAGTAGTTTTAATACAAAGAAATGATTTTGTATCAATTACATTGCAACATGTTCAATAAGTTCATTATTTTTAACAAGGTGTAGTCAAATATCAAAAAACTATGATTTATAAGTCTTACGATTACCGACATTTATCACAGTAATTAAATTTAACATAAGTATGCATATTTAGCTTCATTTATCTTACTTCTGAATATCACCATTAATTTCAACATCAAAAACCTAACATAAATGTGATATAATATTGCTAGTTATAATAATTAGCTGATATATTCACAGAATAACAAATTAGTAGCAATCCTACTAAAAGTGCCAATTTGCCATAGTAACTCACACAGAAGCAATGTTTACGTTTTTCTGCGACTTACTATTCGGAAAGACAAAATAAACATGTTTTCAATAATATCCCTACTAATATTAATCAGTAATATCTGAATTATGATTCTTTGCTATTCATAGTTTCAATTTAAAAAGTTTAAACACAGTTACAATATAAATAGACTGAACTAAGCACAGATATCGTAACCCCAAAAATAAATAGACAGTAGCAAATAAAGTGGTATTAAGGTTAACTGTCTTTCTTCCTGGTGTTATAATACAGAAATAAATATGTATGTCTGTAGACGTACAACATATTATGACAGGGTGGAAGAGGACCATCATAAATACTTGTAAAAGAATAATTTGTTAAAAATGTTTTGACACATATCTTTAATAATTTAGCTGAAATTCATGTTTCAAATTAATTTACAAAGACTATTTTTGGAACACGTAAAAAAAATTAATGCAATGAATTACGTCGATAAATGTTTATAGTTAAAACTTCTACTGCAAGCTATATAATTTTTAATTTTATAGTAAAACTTAAAAACGATATTACATTATTATATTAATATAATGTATTACGGCGACATCGAATAATGATTTAAACAATCTAGTAAACTTAACATTTGTGAAAATTTGAAACATTTTTACTGACTGGTAACAAAGTTAAGTCCTTCAGGGATTTTAGTCTTGTTACGGATTGGATATTTTAATAACATGTTAATCTTTTTCGTAGTATTATTCCCATTTTTGTTGGATATTATACCTGGGTTTGTATGTTAATTTGTCTTTTGATATTGTTCCATACATCGCAAGCTTTTGTCTGAGGGCCATTGTCTGAGGTTTCTTTGCTTGTGGGTGTTAGCCGCGTCGAAAAGATGAAGAGTTCACCATCGTTTCGGTCGACATCGCAACCGCCGTCATCGGGGTCAGTTTTCTGGGAGATTCCTAGGCCACCCAAGCAGGGAGCTCAGCAACCCAGCAGGGGCCATGTAACCCCATGTACTAGGAGACTGTTACCCTGATGATGGAGGCTGGAATGTCGACCGAAACGTTTGTTAACTCTTCATTTTTGCAGCAGCTAGCATCCACGAGCCTTATTCCTTCCGTGACGTAGGACGGGTTTATGAAGTAGGCAACCATTGAAACGTCGCAGAAAAGCAACACGCAACCAATGCAAGAAAACCGCAGTCGTTTATAAAGCACGCAATTTTGCAAGACGTACCAACGTGTCAAACATAAGAAAACAAATTTATAATTCATGTTAATCATGCAAACTAAAGATACCTTCAATGATTTGATTTATAAGTGTAAGTGTTATTTACTTTCACCGTGTGCAACTTCAACAAGTGAAAAACGTTATGTATGTATTAAACAGAATATCGTAGGAATTCATGCACAAAAATGTTTATAGTTTGCGGAAACCACAAGACGAAACGCAAGGAAGTCGTAAGGTTGAACAACACTTGTATTGCGTAGTTTTTTTGTAAACCGGTGGTGCTCTGAACCATGGGCGTCACAAGGATATATTTTTTGGGGGGGACTTCAATAATTGATTTAGTTGTTGAGAAATATCCATCCCCTGGAAAAAAAAAAAAAAAAGCGGGAGATCCGGGGGTCCTCCCCCGGGAAAATTTGGAGTTTGAAGGTGTAAAAAAGTGGTTTTTAGGCATTTTTCTTTCCTAAATATTCTAATTATAGTTGGTTGCAATATATAACATATTTGTTATAAAAAATATTTTCAGAGAACAAATTTGTAAAAACACAGTTAACATATCTGCTGGTGCCATATCCACACAAAATCATTAATTTAAACATCAGGAGAAACGTGAATGTTACACTTAAATGCCGCAGCAGTATTAAGAATATTTCGCACATGTACACAAACAAAAGTAATAAAGTGATTATATTCACTATTATTATAGTATCTCTCCTCGGTATCGGACCTGATTTTGATTTTACACGAAGATCGAATTAAAAAGTGCTCACATTACCACGATTGGACTAAATGCACCATGCGCAACATATGGGTTATATCACAGAAATAATATTTTTAATATAACTACGGAACTAAATATATTATTGGAGGGGACGAAATTTAAGACTTTTATTATTGGGGGGGGGGGACGTGTCCCCCCCCCCCCCCCCCCGGTTGCGACGCCCATGCTCTGAGCACTTGCGTAGTTTTTAAACTAGGCCTTGGAACTCGTCGAGCCCCGGGCCAGATGGTCGGTGTCGGCGAGTCTCGGCCCATGACTGGTAGTGGTAGGGGTTCCTCGGGAGTCGTGCGCGCTGGCCTGCGGGCTGATTACGAGCACACACTTTGCGTTATAAGTTGCGATAAATAACGAAGGTTTGCGAAGAATATCGCAGGAACCAGCAACGTGATTACGAACACATCCTGTTTCGTTAAACTTCGAATATTGATGACGTTGTGGCGGTATATATCGCAAACTTTGATTACGAGCACACTTTTCAAGTGATATTTATCGCACCGTAGCTACGTTATATATCACGAGCATTTCAACTGGTGATACGAAGCGAATGTGAGGTAAGTGATATAATTACTCTTAAAAATAATGTCCTCCCGTCCTAAAAACGTCATTATAATCGCACATTATTGTTTTAAATATAGTCGAGTACGATGTAAAGCGATGAAGTTAAACGTAAACAATTGTTTTAGGTTAGTGTGTGCATATTTAACACGCGAACATTATTCTTAACATGCTATTTCTGTTTATTAATTGTACCATGGGATCATTGTTTTCAATGCATAGTTTGTGTGGAATAATTATGAAGTGGTTTAAATACGATCAAAGTAGGTAATAAGAATATTAATAAATGCTGTGTCATAGCTTATCAAATTAATCCTAACCTAAAGAGCGATATTATTTACACGCACATTATGAACTCAAGATAGCTATAAATAGTTCAAATAGGCTACTTACCTATGTATATTTTGTGTTCGGGTATTTGCTCAACATGCAATTTTTTTTAATCTGTGCGCTTGTAGACTTCAGACAGTAAATTGTATATTTCTCTATTTAGTTTCAGAAAGCTATTTCCGGCCTCCTTGTGTGTTCAATTGTGCAAGACATTTTTCATTTGTGCTCATTCATTTACATATTGGCTCTATTACCTAAATGTGTTAACATTGGTAATTGTTAACAAGTGGGGCTGATCATAAAACAAATAACTTGATGAATAATTTATTTATGAATTCCCCTCCTTAAACAGGATGATTCTATTAAATAACATTTCGAGCTTTTATGTAGGGGAGGCAAGGCTTTATTATAAAAATAAGTTTATGAAAACGGTAATTTTGAGTTCCTATTATTAACCTTGATACTTATTTCTGTTGAGATATTTCAAGTTGTTTACTGTTTAAATTGTTGGTTATGTGTGGGTAGCTACACTTCAAATACTGCAAACCTATTCATGTCTACAGTTGGATAGGTTAGCTACATTTTAAATATTGTATAATGAGGTAAATATGGTGAAAAGCTACTTGTCCATATGTTTTTTTAAAATTATTTATTAGTTTTCAGACATTAATTCCAATAATTAACATAGGCTATCAATACTGTAACATTGTTTTACTAATAGAAAATTAAGCTTACCTCACCTAACCAACCATCCACACATATTTTGTAGTACAATTAATGTAACTAACCTAACTTAACTAACCATTCACACAGATCCACACTATTTTTTTGTTATTTTTAATTCATCTAACAAACTTAATGGTGGGAATGGCTGATTTGATTAGGTTAATTACAAATACTTGAAAGTAGTGTAGACAGTTTATTAGGTTATGGTAGTTATATTAAATATACTGTGAACTCATTTTAACAGTTTTTAAGAATTATATATTGTAACACAGCTAACTCTAACCTAACCAACCACACTACAGTTTATACCTATTATTTTTTTTGGTAACATAACTTAAGAAACAGTTCACAAAATCACACAGTAAGTATTTTTAATGTAGCTTACTTAAGTCAACCAATCATTCTCATGTATAAATTTTTTGATTTACCTAACCTAACAAGCTATTAAAATGGCATATTTCTAGTTTAACTGCTTGAAGAATTACAACACACTCATGGAGAATTGTTGGAAAAGAAGTCGAAAAGTTAAAATTGTTTTTAGAAATTAAAGAAAAATGAATGCAGTTATGCGTTACATCGAGGAATATTAGCTCAATAATATCATCTTAAAAATTATTTTTATTAATCAGGCCCTCTTGTTAACAATTAGTAGCCTACCAAACTATATTACACTAATTTAGTTAATGTTTGAAAATATTTCAGGTTCTACACAATGGCCTTTGCTGCCTTTCTGCTAGCTATCGAACTGGAGGAGAAGGCAGAGAAGATTGTTAAGAAACCATCAAAATCCCTTCGAATTGCCAGATTGCACCCTCATAGCAGTTGGAAAACCTTAGAAAATGAAGAAACATGAAGAAACGAGCTATGCAATTTAATAAATACTTTGTTATCAAGTTTGTTGCATTTATTAAAGAAATTGTGAAAATAAGTGTTCACTCATTTCCATGTTTGTATACAAAAAATTATTTCTTAACACAATATTTTCTCATAATTGGCAATTTTAGCACATGCCTCTAGCATGCCTTTTAACTTTTCTTTAAGTTCTTTGATGCATTTTTAATCAAATTGCTGGTTACCATTTCAGAAGCACATATTCCCAATGCTTCTCATCAGCTGCCAGCTGTCTTTCTTGAATGTTGTTTATCAGCTGCCAGCTATCTTTCTTGAATGCTGCTCAACTGATCTTTTTTTTTATTATTTTTAAATTGTACTATTGATCATTACCAGTATGAATTGTATAGGTTACACTAGGTATCATAGAGGCAGAGTTATAATAAAGGAGGTGCTAATAACAAAGTACAGATTCTATAAAGTATGCTGACTAAAAGAATTATCAAGGTTTTTCCAGTCAAATATTTCACAATGCTTGTATCTAACCATTCTTTACTTTTTTTTGTGTAAACAAGATATAACATGGAAGAATTTCATTAGACTAGCTGACTATCAATGCAAGTTCCAGCAGGTACAACTGCTTGTTGTTGCTAGTGAGCCCATTTGTATACAGTATTGACATTGTTTCATGTGGACGAATATAAAAAAAATATTTTGAACTAATTTTTATTATTGTAAGTTTAGAATCAATGTAGGTATGTTTATTGAGACTGAGACAAGTACAAACAAATTAAATGACACACATTGCATTTAGCTAGATAATTCAGGAACAAATATTGACTTACTTAGTATGATTCATCTTGCGATAAAGTTTGGTACAGCTCCATTCCTTGCACCTCCCCAGTCAACACTCTGCATCTTATGAATTTTTATCATCACTCACTGTTCTTATCTTTCTATTTATCATCAGAATAACCAATAACCATTAAATCTGTGCTTAGATGTGTGTGAACATTAAAATAAGCAATTTTTGAGCTAGTATTTAGAGATCAAATCATATCTTTCTTAAAATATGTGATGAAGCATTTAAACAGCTTATTTAACTATATTAAGTAAAATTTAACTTAAATAAAAGACTAATACAGTAAATTAATATGTAACTGATTATGACTGATGGCCATTATAACAAATATGCATAAAAAACTCTTAGGTTTCTTGCCTATCTTATGAAAACACAAGGATTGTAAGAGGTCTTGTTTTAATAATGAACCTACCAGGGGTATGTGCAGGGGCAAGAGGAATATATGCCTCCCCCAAAATTCTTAAAAGAAAAATCTATATCCCCCCCCCCACCTCCAAAAAAAATAAAGCCAACAGGCTAAGTGCTTCTATACAACTTTCCTCCTCCCCATCCCCCTTCCTCCCTCATAACAAAATTCTGCATACTCTTCTGAGTAGAACAACTTTAATTTTTTTTTTTAATATGAACTATTAACACTTCCATGTTTATGCAAGTCATTTTTTTGTGTTTCATTTTAAATGTAGCACACCTCCAATTTCTATCTGTCAACTTTCAGGTATCTTAACTACTTAATTTTCACCACTCTTATTTTAAACCCACTACACCAATCTCAAACAACAAAATTGGAAGCATACCAGTATTGAAAAAAATATATATTTAATTTTCAAATAAATATTTGGAAAAGTATAGGATAAACAAAATGCATGACTAACACAATATAATGTCTACCAGAGGTTGAGGGACAAAACCACCTTCTAGAATCTACATCATTCCCAATGATGCTGTACCGAATATTTGGATAATTCACTGGTCAAGGCTGCTCAGAAATATAACTTGGATAATATTGCCAGCTGTTATCTTAGCAGCTATTGCTTAAGCTGCTCTTTTTATTGCAGCATATATCATGTTGATCCATTACTGAATTTAAAAAAAATGGATTAAATAATTGGAATGCATGTACATGAGAAATTGTTCAAACTGAATATTATTTTACATATTAAACCATCAATTTCTAAACTTGCTGAGAAAAAGTAATCTATTAATTTATCTTAATGGAAAAAAAGGGGGGAGGGGAGAATTAAAATTATTGAATATTTCAAGACAGTTTTTAAAATAATTGCAGCATATTAATAATTTACATACATGTTGGATCATTAACCAACTTGAATGCCATCTTGAAAACAAAGTTGTTAACTCAGTACTTACTCTAATTACTCAGTACTTAGTTTCACTTGTTTAAGTCATTGGTGAGATTAAATTAAACAGCAATTAAAAAAAACATAGCAATGAACTTTCATATCCTCAGATTATAAAAAAAAAACTGTTCTTACACTGAAAATTTTCAAGAACTGTTCCATAATAACTGTTTAAAATGTCAATCTTTTTAAATTGAAACATTATGGGCCTAATTTTATCCTTAGAATATGCAACCCAATACACTGAAGAGTTTAAAACAGACTTCAAAAAATGAAAATACAAAAAGTAGCCCATATCTTCTCCATTGTAATTGAAGGCTGCTGCTTACATAAAAATTGTAATGCTATATTCACTAAAGAAAAAAAAATAAAACTAATATTTTGCCAATGGTCAATGGTTTTTAATGTCCCTAAACGTTTGTTAAGCCTCTTTGTCAGTTAAATCCACAGATACATGCAAGCTTCACATTCATTATTTGAAGAAAAATTGGCTGCAAACTCTCTGTGGCTCTTAATAAACCACACCATGATTTCTGTTGGGCAGCAGTAACTTTACCAGTGCCACTCTAAGGCTTATTTTAACTGAGAACACAAATATTCAACACAGTGCCCTCTTTAATAGCGGCATGTGCACTCTAATCAAGAAAACCACAAATTTAAATAATTTTCTGTAATTAAACTTTACCAAGTGTACGAAGGGAGTAAAAAATGTTTGAGTGACCTATAATATAAATATTAGCAAAATTATTTTTATTTACGAATGGTACTAATATCTTGGAAACATTGTTTCAAAACACTTGTATATAAAATATACGAAAGCACATGAGTATTAAAATATATTTATAAAATTTTAACTGATTAGATTACATAAACTAGAAAGCTCACCGCTGGAAATATGTTAAAAAGTGTAGTTTTTATTAGGTATGCTAATAACCACTTAAATATATCATTAACCACATATATGTATAACTTTGAAGTATAAGGTTATGTTTTTACACAAGCACACAAAACTTGACTAAATATTTTTTTTTAATTCCACTCTTCATATCATATCAATAATAGGTAAAATAAAAACAGACACGAGTTCGTGTTAATTAGTTGTTCCTTTAATTTTGTAACCTGTAGAGTGGCCTCATTTTCATTCTATTGAAGTTTAAACATGCTTCTCGTTCGATGTTTATGTTTACATGGCAAGACGCAGTTAGCCACAATGACGACGCGGAATCTTTAACTGCATTTTCAATTTAAACTTCTACGAAAAAGGCAGCAAAAAAGCTTTAAAGACTTTATTTAAGAAATTAGTGCATTAAAAAAGATTATTTTGTTCCAAGTAACACTAAGTATTCATGATTCACTTACAAAATAGTCTGTTCGACGAACATATTAATTGTTCAATTGTTGCTTGTCCTCTGACGTCATGGATTCGTATCGCAGGTCAGCGTTACCGTGAAAAATAACGAAACGCATATCGCAAGGTGGGTCGTAATCACCAAATGCGATACGTGTTTCGTTACCGCGTGAAGAATAACGCTAGTCGTCGATGGTGTTCGTAATCAGCCCGCTGGCGAGGCCGCGTGGGCGTACACCTGGCTCGCTGGTTTCCCGGCCGGTTTGGGTAGAGAAGGGGAGGGGGGCCTTGCTGACTAACTGCGCGTCGCCGGTGCGCGCGGGGGAAACCCTTCCCCCCCCCCCCCCCCATCCCACCAACCAGCGTCAAGCTCTGCTCCCGTGTCGCCGCGACAGACCGTCTGCCACCGCAACGCGCTCCCACGCCTGAAGGTGCGCGGCAGGTTTCCGGACACAAAGCGGTCGGGAGTAACGTCTCTGTACATCAACAAAAAATATAACTATAGAAACCCTGTTGCTAAAAAAAAAAATGTCTGTGATACACTACGAGAAAGATTTTTTCGCATACATGAAATACGTTTTTTTTTCCCCCTCGAGATAACACTGATCATTTCTTACTGAATATTTCCGCATAATTTAATATAATATTTTCACTGATGTTTTATTCGAGCATATATTTTTTAATAATGGAAAAGATGATCAAATTTTCAACAATTGAACATTATTTTTGTTTTATCATGCTTATTAATGTGCGTAGTTAGTATACTGGAAAGCTATACAAGAAACTGTGTGCAAATAACTTGAACTAATGTAGGTGCTGGGACAAGACAAGGCATACATGTCCGGGTAAGAATCCGAACCCATTATTACTGCGAACATTATTTCGAAGTGATATAGTTGTTTTCACGTAAATGTACAAATATATGAAATTTAACATAAATATTTCTGTTCCATTTACAAAAAAAAATTTGTGACGTGGTCTTCAACTTTTATGTGGATCAAGTGACACCTGTTTCCACAGATAAAGTGTGGCGGAAATCAGTGTATAATACACATATCACCATATCATCACGGTGTCGTTATTTTTCAAAATATTAAAAGTAACTGAAATCCAAATACATTTAAATAAAATATATTTTTTTAAATATACTTTAAGTTTGGCAAACTGTTTTTTCCAAGTTTATGACATACTTTCTGAAACCAAGACTTTGCTGTACAAATATTTATTAATACATTTAAAAAATGATTTTAATTGTAATTTTAACATCACAATTAATTTTTAGGAAACGAAAATTATTTTAAACAAAAATGCATTCAAAATTTTGTTTATTTATTTATTTATTTATTTTGTATTTGATATTTGGGTAAATGAAACATATTCATGTGAGATTTCGTGCATCAGTTAAAAAACAAATGAATCCAATAGTGAGCAGTTAATAAAATGCTACCAAATTTTTACTTAGATTTAGGCCACCTGGCACTTTCATGGTTGTAAGAAAAAAAAACGAATGCTGGAACATTGTCCGCGGACCGCAAAAAATAAACTGGTAGGCTGCACTTTGAAGACTAATTTAAGTTGTTAGAAACAGCATTCGCTGACTGGTTGCAATTAGTTTCTAATATTATTATTTTTAAAGTACTATAACTTTAAGGGCGCGTAACTTCTGTAATCAATTTATGGGGAAAATAGCAATAATATATTTTTATATTATTTTCTCGCTAGAATTCGCCTACTGGGCGTTGTCCAGTGACAGCCTCTATAAACCAATGATGCAACGCCATATTATTATTTCGTGAGCATGTTCCGCAACAATTCTTAAGACGTGATTTGACATACATGTCAACAAAACAAAAATGTACAGCTTTATTACAGGGAAATTGGTTTACAAAAAATTTTTTCGTCTAAAGTTTTTTTTTTTTTTTGTGTTTTAAGGATGTTTATATTTTAATTGCATATTAGCCATAATTCTTCAGTTAAAAACGCTTGTTTCATTAATTAACCAAAACACAGGTGTTTGTTTTTCCTATAAGGCTTTCAAACGATTCATCGATTATTTTATCTCTATTTATTTGTAGTTTATATGAATTGAAAATTACAAAAAAAAAAAAAAACTACGATAGTACATAATGGATTTTGACAGAATTATCGGACCACGAGACAATTTTTTATAGCTGCAAAATGTGTTGACTGGATCACGACGCGAGAAAAGAAACACATACGACAAGAGTGTCTCCAGAGAGACGCCTCGATATTTTCCTCTTGTAGACACTTTTTATCACAATAACAATATTCAACAAAAAATGATTCGTAAAAAGCTGGAGGAAGAAATATTTAATTATTTTTTTATGATTTTACGAACCTATTATATTGGAACTTTATTTTGCCGTCCACCTTTAAACGTGATTTTTTTAATGATAATTTTTTTAAACAGAATTTAAACTTTAGTATTCAATTTATAATTTATAAATATTTCGAATAATTTTATTCCAAATGCAAATAACGCGTTTTCCGCTCCGAGTTATGCTATTTGTTTGAAGTTCTCCAATTTTTCTTCATTTTTTAAAATAATTATTTCCTAGCTATGATCCAGCGAATTTTATACATCATGAAGTTACTGTATACTTCAAAAATAATAATATATATATGTTTAATTAGATAGAACGATTACGTTTACGTTAAAAATGCACTGCAAAATAACTTAAAGACACCGGCAAACACAATCAAGTTGACGAAGAATTTCCTGGAGTTTCGGTCCGTCACTTTTCCACAAGGCAGTGCCGTCAGATTTGGCTGCACTCCCTGAAATGTTCCTCTGAACCACAACTATGCTGAATTGCCCCTCCCCCTTTTCCTCCACGGGGCCCCAGATGTGGGATTTTACACTTCAATTGAGCCCTAATATGTCAAGAGTCAAATACACAGGATCTGCGATTTAGTTATTTAAAAAAGTGTATCCTATGTCCTCACCTAAATATAAGCCGGAGACCCCATAACTATTGTAATTTAATGTGCCAGCGTGTAGGCTTGTTGTAAAAAAAAAAAAGCACCCACACGCCTACCTTCGGAGACGTCCACACCGAATTACTGAGGCCGAGTTAAAAATGTTTTCTGACAAGTGGCGGCGTCTTCGACCAGGATGTCTCGCCAGTCGCGACCTACTTCCATTGCGTATTTATATATTCTGCGGGGTTTTATAGCTTTCTTTTTAACGCGGATCCACATCCTGTCCCCAAAGGCGGGACGCGGGCTTTTTTTTTTTTTACATTTCGGCCCGTCTGGTTTTTAGTGCGTCGCTCTGCTCCGTGGATTATTTACGCCCGGAGCCCCTACGACGACGACACACTGTGAATTTTTTTTTTTGTAAATGGAACAGTAGTATTCATGTTAAATTAAAGGTATTTGTAGTTTTTTTTTTTACATTTACGTGAAAACACCTGTATCACTGCAAAATGGTGTTCGCAGTACCTAATACTGGGTTCAAATTTTCACCCTGGGCATTTACGCTTTGTGTTGTCCCAGCACCTCCAATAGTAAATACGTTACTTGTAAACCGTTTCCTGAATAGCTTTCCAGTATTAACTGCGCACATAACTAGCATGGTACAACAAAATATAGTAAAATGGTTGAATACTTGGTTTTTTTTTCCTCCTGTGGTTTAGAAAAATTATGCTTGAATGAAACATCAATTAAAATATAATATATGCGCTGTTTTTCATTAGAAATATTAAATATTACTTCGAAAAACATATTTGAAATACGCATAAATAACCATAACAATGTGTTGCACAAATTATCAATATCTTTCTTGTCGTATTAAAAGCTATTTCTATGCAACTGGTTTCCGATCTTTTGTAAAAGTTTAGAACTAGTTTATTGTGTAAAGTGCAGTTCTGCTTCTCGTAGTCATAAGACTTTCTTTAAAAGTATAAATACAACGAAACCTATCTTGAATTTTTCCGTGCATGATCATAAAAGACCGCTGGATGATTTTAAAAAAAACTTAATTATACGTGTTTTCTTTAGTTTCTTGGGTTGTGGAATTTAGGCGTATCGATGATGTGAGGTTTAACCGACGTTTCGCCATCATCAGATCATCATCCTGATGGAGCCAACGTCCAAGATACTACCTTGAATATGGCTACTGCAAATTTCCGACCGAAACGTCTGTGAAACCTTTTCCCTCGACGCGGCTACATCCTACAAGTTAAGAATCATCAGACAACGTAACGGCCTCTTAAGCCTGCAATCCTTATTAGTGCTTACTTCAACTTGGGGAAAAAAAAAAAACAACATTACTGCAAGTGATTTTATCTTCCGCCGAACATTCTATGCGTGTTTCGCAATTGCTATCGAAGATGTTTGATTCAGTGAATTGGTGAGTAGCTGTGGGATGAACATCATGGGTTGGTGAGCCTCGTGGCAGCTGACTCAACTTCCACGGCTCCGCGTTCAAAACCAGTTCCAGCAAAGACACGTTACTCACTTTAAAAGGTTGCCACCATAAAAGGTGAACGCGGAAGCAACAAGGCACTTGATAAACTGAAATTGCAGCAGTTTTATAAATTTACAGAAGGTCAGTTTGCACTTTTTTTTTGCAGGCGACACGCATTTGGACTTAGCGCAGCAAGCAAAAAAAACCTTTGAGTGAGTTTTTTAGTACACGGTAGTGATGTGTAACGTCTGATCTAGGTAACGAGCAAATTCGTGTTTAGTTCATGTTACAAGTAGACATATAATACGAAACTCGGAACGCAAAATTCACATTAGAATTCTTTAAAATAATGCCAAACGTGATAAATATACCCAAATTGTGTTTTCAAATACAATTTCTGGACGCGAATCGCACGTTGTTTTCACACCCGTCACTATAATTCGTTGCCGGATCAGCTACGTCGACTATACAAACATTTGTTATGTGGACATAAATTTTAATGTATGTATATTATGTAACTGCTCCGATGAAAGCGAAAAAGATTTTAAAAAAATACTAAACCCCGACTTTAGACCTGATTTTCGACAAGGAATTTAATAAGAATACTCCCCAACTGTTAAATTTCATTAAACAGTTAACACTGTTGTCTTAGTGAATTTTGTTGAGCACCATCCGCCACAGATGGCAGCACCGTGGTTACACATGTCCATTCCTTGAGTTTTGTCGCATTCACGAAATTACTCGCACGAAGATGGTAAATAAAAGTTTTTTTTGGACTGTAGTCAGGCATAGAGGAATCGTATTCTTGGACGCGTGCTGAAATAGCAGCACTCAGAAAAACAAATTGTAGTTGTTTTTTTTTAGAGATAAATGCAGATGCAGGGTCTCGTACGGAGGAGATCTGTGATCGGTCCCGAAGGGTCCTTTCCTGGACCTTCACAGAGCTAGTACTTGTCTTATGGGATCTTCTTTATTTTCTCCGCCACTGCATCCGATTCCACTCCCGCACCCATGCTCGACTGTCGTCACTCGCTCAACGAACTGGCTCGGAGATGACACAGGGTCGCTAGTTTTCCCAGACGCACCTGAGGACGTACCTGAGGACGTTTACCATTATACGACCCTCGTTACCAGGTACCAGGATTGTTTCATCCCGGTACACCAAAATTCAAGAATTATAGTCAATTGTGTGTGGTTTTTCTTCTTGTAATTTTTTCTTACAAGTAAAAACTAGTTACTCATAAATCATCGTTTGCAAATTTTAATTTTAGTGATTCTAAAAATACTTTTTTTTTGAATTTTTAAAAGGTGAAAACATACAAAGACACATTACTCGAAAATATCTTATTGGAACTAAAGTCATGTCATATCAGGCCGTTGCCACAGTGTTCAATTCAGTTTAGTTTACGGATAAATATAGGTAAGTTTCGCGCGAGAACCCACCTACCTGAGGCGTTATTCGATAGTTTGGCGCACAGACCATCCCGCTTAGTCAAGGATGAGTTTGTGTTGCTGAGGCGGGATGATAAGTGCTAAACACTTGCTGGTGTTTCTAGCGCGGGGTCGCCTCAGAGCTGGCGCGATGTATTCTCGTCGTGCACACGACAAGTGTGAGAACTAAGCGTTAACCGTGAACATTATACGGCGGAGAAATTTGAAGCCAAAGGTTTAAATGCAAGTGCTTTGAGCGCTTTCAAGAATCTCTACTGGGAGTTTCATGCCTTAAAAAATTATCCACGTCAATTACCAAACTACGTTCTGCATTCCCCGTCGCTTCTCGCGAGGTGGGCGGCTGAGGCTAGCTCGAGCGCAAATTTCGCGCATCGTTCGGGGGTTCGTTTAGCCCCACTGGCTCATTTCTCTCGGCTACATTTTGCCTCGTTCGATACCTACCACACTTCTCTGCATTTTTAATTGCTTCTGCACGCGCTTTTTCGCTTGTTTTCTTTCTTTTCTCCGACATAACCTTTTTCGCTTAGGCATTTAGAGATTAATGGCTCCAAAACCAAAGTAAGTAACTTTATAATTATTCCATTCAACTAGCAACCACTCAGTGCCCGCACAAGAGAAAATTAAAGTTTAAATAATCACGCAAATCGGTGTGTTACATTCGGAGTTAACAGCTCTCACACACTTCAATTGACGCACTCTCATTACATCATCACTGCATGTTAACCGGGTGAGTCATACGTGAAGACCACGAACAAAGTCTGCTCTGCTAAGATATATTTACTTAACTTTGTTGCTTTTATAGGTTGCGAATTTTAAGTTATGTCGTATCCTCCGCCGAAGTGACACCCAACCCGAGATAAAAGACATTTTATATTCCTGTCGGAAATTCATTTCAAAAGGTATTTAATATAAGTCGTAATAATCTGATTTATAGAAAGAAAACAGGTCCCGATATAAAACAGGAAACACTGTACTGAAATGTAAACCGTCAGTTACGATCAACTACGAACGATCTAAAAGCGACGGCAGCGCTGTGATTCCAACTGACGGCCAAGGACTACATCCAACCGAGAGAAAAAAAAACTGAACGCGAGCGGCTCCATTGGTGCCGGATTACAAATGTGCCGAACCTTAGAATGCAAGATTAAAGTCCTTTCGCTGAACCTGTTTTTCAACTATAAACGTGTGCAAAGCAACGAACTGACAACGGCATGTTTACAAGCATTGTTCTGACGAAACAACAGCTGCACGAGGACACGTAGATACGAAGACCGTTGGTACTAATTTTGTGAACATTCGAATTTGAGGCAAGTTGCATGGCACAGACTGTACCTACCGCACCTCCTCGGTCCGAACTAAAAAAAAAAAAAAAGGAATTAGAACATCGATTAAATCCTCTTCCCTCGCGCCTCGGATACACGCCTCCGATACCCTCGCGTCTCATCGCTTCTGATTGTTATAGGCAATTAAGTGTTCATTAGCGTCGGGTGAATCCGCCGTGGATGCGGGCTGTGGACTAATTGACCAGGGTTACGAAACAACGTCGGGGCTCCGAACAAATGCCACTAGCTGTTGGTGTCGTTAACAAAACTCGTTAGTGCTCCAATTTATTTAATTTTTTTTTAACTACGAACCAATCTACGTTACACGCCGGTGTAAGGAGTCAAGGAATAAGCACGTAACTAAAACAGGCCACGTCTGAATTTAATTACACAGCTATGTACTTACGACCCCATATACTTTACTTCGCTCATGGAGAACTGGATTAATTCGAGTAATTCGAACGTGTACAATTTTATGGCCTATTACGACAGCTTTAAGCAGACAAACAGGGTTTTAGCATCAATTTTTTTTTTCAAATTACATGTAGCAATTTTACGCTGATCGTAATTTTAAGAGGATAGGAAAGGTCGCAATATGTATGAATGAATGATGAGAATAGATAAAACAATAATATAATCTGAACGACTTGACAAAATTCAATAGTGTTGGTTTTGTCGGCTAGTATTTTAATTGCGGAGACCTGATTTTACAGACAACGTGAATATAGTGTACAGTAAAAAAAATAACTAGGTTTTCATAAAAATGGGACTGGAAACCAAAAAATATACTGTCATGAAAAATTAGGGTATAAAATTAATGAAGTCACATTAGAAAAACCCCTATGATAACGAATTTTGAAACGAATTATAATTTGGATAATTGAAAGTTTAATTGAGTTAAAATTAGCAAATTGTAATATATTGTTGAGTTACACAAACAGATTGAAATGGTCCTACTTGTGATGCCACTCACTGTATGTTTACTATTACTCAGCATGGCTATAACAAATTTCTCCCTTTATAATCTGTGATAATAAAATCAAGAAAAATCTCACTTTCATATATAAATAATATTGTAGAACATATTTAGGATTATTAATAACTGGATTGCTCTTGTGAGAGCAGTGCTGGGTCAACTCAAAAAATCCTTCAAAAAAATATTGCATCACATTGATTAAAGATACGTAAACTAGATACTAATTACTCCAGTATCACAAAGAAAAACAAAATGACATAATGTACTATCTAGCGTGGCCAGTTCGATGGACACGCTACACAAAAGTTTTGTCACACGAAAATTAGGTGAGATTAGAATACAAATTTCAATAAAATGTGAATATTTTCAAAATTTCTCAGGTTTTCCAAATAAATAATTTGCCGGACTAGTTCAAATTCGAGGCAGCAGAACAAAATAACTCAGGACTTCTAGCCCTTGTTTTTGTATTTCGTTAATTAAGTTAAATAAGTTTGTAAATTTATATTAATTTGGTGCTTAGCCAGTTCACCAGCAATTATCAGTGTGTGTCAGTTAGTAAAAATAGCAAGGCATCCTTTGTATGTTCAATATTATTGGCCTAACTGAACTGCAATCGGGCCTATCTTAGCTGCTGCAGAATATGGACCATATATAATATTATACATATTTATATATAACTTATATAATATTATATATATTTACGTTGCCGACTTATGGAATTTCCTGCATTCAATTGCACAGCTTAATTTCACTTATTACACACTTTTTAACTGCATTTCGGCATTACAAAACACTTTTCACGTGTTATTTGGTCAAAATGAAGCCTCCCCTGGTACGGGAGATGCTGATTGCGTCAAAGGACAGAAAGGAAACTCTTTATGACGTTCCAAAATCCAACACATCTCGAGCAGTTTTCGAATCACGTGGTTTCTCCTGAAGCCCTGCATACCGCATGTGTGTACCCGACCCAGGCGGGCCTCCTTACCAGATTTTCGAATGCTGTGATATAGTCCAAGGGTCGGTAGACCATTGCTCTTTTCACAGGATTTCACGTCTCTACAACACGCTGCGCTGCCACAGCACAAAAAAAAAAGACGAACAAAATCAAACGGCCCAATGACAACGCATGTTCTCAACCCCTGCCCCTCGCACCCTGCCACCGCACTTGCCCAAGTTCTTTTTTTTATGTTAATAATTAATAAATATAGAGTACGTTTTCTTGTTCTATTAGTTTATTTCTATTGATGACTACCATTATTTTACATTTACTTTTTTTTCTGAGTAGCCTTTATTTAAGACTTTATGTTGAATTTGTGAATAAAATATTTTGATTTTATCTCTTTTTTTATATTCTTAAAATTTCATGTAGATACAGAGAAAATACATGTTTTATCTCTCTAACAAATTGGAGAATTTGTTTGATTAATTTTTGACCCATCTCACTCGAAAGTATCAATAGTAGGCCAGGTGAAAGAAACAAAGTTAGGCAACCTCACACGACATGCCGGCATGGTTGCGAAGCGCGCAGGCGCCGTGCGTATTCTTGGGTATTTCGATGGCTCTCGGTTGAACAGCGATCTTCGCTGCCCTTGTTTTTCACTGTATTTATTTTAGTTTCGGTAACGTGAAACATTGACTTAATTAATTAATTAGGTTGTAATGGCTCCTCAACATTGAGGAGTGATGCAATGAGAACTGGAGGTAGAAAGGCAACGAAATTGCAGTACTTTGGTGAGTACGAACGAGAGTACCCCGAGAAAACACACCAGGTTTATGACAACTTACCTGCGTTACCTACTCGAGAATAAAAAAAATATCTTGGTTTAAACCTGGTTTGCGATCGAAAACCGGTTCGCGTGTATGGAAGGCGAGTTGTCATCTTTAGCATATTCACGTTATTAACTTTTTTAGTGACAGTTTTGACAGATTTATTTTGACAGTTTCAATCACTTCGACGTATAATGTGATCAAAATAGACGTGAGAATTGGCACCCACGCCTTAACCTAAGATTTGAACCCAGAACTCCTCCCACCAAAAGCTGGCGTGCATTCAAGTGCCATACGGTGGTCGGCTAGTGCACACTGTTAGGCCTACCTATTGTACACTCAGCCCTCCCCACCCCTCGCCCCGACAAAGCTACCGCATTTATCGATGATAGTCGGGACTTGGTAAAGACTAATGGAATGGATAAACAATTGTTATACTTTTTTTGTATTAATGTTATATTTTGGACTGCAACCTTTAGTTTGACAAATACACTAAAAAAAAAAAAAAAGGCAGCGCAGCGTTCGTACTTTGAAGAGGACAAACCAAATGTTAAAATATCTTTAAGGCAATGCTTTTTTTTTTCATCGCGTTTTTTAATGCTAGTGTATTGTAGATAAATTTAAAGTTGTGTTTTGTCTTGTCTTAAATATTAAAATTTATAAAGTGTATCCCAGGGTAGTCTCAGTATCACACCAACACGCTTAGTTCTTGCCCCGATGTTCACGGAAGCGAACACGCACGGGTGCATGCAGGCACGCGCGGGTCCGCCATCTTGACGGCTCCGGCTCGCGGCTGCAGCGGAGACGGGCGCAAGCACTGGACTTCAAAACTGTTGAAATTCCGCTTGCGTTTCGTTGCCTTTTTCGCTGCATACTAATATTTCACCCACAACGCCCCGATGGGAGCATATCATCATTAAATGAGAAGGCGGTGTATTTTCGTGTCTCACGCGCTACCCTCTTGGCGAATAATATTTAGTCGGACAAAGGGAGTCATTGGCGTTTAGTACTGAATTTGTTTTGCGAGAATAACTTGAACTTAATAATACAGAACCTAATCCCCTTATTTTATCTTTAAAAAATCATATAAAAATATTACCTAAATCAATATTAGAGAAATCTGAATTAAATTCAATTATAAATACACCTAATAGGGACTGGAAATATAAGTGTGTTCAATGACCTCCAGGATAGACTCCACGCGATCCTTTGCATACATGAGTAAACGTCACCTGTACATTGGCTACTCACTTGTGAAGCGTATGAACGGATTAGATAGTGATTCGATACTTCTTTAATTAGTGTCTGTAACTAGCCTGCTTTCCTCCAAGTTAAACGTGAACCAATAGAAGCAGCAGCACAAAGCTACAATAATTTTAATTTAAGCGTATCACGAAATGACTCCGCGAATGTTCCCGGTTTTTTTTTTACTAATATACATTATTTAAAAACGTATAATTATAATCAACATAATAAATGATATTAATCTAATTCGAGCAATAAATAAATAAAAATAGTATACCCTCATAAAAAGGGTAAAACAAAATAGAATTTAAAATTTATGAAAATAAACCTTTAGCAAAAAAACTTAAGTAAAAATTAATTCAAAATAATACTAAAGCACTATACGCCAGTCATCCCCCTCCTTACTGCACATGCGACAACGTGGATCGTATTTATGCTCCGTGCAGTAAACCTGCCAGCCGGCTACGCCCGTAAGGTATAGTCGCATTTTATTAAAAAAAAAAAAAAAATCTCCTCGTGGGACGCGCGGGCCAGTTGTCGCGTCACACCGACACCGCGTGCCATCAATTATTCTCCGCAGCGCGAAGGGGAGAGAGAGAGAAAAAAAATATATGTATACATATATGTCCCCCTCGGGACTATTTTATTGCGCGCGTCACGTTTCACGACCCTGATGCAACTCTTTGCTCCGCGCTGGGAAAGAGGACCTAGTCTTGTAAACCACCCCAATACCCCCCCCCCCACCACTCCACCACTCGTCTCACGGGGTGAGCGGAAGGACGGAGCAAGGCCAGGGAAAGGCCACAAAACTCCCCCTTTTTTATTAGTTTTTCGAAAGTAACCTGTTGCACGCCTAACCCGGCGAAATTTCTTCTAAGCGGCCGGCTCGCTACAAGCCAGTCCGTGATTCCAGTCCACGGAGTCCGCACGTCCGTCAATTTTTCACGCTCGGCGTCCGTGCGAACACATTCAGACACATCTTCGCAAAATAGTTTTTAACTGATGTTAAGTGCTTTGCGTGGACGATTACCGACTGTAGTTAATAACTTATATGGGCTTGTGGAGAGTTGAGAGTGTTTTTGCATGATTGCAGGTAAATATTTACGGTTTCACTTAAGTGTACATGTACTTAAAAAAAATTGAAACAGGTTAGCTGTCAAGCGTCTTGTAAAAATTTTATTAACAATATACAGCATTGAAATTAAGTTCTGAATGAATGGCTGTGTTGACAGTTCCTTTGTTCGGTTATTAAATTAGTAAAACAGATGTGTACTTATATATTCCATTAATTGTTAACGATAGTTTTTTTTTATTCAGTGTTCAATATATACATAAATATATGTATGTGTAAGCACATTCATAAATAAACTTCTATGTTAATAGCTCGCATTAGATGCAATAACAAAACATATTGATTCAAAACATTTATTTTGCAGAAGACATGACGGAGTATACTTAGTGTATAGCTAGGGAAATGTAAAATTTGCGTTATTTTGGACAGTAGACTAGATTGTAAACTGTTGTATATTTTAATAGCCTTTTTTCATTGGTTAATTAATGACACGCTCCATCGAACAACAGCAATCTCGCAAAAAAAAAAAAAAATGTAACGCAGAAATAAGCACCCGGGACAGAGTGTGTAATGCGACAGCAGCCAATGAACAAATTACATCCTCCTGATTACACACGTGCCGGAAATTAACGTGGAATTTGCAGGGCTCTAGTTATACACAACTGTGAATTTGTTTTCTTTTCGCAGTATATACATAAAGTTCTTAAGATATTCCTTAATTTTATAGAATTTCCAGAATATTTCCAGAATAAATAGGCACTTAGCTGTGTCGAAAGGATTTTTTTTTAAACTACCAAAACGTATTGTTTAATTTTTTTTTTTCTTTTGCGGAAAGTGAAATACCTAATCACTTACTCCGAGGTGTAATTTTGAAGTAGGTACTCTTGTTTGGGTTTGCGCCGACGGAATTAGTGTCGAAACTGCTGAATAGTCTGTTCAACCATTTCTCTCATGTTTCATTCATAAACGACAGCATTACGCTCCCTCTTCCATTTCCGGTTTTCGCGCCTCGGAACAGATTGCGCTCCCCTGGACCTCTCGCGGCTGCAATCCCTCTGGAGGCACGCGAGGCAATTAGAATTGCTAATGACCTGCGTGATGTATCTTTCATTAGACGAACCCTCCCCACCCCGTGCAGCCCGGCTGCCTTCTGTGGGGGATATACATCCCCTTCTGGATGCTACTCCGGTATAATATTTCATGTCATCACTGGAGGAAACGACTCTGCCTGCAAGTGAAAGAAAGTGCGCTACAAAAAAAAAATACAGTCCGGAATGGAATGGAATCGATTGCCGCCTCCCCTTTCTACCGAATACTTTTTTTTCTCGCAGTTTTTTTTCTAACTCAGATGAAAACAATGAACTTTTAAATATTTCAGTTTTTTTTTTCAAACTCTTTTTTTATGGTTTCACATAAGGTTTTAACCTAGTAAGGTAAGCGAGAATTAGCAACTCGCACACATACTATGGTAACATTATTATATTATCACGCAACATTTGCATTTTTTTTTGTAGTTTTTAAAAAGAATATTCTTATCACACGTAGAGTAATTAAGACCTACTATTTATCGTAAAATTGGCAATGCCAATATTGTTGAGAAAATACCAGAATTATTTAATTATGTTTTCAAACAAGTAAAACATCCTGTAATCGTGTAGGTACTTAACAAAAGCTTACCTTGGTAAATACTACAATATGGTATAACTTAACAGCTTTAAGAGAGAGCATTATATTTGATTTAGTGTAGCCCCATCCTTCCTTTACAAGCCAGGCCTCACATAACCGAACCAAAAATTCAGCTTATGAAACATGTAAGTATTTGATGAATAACATACACGTTTATTACGATTGAAACCTGCTAAAAAATTAGGTAACATACGTAACCGTTGCGCTTGCAAATAAGTGTTTACAATTCAAAATAATTTTGTTTGGAAAGAGGCTTTTTTGTAATGAAATTACATGTAACATCAATGCAAGATTACATAAAATGAACTTTGGAGTATTTATTGGCAGGGAAGAAAATCTGTAAGAATCCCAACAAAGCAAAAAGGGGAGGGGGAGATAGTTATCCATAAAGACATAGTTCCTTTTCTCAGTCACGCTTTTGCAAGTTTAGACAGGCCTTCCTGTGAGGGGCTTCTTAATTCCAGGCCACTCCTTCCCCCTCCCCCCCTCCTTCCTTCGGTTTCACGACCATTTTTTTTTAGGTATTATAAGTCCGTTTTACAAACTAAACGCAGGTGAAAAAGAAAAACAGTGGCTTGCGTTACTATGCCATCCATCTGCTCGCCGTGCTATCCCCCTACCCCCTCCCTTCCCGGAAGACTTGTGATCTTCAATCCACACTCTCTCGTAAAGGACGAGTACGTGCCGAAGAGTGGCTTTAATCTCGCTTTTACGACGAGGCCAGCAGACGACTCGTTACGACAGCAATCCGAGCGCCGCCCCCTCCCCCGCGCGGCGTCGCTGATGTCTCCGCCGGACTCGAAGACCGCCAGCCCCGCGGTGCCGTCCGCTGGACAGACACGTTCACGCGCCAGCTCACGGATATCTTTCGAACATGAGTACAACTGCATGGCCAGTGCCCTGTGTTGTCCCAGCGCTTCCAGTAGCTAACAGAAGATGTCTGTAAACCGTTCCCTGGAACAGCTTTCCAGTATTAACTGCGCACTTTAACAAGCACGATAAAAACAAAATAAAGTCAAATTGTTGAATATTCGATTGTCTCTGACATTGTTATATATATATACCTGAATGAAACATCAATTAAAATACAAAATTAAGCGCTAATCATCGTAAGAAATACTCAGTATTATCTCGAAAAAAATTATTTCATATTTGTAAAAATAACTATAGCCACGTGTTGTACAAAAATTTACAATATATTTCTTGTAGTGTTACAAAATATTTCTTGGCAACTTGTTTCCAAAAAAGAATATTTGGTTTAAGAGCGGGATATATTTTTTTTTGTGGCATATTGTACCGACTTTTCTCTCTGCTTTGCAGCAAGCATCTTCAGGTTGGGAAATATATACATAAACTATTTGAAGAACCCGGTATTGCCCAGTCTTTACACATCGTGAGGAGTCTTCTTTTAGTATTGACCCGGGGGGAGGGGGGAGGGAGAGTTTTTTTCTACATCTCATATATGGACAGTAGATTTTATTTAGTTAAAAAACAAAAATCCACACAAATATTAAAAAAAAAAATTTTAATCTTTAATTGCAAAGCTTGACGGTATAAAAGGTTTTTATTTTGTACATCCTGAGCTCAAACAAACAAACAAACTGTCCGACGTGCCAATTCTTGAGCCAGCTACGTGCAGCAGTCCCATGCACAAAGCGTGGCGTTTCCATTTTAATACCTGACACATAAAGTGATTCCGCTGTGACTTGTTGATACTCATAGCGAATTCAAGTCGCATGGGAAACTGCAATAGCTTGAAATTGAAGGGCGTAATAACAATGCAATGACCATTGCTAAAAGATGAAGACAGCATAAACAATGCAATAGCTGATTCCAAAAGATGAAGAAAGCAACAATTCCATTGCCAGAAGATTAAGAAAGCATCAACAATGCATTAGCCGTTTCCGGAAGATGAATAAAGCATCAACAATGCAACAGTCGTTGCCAGAATATGCAGAAAATATAAACAATGCAATAACCTTTGCCAGAATATGAAGAAAGCATCAACAATTGAATATCTGTTGCTATAAGATGAAGAAATGAACCATGCAGCAGTGAAATTTCATCAAGAACTACCGAAATTATGCTTTAAAGGACGTGCGACTGGTTTTATTTATAAACATGTACAATATTATTTTATTTATATTTATACTGAATATTGCTGCTGCAGAATGTTCGTAAGCATTAATTTAACAATAATCTTTTTTGTGACGTCTTCCAAATAAATACGGAAATGTTCTACTGTTTAGTTTTCGTTGAACATTTTTGTACTTTAAATCGTTTTGGAAGTAAACTTTATCTTTGGATTTAGATTTAGTTTAGATTGTGATTTAAATTAGTGCTTGGATAATAATGATAATAAAATCCACAGACGTCGACGGGATTTATAGGAAAGCAACTGTAACGGCAATGTGAATATAAAAATTATATTTGTACAGAGTTATTGTTTATGGACTTAACGGCAGTATTTTAGCCTTTTTAGGTTATTGTTTTTCTTTGAATTTTGAGAGTATTTTGTCTTATTTTATAGCTCGAGTGCATAATAAACTTTTGTGTAGCGAACCATCAATGATAGTTTTATCTTTTCCCTGTATGTTTGTTTCGCAATATAGTACACCATACGCACACATCACCCACACGTCTTTTCTGATTGTAGTCCATCTTTACAACGATAGCGGTGTTGACTGTTTGTCTCAACAGTCCTTTCCGTGATTTAACTGATTATACGAAGGTGGTTTACAACATCTCTAAGACACACACTGTTATCGTCCCTCTAATACGAGTATCGTGTGTGAGAGTTTGTGGTTCACACCAGTTATCTTCTTCACGGACCATGCAACAGCGATCTATGGCTAACGAATGGGCAGATTAAAAAAAAAACAGTATATCCAACTTTGTACAATGTTTCATTTACAGTCGTTTGCAATACTGAGAAGCAAGAAGTTGAACCGTGACCTCGAATCTAATGTAATTATAATGGCTGCTATCTAACGCATCACGATTTATGAACGAAACGTGTATATTACGTCATATTAAATGTAACTAGTAATGACACATTCTGAGGTGGAATAAAGCCACCATCTTTCATCGTGCATATTTAACTTAAGCGTTTGTGATTACAAGACGTATTGTTGTGTGATGTACTCTATTCTGAACCATAATTCGTCAGTACAAAACCTCAACTCATTGCTTAGGCTTCGTGTGGTTAATATTGTATAACTTTATTAGTGTCACTTAAAAAAAATATTTGCTGCAGTAAGCAAGTTTCAGGTCGTTGTGCTTGCGGATCATTTCACAATGATAGCAGTGATACTGAAATAAAGAATTTATCTTTCATAGAAACCACTGAAGCATGGCATCTTCCGCGCTCCAAGCGTCACAGCCATTGAAGCGCGGCTTTTTAGATTAGAGTTTTATTTTTACTTCTGTTTTCGGATGTTAACGAACTCTTATGACCTCGCTGTAAACGAGACAATACGCAAAGTCCAAATAAAAATTAATTAAAATATTATGTTTAGCAAATATTATAAATATTTCACGATTATACATTTGATATTTAATACGTATATAGCATTGAAACTTTTTAGCGATAATACCATTTACACAAGTGGTATTAGATAGATTTTGCTAAAATAAATGTTTGTTGTAGCTAGAAAAATTTCCTAAAATTAGAGTTTTTGTTGATAAATTTAAATAAGAAAATTTAATGCTATATTGTGTAGGTGTTATTTTGATTAGGCAGGGGAAAAAAAGTTGAATAAAGTTCTATGTTTGAAGAAAAAAAAAGCAATCAGAATTGGTTCTGCTGCATGCTTGAATAAACGTGTTTTCATCTAACCTGATCTTTATTTATAATGTATTTATATTACTGAAGACTTAATAGCCCATGTAGACAGTATTGTCTGTTCCATTCATTAAGAACGGCAGGAAATTTTAATTTCCACCGTGAACGTAGCAGCGCGATATCCTGGTATTCAAGTTTTGTAACGTCACACAGGCGGAGAGTCCGGTATGGAGCCTCATAATGTTTGGTGTTTGTTTACGTATCTCAGTGTGTCATCTGAACGCTAATGGCGACTTCCCGAGAGGCCCCATTCGGAGTTCCGAGCAGGTCAGTGAAGCGCTGACGCAGAAGGAATGCCAGTGACGCGCAGAGGTTGGCCGAGATACCACGAAGCATTCTCACTACTTGAGCTCGCCGTGACCGTAAAGTTGTTTGAAATAATAGAAGTATCGGGTAAGATGTCAACAGGTGGAGTCCTCGGAGCAAACCACACGAAGCCTTGGAGTAATGCTGTTTTGCCTCCAAAGGCTAAACGACGTGGTCGCAATAACTTCAACAAAAATTTGGGATTGCCATATGATTACACACACTAATAAGTACAAATTTCACTTATTTATACGACTTTCCAGTAAAAATAGTAGTTTAAATATAGCAGCATTCATAATTTAACTTATCTGAAATAATATTTAATACATTGTATGACAGAGTTTTTCTCGTGAAAAAATTCAATTACATAGCTATGCGCCTAAAAGTTATTCGTAGCTGCATCTAAAACTAACACATCAGTAAAAATTTAACTGATAATTAAAACAGTGTTCACACGAAATTAATCAAACGAAGATAATTTTGAATGTACCTACACCTGAAGTTCTATAGTGAAATAAAATAGCGTATCGGTCGTTAAAGATGTATGATAACCGTAAACAGATATTCTGCAAATTAAAACGAAATTTTAAGAGCCGTACATACAAGATTCACTCGTTAGTAACACAGAAAAAAAATTCTGCACTTTTACAAAATAGTTTTTTAGAAACCAGGTAAAAAACAGTTTGTAACACTACAAGAAAGAATTTGTAACTCTGTACAAAACAAGGCTATGGTTATTTTTGTCTATATGAAACACGTTTTTCGAGATAGTATTTAGCATTTCGTACGAATATCGGTGCATAATTTTAAATTTTAATTGATGTTTCATTCGAGTATAATTTTTTTAAACCTTGGAAAAGATAATCGAATATTCAATTTTGGTTTAAGATTATTAATGTGCGGAGTTAATACTGGAAAGCTATTCTGGGAACGGTTTAAAAAAAATAACTTTTACCATTGAAGGTACTGGGACAACACAAAGCATAAATGGCCGGGTGAGAATCCGAACCCAGTACTATTTTGTAGTGATACAGTTATTTTTTATGTAAATGTACAAATTTACAAATATCTGTAATTATAATTGAATATTTCTGTTCCGTTTACACACACACATATAATATATGTATATATGTATGTATATATATATACATATATACTGTGTAATGTAAAATACGAATTAAAGTTAAAATGAATGGTAAGAATGTTCGGGAAAATTAGATCAAAAAGCGATTGTAATCTGAAATACATGAATTTATATATATAATATTTCTGTGTTTATGAAAGTGTTTGTGTGTGGCATTACCTCAACAGGCCATGAGACCGAGGCAGCTAAAGAGCCAGTTGTTGATTAACTGCGTTCCGGATTCGCATCACAGCGCTGAGATATGAAAGAAACCTTAGGTCAGTTTAAAATGAAAGCCGCCTAATACAGACTTCCCATCGGAAAAAAAAAACTTTAATGTATTATCAGCTTCTATCTAACAATCTGCACATAACTCGGCTTAGAAAGCTCCCCTCGATATACTATAGTTTTGCACCCCATAAATTTGTGACGCAGAACGGAAAAAAAATTTCATACCATTATCGGAACTACTGATTTAACGATAAAGTGAACGAATGGAATAAAAAAAATTCTTTTAAATATTTAATAGATAAATTTTCCTCCAGAGCTATAGTTATTTGGACTTAACGTAACGCGTGGAAATCGTGCCCGTGTTAAAGTACGTATTATCTCGTATCGCAACCGCGAGATCGATAACTACACTGTAAAAAAACTTTTTGCAAATTTTACAAGGAAAATCCTTGGAAACTCAGTTGCCAACGATATCACTTGTAAAACTGCAAGGCAGAACTTTGTAAAATTGCAAGTGGTACAAAGGTCTGCCATGCAATTTTAAAAGTGATATAGCTGGTAACTGAGTTTCCAAAAACAATCCTGGTAAAGGTAAAAAAAAAAATTATAGTTTATAGACGCGAGGGTCCCGACAGATTCGTTCAGTAGAATAATAGAACTTTGAGCATACGTACATCAGCTTTCATTTGATGATTGGCTCCTAGTTCACGTGACGCGTACTGGACCACTCCGTGCCAGTAATAAAATAAGACATAAAAAGTGCTCATCCAACCATGTGCATTCCAGACCCGGGGGCTGAAAAGCATCTGACCTTGGCAACTGCTTAGCTGGGAAAACATACTGCGTGCAGAGCTTCAGAAAAACCACGCGAATTTGAAAACTTTTCAGAATATCTGTGTGGGGTCTGTTTCTGAAAAGCATTCAAAAATATTCTGAGGACAAATTAGTAGTTCTTTTTCAGTATTTAATTAAAAACTGTATTTTTAGAAGATAGAAAATTGCTCAAATGCTTGTTTAGTGATAATTATTAAGGCCTGAATCATCCGTTGCAGATTCTTGAAAGCACTCAAGGGACTTGCATTACGGATATTTTATATTTTTCTAAGAAGATATCTTAGGCACAAATGTCTGCAAGTGGTTTGGTTCAATGACTGTTTGGTTTCTTAATTGTATTGCAAAGTAACTGCAAGCAAGCACCGATATAGCTCTGGAGGCCTTAAACTACAGAAACTGTTGTAGATTTGTCCTTTTTTTTCGTGACTTCGTGTATGTGAGCCACTATCTAAGGTTAAAGTCACCACTCACATCTCATAGTTGCCCTATGCACGACGAGAAAGTATACTGTGCGCTAACAGCACTATCGAGCGTCACACTATCATCAGAGAAAGACCCCTGTCTAGGCGGCCCACGCTTAAAGTGGCCTGGGTATTGTGTAGAACAGTTGAGTGGTCATTAAAAGAAATAATCGAAACTTTAAAAGGTTCTTGAGAAAATTAGAAAAGCTGTTCTATTTTTTTTTTTTTTTTTTTCCGCGATACTGCTGCTGTCTCTAGTATTTTTGCCGTAACAAAATTGTATCGATGGTTGCCAAACGTCCACTACAATGCGCTGAAAACATTTTCTAGCCTTTGTTAAAACGGTAGCCGATTTGTTTCCTTGCATGGATTCGGTTCTGGAATACGGCGGCCCGTTAGTTAGTTTATACGGTTCGTATCCCAACAAGGCAGTGCTTATTCGCTGCCTTACCCGAACTTCTTGGAATACCGCGCCCTAAGGGGGTTGTCGCAGCTGTTAGATAAAATGTGTCGATAAACAGTTATAAAGTGGGGGAAATTGGAAAGGGGGGGGGGGGAATTGATCGAGCACAACCGCCACGAGTGGAGCGGGCACAAGTCGCGGAGTTGGCGAAACGAACTGCAAAACTTCCGCGAATGCGTCGGGGCTTGTTCGTGACACGGTCCCAAGGCGAACGTGTGCCCCCCCCCCCCCCACTTCCCCCCCTCTTCCGGCAACCCGGCCGCCTTCCAACACCCGCGGGAGTTCGCCGCCGTGCAATCGATTACTTCGTGTTTGGGTCTCGCGGGAAAAGCTGCGCCAGTCGTTCCAACCGCAAATTACGTGTAATTTAATATATTTTTTCTCTCTCACTCACTGTCTCCCCCCCCCCCCCCTCCTTAAACTCTCACTCCGAGAAACAAGTTTACTGACGCTTTTTAACACGCCGTTTCGCACGCTTGTTTATTTCCTCCTCTTTTTCACCCGAGCCTGCATTATTACACCGCCGATGAATTATTGGAACCGCATTTCGGGGAACAGCTCGCTACCGTTGGGCAGCCGGTACAGTGGGTATGAACCTGGCGAAAAATAATAATTCTTTTCCGTTGAAAATATTAACTTTGAAAAATTTTTCGAAGCAGTTGTCATGAGGCACTGAGCATCCTGTTCAAAACCAGTAAAACACGTCAATCGATTAATTATGCGTAGTTGAGAGTCGGCATAAATTATTCGGTTTGAGTCCCATGTGTGCTTCTGTACGGCAGTCCGGATAGAATAAATTTGTTTCTCGTGTCAAGTACCAGATTTTCGGCGAATGTAACCGTACCTACTTCCATTTTCCTACGGTAAGGTCCTCATACATCTTGGACAAGTAATTAAGATATATTTAATAATTTTCGTCTGTGAGTTTTATAATACACTTGTTGCGCAACGAGAAACTACTCAGACTAGTGTCTGTTCACTGCTAGAAAATTAATCTGTGAGTTTGTATCATTCAGTAAGTATAGCGTGTAACGAATTCACTGTAAATTACAAAGTATCTAAAATCATATTTGTTGAAAAATTTATTCGAGGAAAAATGGTTATTACGCGTATACATTAAATTCAGAAATTTAGATTATCACTGGTGACATAAAACAATTTTTTTTTTTTCGTGAACCTTAGTTTTGCCAAACGATTGATGTTTTAGTTTTGACCGATTTCCCGCAGTTAACTGTTCTATCCACACGTTCTTTAAATTATTCATACAATATTAATTTTGATTTAATAATATATTTTGAACATACGCCATTGGAGTTTTGCACTGTTTGTCATGAAAAAAATTAAAATAATGCAAAATAATAAATAACATCAGCCTAAATCAGCTGATGTCGAACAGATGGCCCCAACGATGAAACAAACCGGTATTATGGACAACAAAACGACATCACAGAAGAACACGTTCAAACTTTAAAAATCAAACAGCACATGTATTCCGTGTAATTTATATCTACAGTTTAACTTTGGATGCATGAACCCCCATCTGCAGTTCAATCCTTCAGATGACAATCATCCTTCATTGGTGTCCGTGCTTCATGCCCTTGTAGCTTGGGGGGGGGGAGGAGGGGGGACTTTGGGTGTGTCTGGCTCTAGCGATGTTCATGACACCCCCTTGCCCTTATTACCCAACACCTCACCACCCAGCACTGATAGCAGATAGTCTCGTAAGGGGCGCACCAAGAAGATAGACGCTGTTTGGACGAATGTGTCATCCTTCTGCGTTTAGTGGCCAAAAACTACACCTTACCTTTTTGTTGGATTTGCACCAATAGCAAACTCTACTGTAGTATTTATGATAAAGATAATTAGTAATTGGCCAGCATTGGTAAAACTTCTAACTTAGAGATCGACAGCAATAATTTATTTCAAAAAAGTGCCAGCAGAAGCTCTGCGCATCGTTGAAAGGGAGATCAAAATTATAAAATTCATAGTCCAATTACAAATATCATTAAATGGAAACCAAGAAAATTTACCAGGGTAAAACATTAATTTGACTTTATATTATTTGAAGTACAAATAGTTTAAATCGTTTTACACAAATACTTGCATTCCTTTTCACATTTATGTACATTGCAGGTAACTTTCCCAAACTCCACTAGTAATCTTAAGTGATTGAAAACATAAATGGTTGTGTGTGGTGCTGATGCCTCACTATACACAATTGCAACACGAGCTGATAAACACTAATTATTTTTCGGTATCAGAGGGTGATGTTTTGTTTTGAAATAACTGCTTCGTTTCGTTTTTGTAAATATGTAGTTAATTTTTATCTTTAGTGCTTGAGCAGTAACGTCACAAATATGACAGATAAAAACATACTTAAAACGTTTTCACTTGTTAGGAGATATATATATTTAAATGATTTGAATATAAAAACTACTTGAAGTAAATATAATTAATAAATAATTCCATTATGTGATATCGATTTCTCCTAGAAGGCCGCTGGGTTGAATGTTGGAGGTGCGTGTTGATATTCAGCTGGTACTTGTTTTTTCCAAGAACTGCTCGTTATTTCTGTTCGACGTTTTCACATTGAAAGCTTGCAGTTGAGGCCTTTCTCGGAAACCCATGCAGAAAACGTATTCTGATTTTATGCTAATTAGCCGAATGAATTGTAAAAAAAAATGCAAATGATTAGCAAAATTCGGACGTTTTTTAAAACTAGTTATTGTTTTTTATCCTGCCCGGGAATATGTCAGGTTGACGTTTACCCTCTTGCAAGCAATCGGACGTGAAATTTTAAATTTTAATATTGACGGTCATCTAACTATCCAAGGTTCACTAAAAGTGTGGTGTTTGTTGTTAGATTGAATTAAGAATTTATAACAATCTCATTTAAGACATTATATATACTAATAATAAAACTGTTGGAGGAAAAAAAAGTCTGTACAGTGGATGAAATGACGTAAAAACAATTGCAAATGACTATTTCCATTATTGAGAACTCAAAAATATAGTATTTAAAATTTTTCTCGGTTTGTCTGTTTGTTCGTGCATCAATCGAAAACTACTGGACGGATTTTGATGAAGTATTTTTTTTAATGGAAATCTTTTTGGCTAACTTAGAAACTAGGCTATGACTTAATACAGAATTCAATTCCGCCTTTAAGAGGGTGAAATGTAGTAAATATGGTTTTACGATGATCAATTATATCTCAGAAACTAATCAAGCTTGAGAAATGATAATGGGCACCAATAATAAATATTCGAAATCTACCAAACCGCAATTTTTATATTTCATAAATTTCAACCCCTAACGGGGGGAAAAAAGGGGTAGGTATGTTTTAAAAGTCAATTATATCTCCGATTTTAATTAGGCGTAATGAATGATTTTGGGTGACAATAAAGACCATACAAAAACTTCCATCCACATTTTTTTTTTTTTTAATTTCTCTCCCCAAAGAGGTGAAAAATGGGTAAGTATGTTTTAATGATATTAGGTACCAATAATGACCATACAAAAACTTCTAACTAATTATTTTTTGTATTTTAGAACTGCGACCCCTAAGGGATGAGTTAGGGGTCCAGGGGAACCCAGCTCCGGCGACGTCCCGCCATGTGTGGCCGGGTAGGCGAGGCCTTTCAAGGTCGCCTCAAGGGCGTCGAGAGTCGCCGACGGCCGCCGAGCGCTAGGGGCGTCATCGGTCATCGCCGAGTCAGCCGTGCGCAGCCCGAGGTCGGAGCGCGCGGACCCCCCGAAGCGCGCCGTAGAGGGGGGGGGGGGGGGGTTAGGACCGTAAAACCCTACTTCATTATGCGAGGGGGGATGATCGTCGTGGTGATTGGCTCGCGCTCCTCCTGCTTCGTTCCGCTCTTTCCCCTCCTTCTTCTCCCCCGGACCCAACACGCGAAATCCTCCAGGCGGTTCTCTCTCCCCCCCCCCCGCCCTGCTTACCACCCGTCGTTCATGGACGCGAGGGCAGAGGTAAGTAAGTACCCCAGCGTTTTACGACCGTCGGCGAGGAACGGGGCAATCTTCGGCACCGCCCGCCAACCGACGGCGACGCTCGATTCTTTAGCGAGGCCGGGTCGGGCCGAGGATTGAATGAACGAACGAATAAATAATAAACGAATGAACGGATGATTTACGGTCGAAAGTCTCTTCAACGCTGACTTCACTCAAGGACGAAGAGAGAGAGAGATGAAAATGGTTTGGTTGCAGCAGCGACGGATGAATTGGTACGTTAGGCGAAGTCCGGCTGAAAGACTGGCGGACTATGAAACCACCCTCGAATAAGGGCAAAATTGTTACCATTTAATTTACAAATGCTCATTTTGAAACGCTTAAAGTTTTTTTTTTATATATATATAAAATACTATTGTTGAGTAGTGTTGTTCAGGCTTTTAAATATTCTGCGCCCGCGCTCTAGAGAAACGATTGACGTAGATAGCCAGAGCGGGTACCGGGTTGGATTACCAGCCGTTTCACAATTTTTTTTTTATCCCGGTAAAGTGCCTGTCATAATCTGAAAATCCACCAGTACCCTTTTCACTTTTCGTACTATTCTATACTTTGAACATAATTTCCTAGCTATATGTGCCAGCCGTAAATATCAAACTTAAATCCTGTTTCGAATGTGCAAGGCAATGGCGAACCACCGCCGTAACCATCTCACCCAGCCGATGGCTGGGGATCCGAAACCAGCATCAGTACTGATCATCCCCACCACCATCATAAACATAATCATCATATAATCATCACCACCACCATCATCAAAATCATTACCACTTCCATCATCACCATACCTATTTCCGCCATCACCATCGCAGCCATCATCACCAACATCATTACCTCTACCATTACCACTAGTATTACTATCACCACCATCACAAGCATCACTACCATCACCATCACCACTGTTATTACTAGGGACCGGAAAAATTCGCGGGTTCCATGACCTCTAGGATGAACTATATAGTTCTACGTACACTCAGTCAAATGCTAGCCTCTCATTGGCTGCTGTCTTGTGAAGGTGTCCCAACGTAGCGGCCTGTGATTCGATACAGCAACGGTTGAGTGTTTTTCACTGGCCCGGAGTCATCCAGGTGAGTTGTGAGCCAATAGCAGAGGCAGCACTAAGATATAACTATTTGAATTTCAGGCTCTCGTGAAATGAATCCGCGAATTTTTCCGGTCTCTAGTTATTACCACCACCATCATCACCACCACCACCACTCAGAGAAAACCCAGACCTTCTCTACGTCCCCCAAGATGCGATAAACCCGGTAATCGATACAGGGTCGGGCGAGGCGAGGGATCGACCACCGAGAAGAGATGAAAGAAGAGGGTGGAATGGGGGAGAGGGGTCTGACCCTGTAATTAAGTGACGCGCCAAACAGTCGCGGTTGATCGAAGAGGCTCGCGACAGCCTGTCCTTGGCCGCGCTCCAACTGGCCGGTGCGGTTCGCCGATATGGGACGGACGAAGGGCAGGAATCCGTCCGTGGGACGGCAGTTCCGAATAGAACGGCGATAAACTCAGTCGGACACGCTTATTTTTGGGAGACGAGAGTTCGGGCGTGCCGTTCTGTTAACTGCACGTTTATTTCCCCAATATAGAAAGAGCTAAAACCTGCAAAAAAATATAAATGCACCCATATAAATCTTTACTTTACTTATGATTAAACGTCGCAGAAACGATTTAACGTGCAGTCGATCCCATGATCGAGTGCATTTTTTCCAAACAGATTTTCGTTAGCCGTTAATCTTTCACTACATAGAAATTATTCCATTAAAAAAATGTTATGTTCTCTGTTTAAAACAAATTAGGCGATTCACCCATTCGTCAGCATCTCCTCACAGTATTCAGGTTTAAAATTTAAAACGTTAACAAAGTCACGTGTCTGACCGGGATGAACAGTCACCTCCCCCCTCTTTTCCGATATCGTAAAAATTATAAAAACTTTATCATTCTCACCAACAAAAGAAATGGATCTGAAAGCAAACAGCGGACCCCACCTCAACTTCATTCTGTATATGCTCCAGCTTGCATCCAAGTTTTTTTTTTTGGTCACATTCTCGTTCACTCTGTGCGTTTACTTTACGGTTGAGCAGACAGTTCCACAGGGTTTTTGTTAGTGCGTATGCCGGTAGGTTTTGCGCGTTATTTGTACAAGGACATTCTGTTACTACTGGGACTACGTACAAATCTTGTTCTCATTTAAACAAATAACTTACAACCTTTAATTTTTTTTTAAATTCAGAAGCGTAATAAACTGGCCTATCAACTGGTATCGGCTTGACATATCCTGTATCAGGATGATGTGATTTCTTCATTGGCGGCTGCCGAAATGAACCTCTCTGTCCTGGTTCTACTTATGGGTTACACTTTATTCATGTATGTTATTGGATTTTAGTCCTTAATACCATGACAGATAAACCCAAGAACCACTGAGAGGCTATTAAATAATACAAAAGTTTACATTAAAGCTATTGCCAAATTATAACAGGTCCTTACTTAGGAATTCGATGGCTCTTCGTCTATTCCTAATGGCTTTAAACGGTCGCACGGCACTAATATTTCTCTTTTATAAATAAAGTTTCTTAGCCACCACCTTCTCTGCAACTTATAAACAAGGGTATATTTTCTACGACAAAAAAAAACTACAGTTGTAAGAGGAATTTAAATATTTTCATCGCAATAACTATATTTAAAATTATATTTTTATAGTGTCGCAGGCAACTCTTACTGTTTTATAAAGTAAATGAAATGAACTAGCACAGGGTGTTCAGGATCGAAACTATATGTCCGTCAGGTACAAAAAAATAGAGACGAGTACTAAAACTCCCTAGATTTAAAAAAAAAAATAACCTTAAATTTACGAAGAGTACTAGGCAAAATGAATCCAGGTATCTTCGTACAATTTTTTAATTGTTATGTTCGTAAATTTACAAGAACTGTTTATACTTGCTTTGAAGATAAACTCACTAGCATTATGTTGCAGTGTAAACCAAACTTTCAATAACTAGTTTCTAGCAACAAAAAAAAAAGCCCTTCATGTTACACGAGCATGTTTTGCCCCGTTTCCATTGGAACACACAACTGGGCTGGGAAGAGGTAATCTGACTTAGTTTCGACGAAGATCCTGTTTTTCGCGGAACCGCGAAGATTGTCTCATTCATCCCAGGTGCACTCTTCGTTCACAAGCCCCTTAATTTCGGAGCGATCATACCAAAGAGAGAGTGTGTGTGAGGAATACAGGGAAGAAATCGAAGCTCCAACCAATGCAGGAAACTCGACTCAAAGAGAGACAGACTGTATGATAAAGAGATGTAGTTTTTAAGGGGTCTGTTTTTTTATTACTTTATTTTTTATTTTATTTAGGGGCAGAGCTGTAAAACGCGACGATAATAAGGGTCTGGGGGGGGGGGGGGGGAAATGTAATTTTAAGTAGAGTTGGCGATAGGAAACCGGCCGCGGGGGAAGGCCGGCCGTAAATAAAAGCCGGCGGCGAGTATAAAAGTGCGATACGCCTGAGATAAGTTCGAAGTCAACCCCGACGATGTTGAGAGAGAGAGAGAGCGAGAGAGAGCGAGAGAGAGAGAAAGATGGGGCTTGGAGGTTGATCGCAAGGACGAGCCGACGAGAGTCGAGCTTGGACGCCGGGAATAGCAGGAAGGGGGGGGGGGGGGAAGGCTTGTCCTCGCGTCTTGTGGCGACCTCGGTGTCTCTCGACGACGAATCGCGCGGCAGACGTCGTCACATCCATCGACGACCGTCGACGGCGACGTCCGTGCGGCTCGTCTCGAGGTCGGGGAGAGACCTGCGAGTTTCATCTTTACGGCCGTGCATTTTCCTTTTTTTTTCTCTCTCGTTTGGCCGGCCGTTTCCCACCTTGTAATCGGCTACCGTCTGCTGGAGAAGCAATTCGCCCTATTTCAAACCGGGCGATTCAGGAACGCCGGGTGACTGTGATTCGCGTACACCGACAGTAAACACGTACCTGAAAGAAACTCAACCAATCACTAAACACGTACGATGCCCCACGATGTTTTAACTCTGAGCTAGTCTCGGATTCTCTCCGCAGAAAAATACGTGTCCATATTGAAATATTAAATAACCACTAAACAATCTTTAATGGGTTGAATGTTTCTTCGCAACGTTCCGTATTTTTCATAATAATATGTTTTTTTCTCTCCTGAATATTGAGATCTAAATTCGGATTCCAGAACATAATAATCTAATTCGAGTTTTCACATTTGAGAAAATGTTCATTCGCAACTTCACCAGTTTTAACTGTACTCATTCACTTTATAATATAAACGAAATGCACATAAATTTCATCCAATTTTAGGGATACGCTTCCTGAGCAATTTCACTAATTTGAAAGTGGCCATTGATAAAATTTATTTCCTTCCCAGATCTTGCTGTAAGTGGTATAAATCGGTGCCGAATTACCACGGGCATGGGGGGTAAAAAATTGGAAAACAGAGAAAACTTAGAATATTGAAAGGAAAATTTTTTTGGAGCTTGGAAAACACAGGAAAATTGACAATACCTTAGTTTTGAAAGCATTTTTTTTTTTAGTAATTTTTTACTGTATTTATTACCTTGATATTTAAAACCAGAATAAATTTTAGTAGTGAATTCGTATAACGTTGTTAATAAATCAACATGAGATTTTAAATGACATTAATAATACATGAGGGATAAAAACCACTGTGAATTTATTTGAAACCCAGATATATATCCGTGGTATTTCGACTATTTAATTCTAGTCAGTAGAGTTCAGTTTAAAAGTTTTATCGAAGAATGTTCCCGGTCCACGGAGGCGGGAGGTCCATAATATGCACACAAATGCCGTGTCTCAGAAGAAGACGAGTTTTACTGTAGCGGAAGGTCTTTAATCCGGTATGCCATGGTTCGGCGCATTCTTTAATCCGGCACCAATCGATCAGGTCGTATCCAGGTTTTTTTCCCCTTGCTGGATTATCGACGTCGACCTTCGGTCGCCAGGACTGCGCTGCTGCGACTCTCGGATTTTATCGTCACGGTCTGTTTTCATTCCGTACAGTGTCTCTTGTTTTCTAGCGCGTTATTCTTATTTCACGGGTACATTTCTCGTAATGATTTTTTTTTTTTTTAGAAAACCATCGTTTGTCTGAATATTTATGTCTATGGAGTAGCTTACTACAAATTGTTTTAAATATCAAACACTGTAATTTTTTTTGTAAATGGATCAGAAATATTCATGTCAAATTACTGACATTAGTAAATGTGTATATAACGTAAAAACAACTGTATCACAACAAAGTATTCTTCGCAGTAATACTGGGCTTTCCAGTATTAACTACACACATAAAGAGCATGATACAACAACGCAATGTTATATTGTTGAATATTCGATAAACGTATTTCATATATGCAAAAATAACCATAGCCATATTTTGTACAAAGTTACAATATTTTTTTGTAGCATTGCGAACTATTTCTGGGCAATTCGTTTCCAGAGTAATCTTTTCTAAAAGTACTGCAATTTTTTTCCTTGCGTAGTAGCCTACTGCATATTTTTTTTTCTTTTTTATCCCCATTAAAACTATATTTACGTTCGATAATCCGGGACAATCACTAAACCGGCATGGACGATGTCCCAAACATGCCTGATTAAGGGCTTAGTATCCTCAATTATTTTGTTTCTACTATTTTGTATTTTTTTGCTAATTATTTTAAATAAATTCATAAAATAATCATATTTTATCGTTTATAAAAAGTGTTTTCTATTTAAACGACTTTATTTAATGATTTCAATTAACTTAATGACCATTTTTATGTCAGGTCAGGCATGTAATGGAAGCATGAAATCACGTGGCATACACTTTTGTTTAACCGTTGTGACAGGAGTGACACAGGTACATAAAAACACGCGCGTATTCTAATGCAGCGTTGAGTCAAAATTTCAAAGCAGTCGGTGAAGAACGTTTTGGAGATTTCAAGATTTTGAACGAACATTTACAATTTATTTACACGGATATAAGAAAAGCAATTAAGGATACCACCACGTCCTCAAGGACCGTCCATCCTACCCGAGCAAACATACGGTGTGAAAAGCTTCAGGAAAAACAACGCGTTTTTCAAAACTACTCAAGATATCCGAGTGGGGCCCGTTTAGAAAAACCTATTGAGAGTTCTCTGAGGGCCGAAAAGTACTTTGGATTTCGGATTAAGTTTTTAAACTGTAATTTTAGAAGAGTTAAAATGGTTGAAACCCATGTTTTCATAGTAATTTTTGAGCGTAAAACAACCAGTACAGATTCTTGAGGGCACTCAAAGGACTTGCATTACACCTTTATCTTCATTTCTCGGTCATATAATGTTACGGTCATCGCTGAAATTTCGCACTTTTCCTGTGACGACGAGAAGACTGCGCGTCAGTTCCGAGCCTTGCGCTCAGAGGCGATACCGCGCTAGAAGCACCAGCGAGCGTCGCGCTTATCATCCCCGTCTCACTAACACACACACACACGCCCCTGACGAGGAAGGGTCGCGACTCGGCGACGCGGCGACCGCGAGCGCTGGCGACGCGGGGAGGCGCTGGCGCTAGGCCAGGCGGCGACGGCGGCCGGTGGAAACGACCTGCCAAGGCTGGCCGCGCGCGAAGTGCGACCTTGGAGCGGCTCGGGTATCTTTAGCACCCGTCGAACCCTCCTGCCCCCCCCCCCCCCCCCCCCAACACAGAAACGCTGACCCCCACACCGTGTTTCGTGGGCGGACACGACGCCGCGACCTTTGTACACCAACCTCTGAGATTCCTTTCCGACACCAGTTGCAAAGAAATAGTTTGTAATACTGCGATAACGATACCGTAACTCTGAACAACAAATGGCTGTGGTTATCCATATATTTTTTCTTACATAATACTGAGTATTTCTTACGATAATTGGCGCATAATTTTATATTTTAATTGATCTTTCACTCAATAATTTTTTTTTTAACCATGGGAAAGATAATCGAACATTCAATTTTGACTTTAACTCTTGGATGTACTGGGACAACACAAAGCATAAATTCCCGGGTAAGAATCAAAAACCAGTATTACTGACAACAATATTGTTTAGTGATAAAGTTTTCAATTTTGCATTGATATTTCTGTTCCACTAAAAAAAAAAAAAAAAAAAAAAAAACAGTGTAGAGCCACATATTCTTTTCCGCGAAGGAAAAACCAGAAATAATCACGCTTTTGCAGAACAAGTGATCCCCGTCTGTGAGGGGCTTCTTAGTTCCAGTTGGGAGGGGGTCCCCTGCCCCCTCCTCTTTTCCAGCGGGATCAACGTCCATGACCGTTTTAATAAACAGCATTCTGGCGGACGGTACGCAACCATCGATACATTGGATAGTTTAGCGTTTAGCTATCATAAAGTTTCATTTGGCGCATCAATACGCCTGGTACGCCCCCCGATGATCGCAAATATGATTGGACGAAATCAATGTAAAAGTGAGCTCTGCGCATGCGCGGAATTCAGGCAACAGATTGTCAATAGACAGGACACTAAAATCTGTTCCCTAAAAAATAAGGTACTGGTCGTGTCCTATCGTGCACTGGGAATACGGATAGGGTACAGATGCAGCACGGTAAAACACCTAAACCCTTATTTTTGTGTTTTGCCTCAGTGGTGGACTGAGAAAAATTGCCACTGTGCACCTTTCAAGCCTGGTCTGCTCATGCGTATGTAGCAAATGTATGGTTGAAACCAACGGAGATTCAATTATTTCAATGATAACACAGCTGCAGCGAGGCAGGCGAATTAAGCTATGAGATGGCGGGTAAATTGCAGCACTTTGGCGTGCAGATTCCGCACCCGATACCTGGGTAACCACCAGAAGAGCTCCTTTGTAAAGTGCTCGCTTCGAGGGACTCTGTCGTCATTACGCAGATGTTCGTCCAGATAGCTCGGCGTCGGTAGCTGTACGGAGTTCCCGGCTACCCCAACCGTCGGATAATGTCCGGTGGAAACATGTATTATCGAGGAGCCCGGATTCAACAACTTATTGATATCCACGCTGAGAGTTAGGAAATTTGTTGATTTATATCATGCAAAATTTTTCCCACTTGACATGATTTACACTCGGATTTATATATACAAATACAAAAATTCAAAATACAAAATTTCAGCTTGTAATAATATGAGCTGCATTCTCACCTGTTTTCATTGGCTGAGATTAACGACCGCTAATTCGATCATAAACGGGAAATTCGCAGTATTATTTATTCGTGTGCTCGTAGTCGTACAGGTAAAGAATTTAATTCTTTAATGTTTTTCAATCGTAAACACAACTTCACAACTTCACATCTGGAACTATATAATTAATTTATTTTTGTTGTAAATGATGGCACGCCTGTGCAGGAGGCAGCAGTCTGGAATTATTGGGGTGTGGACTGATACAACCCAACGAGGCACGTTGGTGGTGCGTGTACGGTGCTGTTCCGTATTCGGTCCCCCACACATGATAGTGGTGTCAGGTTCCACAAGTATTTATCATTTATTTATTATTACTATTTGAGTGCCTGCCAACATTCATGAGCTTTAATAGGCAGGCACGTTACAAATATTTTATGAAATAATACATAATAGTATGCAGAGACAGTCACAAAAACAGACAACATAAACATAAAATATGACAAAATAAACACATGACAAAGACAAAAAAAATTCCTAAACAAAGTAAACAGAAATATTAACATTATCAATATTAAATTTATTCTTACTAATGAAATAACAATAATAAAATATTTACATAAAATTTATATTAACTGCATAAATAAAAATTAGGAACTTTTCTCTCATTGAGATTACTGACTTTAGAAATGGATCCAAACTTTCAAAACAATCATTACAATCAGGGCCACAACCAGCGGGGAGGAGGGGGGGGGGTAGTTTAGGGGTTCTAACCCCCCCCCCCCTCTCATTAGCCAAAATTTTTTTCTTATCTGAAAGGAGGTTAGCTAAAAGCCTGGGTGTCTTACTGCTATCACCGGCCTCTGCACTGGAGGGGAAGAGTAAGCGAGCCCTACCGATTCTCCTTCCCTTCCCCTACCCCTGTCGCGAGCAGGAGCTATAAGGTTGTGACGCCGTGACGGGTCCCAAGCTTTCAAATATCTTACACCTACGTATTGTATTTAACCAGCGCGGTAATTATAAGCAGATGGTGACTGGGTAACTCTTCAAGCTAAAGCGAATTGTTTCCAGGAATATGTAGGCCAGTTCTGCCGAAACCTAACACTTTTATTCTTTTTTTTTTTGTATTGTCGAGCTTCGAGCATGATTTATGATTTTGAGAAGACGTGGACAAGGCACTTGGATTGATTAAAATATCTGTAATTAATTTCTTACTTCAATACTCAAACAATGTTTTTGTTAAAAAATGAATAATATTTTTACCATTACAATATTTAAAGTTAAGTACCGAAAATTGCTAAAATAGCACTATTTTACACCTTAAAATCAATTTTTTTCCGGGGGAGGACCCCCCAACCTCGGCTTTAATAAGCTACGCCACTGATTACAATTACAAGTCAAACGTTAACATTAACATTATCAATTCTAAATTAACTCTAGGTAATAAAGTAGAAACAATAAAATATTTACATGAAATATTTTATTAACTGGATAAAAGTTAAGAGCTCAAAATGTCTTTTATTGAGATTTTTATTTTACTTTAGAAACGGATCCAAATCTTTTGAACAATCATTGCAAGTATCTGTTCAACTTTTGGATAGCTCATTTTTTTTATCCACTAACATTTATTGTCAACTCTATTTTCTCTCAATTGCTGGCATTACGGTGACAATCCTGAGTGATTTAAAAATAAGTTTTCCTAAAGATTGGGTTATATATTCCTTTCTCGCTACTTCTACTTGCTGTCCAGGCCCACATCTATAAGATCTATAAGATCTATAAGAGCAAGGTGATGTTTGTCCCGAACTCTCGACTCGCATTCACAAGGTCATTACAGAAATACAACCCGCCTGTGCCGAAATTGAAAACCGACAGTAACGATAAATTTTGAGCGAGCTGAAAACGCCGGCAGCGCTGTGATTCCACCTGGCGGCCAAGATCAACAGCACGGAATCCATATAAAAAAAGAGTGCACACTTGCATGCTTGCACACTTGCATTCTTGCGTTCTTGCATGCTGGCACACTTGCATACTTGTACTCTTGCATACTGCATTCTTCCATACTTGCACACTTGCATGCTCGCACACTTGCATACTTGTACACTTGCATACTGCATACTTCCATACTTCACACTTGTATGCTGGCACACTTGCAACTTGTACACTTGCATACTGCATACTTACATACTTCACACTTGTATGCTGGCACACTTGCATACTTGTACACTTGCATACTGCATACTTCCATACTTCACACTTGTATGCTGGCACACTTGCATACTTGTACACTTGCATACTGCATACTTCCATACTTGCACACTTGCATGCTCGCACACTTGCATACTTGTACACTTGCATACTGCATACTTCCATACTCCACACTTGTATGCTGGCACACTTGCATACTTGTACACTTGCATACTGCATACTTCCATACTTCACACTTGTATGCTGGCACACTTGCATACTTGTACACTTGCATACTGCATACTTCCATACTTCACACTTGCATGCTAGCACACTTGCATACTTGTACACTTGCATACAGCATTCTTCCATACTTCACACTTGTATGCTGGCACACTTGCATACTTGCGCACTTGCACATGTACACTTTTTTAATATACATAATGTGTTACATTTTATTGCTTTGCTAATAATGTGGAACATCGATAATTTAAGAAAAAATATTTCAAAGGAGTCATGAGGACTGCCGACAGAAGTGAAAACTTAAAACTAGAAACAAACAGTTGTTAGTTTTGGATATCCAAATTAATTTTTGATAAAAATCAGAAACGTTTTCGCAATTTTTACGAAAATATATTATCATAGAACAAATTTTATTTTATCACGTTAGTAAAATAACTCCTAAATTACTATAAAATACTCATTGCATAGTAATTGTAGGTATTAAAAAAATAAATATTGATGTTCTTAATTTTTAGGTTATATTGCTACAAAAACTCCGTTTTCTTCGTTATTCAAACAATATATCTATATGAGAATATTAATATATTTTATACCCACGTTTTACTGCATACACACATTCGATTCACATATGCACAGCACTGATGTACAGGGACTGAAGACGCGTATTAATAAGATATGTATTGGTATATGTCGTGTACATTACTTGTCACCTGTGTTATGTGAACTGGCTGCGCGCGCACCACTGAGAGAGAGAGAGAGAGAGAGAGAGAGAGAGTGTGTGTGTGTGTGTATATATATATACACACATTCACAGCTGACGTCACATGACCATGTCGATGACGACTTACATCAATTTACTCCCTATCCAAACCTTCCTATAGAAGTTTTCACTTCAAAAAAAGTTTAATTATGTGTATGAAAATGTTATTTTGCATAAATAAGTTACTTTAAATTACAAAATGTGTTCATAGATATTAATTACAATTATGACATTTAGCATTACTAGGTCTTAGCGTAGAGAAAGAAGCTTGCTTGGGTGAAGTTAGTGAAGCTCAGCAGAAGCCTATTTACATATTAAAAGTAAGTACTAGTAAGTACTGTAAGTACTAGGAAATAAGTGATAAACGGTAATTGAATAGCTACCACGAACTGCCAATAAATATCATCGAGCACAGACACTTATTGTCAAGGAGAGGTTCTTATATCGAAGCTAATCTTTATTTTGCATTCGCCATTCTTCCGTAATATTAACGCCGTAAATTCATGAATTTTTTTTTCAGCTAAGCACGTATATGTTGATTGTGATTTATATATAAATGACATGCTCTGTTTTTATGATTAATATTCATCTATTTCAGTTATCATTATTTCTTTTTTTATTCTTAAGTCTAATTCCTACAAAAATACAAATGATGATTAATGTGTAAGTTTAATAATAAATCACACTCAATAACTTGAGTTTGTGGTTTTTTTAAGTTAGTGGATAAAGTAATATATTTCGCGTTTTCTATTCGTGAGAATTATTCTATCCACGCTAGTTCTCGATGAATGTGATGTCGACTTGCGATAGCGCTTCGTTGTAATGGTTTTTTTTTATTATTGTTCCTCCAAGTAACAATGAATAAATGGATACAGTTACCATCCTACAAGGACGCGCTTGCTTGTAACAATTTCTAAAACACTCTTCCAATGCGACGAGCGGTCAGCGTCAGAGTAGAAGAAGGGCTGATAAATACGTACCGAGTTCCCGCTCGATCCAATTATATTTCAGGGGAGACAAGAAAATATGGGCGGGAAAACGTTTAAATGCCCGGCTTGTTAAGGGTGCTACGTGAGGGCATGGGACATCTAAGTATGGAAAACAGGGATGTAGGTTTTTTTTAATTTGGTTTTTGGTTGAGAGGAAGGACATATCACGACTGCCGCTAGTAATATATACGTGTGCGAGAAAGGAGTGAAGATTGGATGTATAAGAATGGAGGGTAAGGGGGGTAAATAGCGATTATCGCTTGTTGATCTGGTAGTTGAGGAAGGTCATCGGTAACAGGCAACAGGTAACAGACAATAGCTTGTCCGGACGACGATGCATGCCATTCATGTAACCTGTCGGGCGAGGTCTTCTGAAACCAGTTCCTGCCGACTTTTAATGGCTCCGCCTACCCGGGCACACACACACGGTGTGCAGAGCTTCAGGATAAACCAAGCTATTCGACGACCGCTCAAGATATCCGAGTGGTTCTGTTTTTTTTTAACTGTATTCTTAGGAAAGTGGAAAGGGGGTAAAACGCGTGTTTCGACATTAAAGCACCCAAGGGCCTTGCATTATACCTTTATCTTAATTTCTCCGCCATATATTATGGTCACCGCTCAAATCTCACAGTTGCCCCATGCCCGACGAGAAGACTGCGCGCCAGCTCAGAGGCGACACCGCGCTAGAAGCACCGGCGAGCGTCGCCCTTATCATCCCGCCTCACTGACACAGATACACCCTTGTGTAAGCGAACCTGAAGCTGGATGCATAATTTAAAAAATATAACAGTAACATTGGTAGTGTGCACAAGATTTCGCAACCATGTTTTCGAACCTAATGATTCAGAACAGCGCGTAGGACGGTCGTGTGCACAGGAGGGAAATGAATATAAATTTTATTTCGGTCACGGACGCATGGCGAAACAGCCAATGAGAGTAGAGTAGGATGCAGTTTTGGGGAAGGGGAATATAGAACTGTTTGTAGTTACCAGTTATATTGTGGTAAGAAATTGTTGAGATATTACAATGCTCAGGTGTATGTAATTCCTGCTTTAAAAGGTTATTATTGTTATTGTTTATAAAAAGTCAACACACACTTCTGATAAACTTTAAAGGTTTGTCAGATATGGCAGTCCAACTGGTGCCGTTTTAATTTTTATTTTATTTTTGCTTATGTATGTATTATAGTGGCTGAAATGTTAATTGTTAACCCATTGAAGACTATATTCCTTAAAAAGTGATTATAACATTTTTTAACTACTAGGTGTGTTAGTTTCTGCACAATTACAAGTAAATTTCACCGCTGAGTCCTGCTGTGCTAGCCGGGAATAGGCGTCCCTTTTCGTGCGATACCTAATACGGCGGTCTTTAACACATATACCTAAGTCTTTCTAGCTAGTGCTATAGGTAGGCCGATACTTACGTTCCCAACTCATCTCGCCCCTTCCCACATTTTACCCAATCAATTCTCCTACCACCCCACTATTCACAACTCTCACTCAACCCTTCCCCCTGGGTAGGTATAACTCCTATCTATATACACGTTCAACGATGAAATCTACCTCACATAAACAAAGCGTTCCTTTATGATTCCAGATGGCGGGAACTTCGTGTCAACTTCACTGTATTCCGATTTCCAAGTGTTTCATTGTTTACAGAGTAAACGCACGAGTAGACTAAATTTTTTTTTTAGATATAAACTCTACCTTTCTGAATGTTTTGTTTGCAAAACGAGATTAATCTGGTGGATTCATGTCCAACATTGAGTTCCGAGCATAATTATATTAAGTAATGGTTTGTTCTTGTCTAGTTGTGTTCTACTGCTTTATAACGTAACAAGTTGCAGTACCCGGCGTTGCCCGGGCTGAACGCTAGTTAAAGCAAAATGGATAGCACTATGTGGCAGTGTGGTGGACATGAGAGAAATGACACACATTTGCTGTTTGTATGTTTATGACCTATGATTTTCTGTTTACCCTTGGCGATCAGTTGAAAGGTTTCGAAGTTGGTGCGCTGCAGCGTCATCTAGCGGCGAGTTTCAGCAAAATGGATATCGCGCAAATATTCTCCGTGTTCAAAAATATCTATGTACATATACCAAATTTTCGTGGCGATCGGTGGCTGCGTTGCAGCGCCATCTAGCGGCCAGTTACAAAAAAAAATGGATATCATAAAATTGTTCTCCACGGAAAAAAAAAAAAAAAAAATACACTTCGATATGCCAACTTTCATGACGATCGGTCAACCGGTGTCGGAGTTTATCGACGTCATACATACCAACATCCAATTATATATGTGTGTGTGTGTATATATGTATGTATTTATGTTCGTGTGTGTGTGCGTGTGTGTGTGTGTGTGTGTACCACGAGACGTGAAACCCAACGAAATAAGTTTTGAAAAAATCCGCGGGTCCGTCAGTGGAGAGACAAACAGCGGGCGGGCAGCTGGGATCGGACGATGGCGAGAAAGACGCGGAGAAAGTGAAGAGAGGAGGAGCCGAGGAAGAAGCACGGGGGGGGGGGGGGAGGGGATAGAGGGAGAGGGAGGGGTGCCCCTGGCTGGTGGTGACCCTTGCAGCGCCGTGCTCTTGACCTCGCGGGCAGGCAGTGAACCCCCAGGACTGCCAACAGCTGTTGCCCGCGGGGTACTCTCCGGTAATGCACTCCGGCGGCGCGGTTTGCGCTACTCTCTCGCGGAGGAGTCGCCCGAGGGGAAGGGGGGGGGGGCGATAATTGTCCTGGAGAGCCTCTAATTGCCGCGGCAATCAGCCGGCGGCTACCTCAAAAGGCTTCCAGCGCCCCGCACGCACGCATGCGCCAACCGCAGGAGTGGCGAGATGTCGCCCCAGGTGTGCTGGAACTCGGGTTCTGCGGCAGAAGTCACTAGACCGAAATGTCGGAGAAACTGCATACTATCGGTCAAATTACGCTTCGGTTAAATGACTCTCGGTCTAGCAGATATGCACTAGACACCAATACCAGACCGAGCGATCCAAGAGTTTTGTATGAAAACCTGGCTTTGTTGTCACGTCATTCCGATATGTCCAGTATGACCAATGTATCCAATGTTTAATGCGTGTGATACCAACATTATGACAGCAATAATAAATTTATTTTCTCTTAAAAAAAAAAAAAAAAAAAACATTTTAATCATTATGCAGATTTATGGAAGATATAAACCTGCAGTTCTTAAAGTTTTTAAAAAGTAAGTTTGACACCATAATATTAAATATATTTGACAGTTTATCTGTAAAATATATTTATATTCACACCTCTCGCCGCTATGTTATTTCCACTCTCTAGCCTGTATTGTTAGTATAAAGCTGTCCGGTATTAGTCCCTAGTGTATTTGGGTCTAGTGTCAGTCCGTCAGTTGCCTGTTGCCAAAGTTAAAACATTTTTTTCCAGAAAGATATTTATATATTCAATCTATGATAAAAAGTATCACACGTGATTATGTTTTTTTTCTTCTGCATGAAATAAGTAGGTTGTGGTTGGGTGTGGTAATATCAGTATTCTTGTAGTAACAAATGTTTTCAAATGCCTTTGATAGATTTTTTATTAATATGGTACAGTTATTTACCTAAAAAAATATCGTAATCGGTTTTCCTGTCTAGAAATTACTGTAACAACGTCATAATATATTGATGCAGTTGATTTTAAAATAACGTAAATGTTTTGGTAAATGCTGTTCCATGTTCGGTCGAACACGATATGTGTTACGTAGTATGATTGCCTAAGGCTCTATGAAGGGTAAACCTTCTCTGTTAAAGGTGGTTTAGTGTTGAAATTGCTTGCAGAAGGTTTAAAAATGTTATAGTTAATTTGGGGGTAGGGGGAGGGGGGAGGTGAGTAGCACCAATCAGACGAAAAGTCGTAGGCCTTGAACCACGGGAGGCCAACTCGACAAGCAAAAGGTCGCGACGAGCTCGTCAGAGAGAGAGAGAGAGAGAGAGGGAGACTCGTCCTGCAGCAGTCACAAGGTAATCGCAGCGTTGATCGAAGTGCAGCTCGAAGCGATTCGTGAGACGAGACGACTGCAGCGAGATTCCTGTCCTTGGTTTTGCTCGAGCGCTGACCGAGCAGCCTCCATTTAATGTCCGAGGGCTGTTTTTCCAAGACGGCCGGACGAGGTAGCGAATAATCACTGCCGTTGCTGGCAGGGGCGCAACAACTAAATTTCCAAAAGGGGGTGGGGCAATATACCTTTTTATAAAGAATCATCGATCCCCCCTATTGAAGCTGGGGGTCCGGGGGTCCTCCCCCGGGAAAATTTGTATTTCAAGGTGGAAAATGTGCTATTCAAGCAGTTTTATTATCTAAAAATTGATTACACAGCACTTTCTTTGCCCCCGTTTGCCCCCACTTCAATGTTTCAGAGGGGGGGGGGGGGGTGCAAAATAACCTTGTCCCCCTCCCCCCTGTTGTTGCGCCCCTGGTTGCTGGGACGGAACCGTAAACCCAACTCGCGGGCCGTGTTTCCCAGAACGTGTCCAAACCGAATTCCAGCGAGGAAACAAATCGGCGACCATTTCAATAAACGGTGCCCTGCGTGAGGCTGGAAACAGCATTCTAGCAGACGTTACGCAACCTGAAATTGTTACGGCAAAAATACTGGAGATAGCACTACCATCGCACAAAAAATATGACCGCACTTATAATTTTCTCAAGTATTTATTTATATTTCAATTATTTCTTGTCATGATCCTTAATGTTTATAGAATGTACTTATTCCTTGATAGTTTCATTAAGTTTCATTTGGCACACCAACGTCCTTGGTACGTCCCCCGATGATCACAAAAATGACTATAAACGAGTTTACGGCGCCAGACGCGGGTCCGCCATCTGAACGAAATCAACAGAAAAAAAAAAGTGAGCTCTGCGCATGCGCGAATTTTGGCAACAGAACCGCAATAGATAGGGCAGCAAAATCGGTTGCGTAAAAATAAGGGACTGGCCGTTTACGTTCGTGCACTAGGAACACGGTTAGGATACAGGTGTTTCATATTCAAAACCTGTGTCTTGGAATACCGAACTGTGTAACGTTTGATAGTTCGTCTGATAAACTTACGCTAGTGCCACCATCGAGGAGGTAAAACAAGTATTGTCAAAGCCGCGGTTATAAAGCATATTCATTCATTCACAGGCCGATTTATTTTCGCGAAAAAGATTTCCAGATCAGCTGTGTGTTAAACCTTTGTAGCACCATCCGTGTTTTGTGGCTGGCTGTGTTTATTTCAGGCGCATGTTTATACTGACACCACACCAATCTTGAGCATCCAGCAAGGAAGTAAACTCGTCCTGAATGGCCCGGCCAAACAGGGAAATTGCTTCTCTAGCAGACGGCCGCCAATTACAAGGGAACAATCGCTAGAACGGGGCATGCTTTATTGCAGTCTAATGAGCGATCACATTATTGGCTACCAAAGAAGAATTGAAGCACATGTACATCTGCTCCACGTTTTTGATTGGACTGCAGTGCTCTTGACAAGCCATTTACGACCCTAAACCGGTTATTTCCAATGATAACTGGTTTCCCAATCACGCACAACCAGCCAAAGCATGCGACCTTGAAATCGAGCAATTCGCGGATTCTTTTCGCGATAGGCTAAAATTAAACTACGTATACCTTCTTGCAATATCTGACGTTGGCTCACAGTTGAATACTAGGATCCTGAGAAACACTTAACCAAAGCAGTGTCGAATCACGGTCTACCCAGTTGAGATTCCTAACAAGTCAACAGCTTATAAACAGGTGACATCTGCCCAAGTATGCAGAGGATTGTGGAGTTCATCGTAGAGGTCATTTACCCAGCAAGTTTTCCCAGTCCGTAGAAATAACACTTTATTTAGACTTTATTTTATAGAAGCAAGTTGAGTCTAGCCTGGAATGAGATTATTCGCGAAATTATCGTTGCTCCAAATATGGTCTTTATAACACTATCACTTCAATACTATCGTTGATATGGTACATTTATTTTAAAACTTTATATTCTTAATTCATTTGAGCTACAATTATTTTTAACGACGTATTCCTTAAAATTTACACGCATTATTTTCAGTTACTTGGAAAATAACTATTTGAAAATCAAACCACAACAAATAAAGCTTTTATTTTTTTTTACAAAACAATGTCAAAAACAGGAATATGATTACAGCACTGGTTTTCGTTCAGTTTGCATAAATATGTTAGCAAGTATCGTGCGAGAACACGCACCTCCAAAAATTTATTTTTTTATGTCTCGTGCTCAAAACACTTTGATTTTGAACTCCAAGAAAACACTCTTTACATTTCGACAATTTGTACCACATAAACATGGCCACCAATCAGTTTTCAGTTATCATGTCATCTTTCGTGAAAATACTTCAACCTGAAGCGCAATGTAATTTGTTTCGTAATCAGAACATAAATATTCATGCAAACTTACAGATATTTGTAAATTTGTACATTTAGGACCTGAAAACAACAGTATTAATATACAATAGTTTTCGCAGTAATAACTGGGTTCGGATTCTTGCCAGGTAATTTTTTCATTGTGCTGTCCCAGAACCTCCAAGAGTTAAAAGTTATTTGTAAATCGTTCTCTGAATAGCTTTCCAGTATTAGATGCTCATATTAATAAGCACGGTGAATCAAAATAAAGTAAAAATGTTGAATGTTCGATTATGAATTAAAATATAAATTTTCGTAATGAATATTCGAAAAACGTACTTCTGATATGCAAAAATTTCCACAGCCATGCGTTGTAAAAAGTTACAGTATCTTTTCTTGTAATATAGAAGAACTGTTGGTTTGCAGCTGGTTTCAAAAGGAAGCTTTCATGGAAGTACATACTGAAAGTTATTTTATTTTCTCTGTGCGGAGTTCATCTTCGCCGACGAGGGTAAACGGGCAGATGCGGGTCACCGCCAGGAGCAATGCCCCAGGGGCGTTGCGCCGGAGGGAGAAAAAAAAAACTGGCAAAAAGTGTCTGTGAAGGAGGAGTGTGGTGTCAGCATCCGCCGGTGCTGGTTGGTGGTTGGGAGAGGACAGGAGTTGGACGGAGGGCAGGAGGGGGGACAGGAGATAAGGTCAGGTGATGCTGTCCGCAAGGTCACGCGGGGTCAGTCGCACTGGAAAACTCTGACGTCATCGTGACGCGCGCTCTTGGCGCGTAACCACGTTTGGACAGTGTTCGTCCGCCCGCTTCGCTCCAGCTTGTCCGACTCATATCTACCTCCTTGCGTAACACTTTCTACTGTTGATTCGCAGTTGAATTTTAAAATATATATATATATATATAACTATTGCAACCCCCACCTACTATCTTCTTTCTGTCACTTCTGGAGAAAGTTCTGTTTTTAACCCAATGCACATGCACAGTTGTGTTGAAACGCAAGTTATACAACACATCAGTTTTTTTTTTGTTTAAAAAGGAATGAAAAATATTTCATTTAACAAACCAATTGAATAATTATATAAGCTGTATATTTGATATTATTGCTACAAAAACTAGTAAACACACACACACACACACACACACACACACACACACACACACAATATATATATATATATATATATATATATATATATATATAAAACCACCGAACCCGATCTTTCCAAATTTTTTTCTTCGGGTTTATTTGTAATATGGTGGCCGATATAATTATATTAGACCATGAAGTGGTGTCTACGATATTCACCACTTCAGTGGTTCTCTTAAAAGGCCCAAGCCTATCTGGACACACACAGTCTGTGTGGCAAAATTCAGATAAACCACGTGGCCTCCCTCTGGCAGGCTACTTTTTTACACTTCTTTGCTCGGGCGATTAACGGCTCCAAAACCGAAGTTAATAAGTTTATAGTTAGCACCACTCAGTGCTCACTCATGAGCAAATTAAGTTCAAATCACGCAAACCAGTCCATTTATTAATTTCGGATTTACAGCTATCAATGACTTCAATTCGACACTCCCCACCAACGGTAATTACGTCATCACTGCAAATTTTAACCGAGCGAGTCATACGTAACGACCACGAGCAAAACCTGCTCTGCTAAGATATATTTATTTCAGTTTTACACGCTGTCGAACCCTCAGCCGAAGTGACGCCCAACCCGAGATTGAAGACATACGTATGTATTCCTATCGGAAATTCACTTCAAAAAAAATATTTGGGAACTCAACCGGGCCCCTGAGGAATTTGTCCCCCCCCCCCCTTTGCCACTGTTCACCAGCCTTAGTTCTTATTCTGGAGTTCATTAACTTGGAACAGGACCCGCGCAAATACGGCGCTGTACATTAACGATTCCAGACGCTTGTAAAGAACATCTAAGTCCTTTGGGACTGGGAGACGCCGTGTTCCTAGGCCCAGCTCAGTTGTCGCTGAGCGTGGTGTGTGTGTGTCTGTGTGTGTGTGTGGGGGGGGGGGGGGGGTCCTTACCCAGCCCCGACGGGGGGCTACGTGTCCAGAGAGAAACTAAGCCGCGAGGCTTTATTCCAGCTTTTGGGCTTGTTTGCGTTCGTACTCCGCGAGGCTCCTGGCAGGCGGGGAAGACGGAGAACCAGAACCAGTGCCTGCCCGGGTTCCGCAGCATCCCACTGCGCAGTGGCCGCTCTGGACTGTGCGTGGCCCTGGGCCGTTTGCTTTTTTGTGGGGTCCTGATCTGTCCGACGATCCTGTGGGTCTCGGGGTCACTCCCACGAGGAATACGAATAATAATTTCTTTTAAAATGCAATTTTTACTAGCCAAACGTGACACTGAATTCCGACGATAGTTTTGATGGTATTTTTTTTTTTTAAATAAATTTTGATATGCTTTCCTAATAAATTATACTCGGGCTGTTTTTTTTTTATAAATTCCAACGATGAAATTCTGGTGAAATCGAGTCATTATATATGAGGCAATAAAAATATTGTTTGATTTTTTATACGAAATCGTGAAGACTCAATTCAAATCAAAGAGGATTCGGGTCAGTGCTTTAAAGTAGACGCTAATAACAAATTCGGTTCTTCCTTTTTTTCTTTAATTTTCCTAATTTTTAACAGAATACTAGAAAAAACATGAAAGTAATAATAATAATAATAAATAATAATAATAATAATAATGAATAGCGCAGGCACGGGGAGTTTTTCGAGCACTCCGCGCAAAACACCTTCTTGTGAGTGGTTCCGAAATAGAATCAAAATTTAAACAATTTTAGCCTCACTACTTTGCTTCCTTTTTTTTCCTTATATCTGAAATAATTCGCAACTTTACTGAGCTCAGACACGAAAATTATAAATAGAATCACATAATAGTTATATTTTACTTCACATTGTTTTAGAATGTTACTGATTCCACATACCTAACCACCTTTTTTCTTCTTTTTATAACTGTTTATCTGTTTAGAAGAAGTAAATTACCTCTAAAAACCAGGGAAAGACAACTATATATTATTTGTACAGAAAATAGAATTACAGTTGATAGAAAATTCGTTATTTTGCATGAAACTAATATCGAACATGCGTTTTTTTATTGCTCTTAAAATCAACATTTTTCAGCAATACATCTAGCCTTCGGCAATGCGTATGAGGAAATTTAAATCGTCAAACCTCAAAATACAGATTAGCACTTTAATTACTTACTTCGTGTAAAAGTTCATATCTCAAATTTTAAATGTTGCACAATTTTAAGCAATATCCTCCCTTCATAATAAAACAAACATTAAGTCAGATTGAAAGGTTAATTACTTATATGCAAATACAAAAACAAACTTAATTGTTATATTATGTTATATTATTGGCATGTAAAGCAGGCACATATTGAACATCAGTAATAAATATTAGGTTAGTATGAACGTTAATTTGATTTATGACTTGTAAATCTGGCAAATTAAACTGTTACAATGTACCGTCGAAACTGGGACATTTTTTTTTTGCGGACATCCTGTTTTGAATGAAAATCACTGAAACTTATTAATAAACGTGACGGCGCCGTTGCTTCGCTCAGACGACTCCCGTCGCCTGAGTCTGCCGAACGACTGGCGCGGCGTCTCGAACAAGACGTCGCCCGAAGGAGCTTTTTGATGGTTTCTCGAGACAAAACAAACCGCGCCCGGATTGCCGGCGGAAATTTTCCGCCGTCCCCCGCGGCCGTTAAAATTACGAGAATAACACTCGAGTAGCCGGGAGTTAAAAATCCCGAGGGCCCTTAAAGTTAGTACCTACCCCCTCCCCCCCCCCCCGCCACACACCCGCGCTAACATGCACGACGGGTGAACAAACTACTACACGAGTTCCACTGCTCTTTCCAAGACCTTTAGTATCATCAGGGAATAGGTGCGTGTAGTCTTTGCCAGGTTAACAATTGAAGTCCATAGAGAAAGACCATCTTGACAGAAAAAAAAAAAGGTATTTTGGTAGGTTATATAATTCATTTTAACGCTAACTAATTGTTGATGGCGTTTTTTTTTTTTTTTTTTTAATTCTTCGTCGTAACGAGTTTCTTTAAACCTATTATTTAACAATCTTCTAGCATTAGCCTTTAGACAATTACGATTTGTTTTTCTATTCAATTTATATCCTAGATGACTTCGTCTTTAGAACAAACACACTTTCCATGGACTAATTGGCGGTCCATAATTAGTCTCATGGTGTATTTGACTAAAACGTGCACATATTGCCTATAGTAATATATTTACACCAGACTAGCTTTACAGGGATGCAATTTTATGCATCATATCTCTAAATTTAAAAATAATAATACGACTACAAATAATTTAAACTGATTATTAATTTAGCATCTGATTTAGTAGAGATAAATTCTTGTTTTTTTAAGTGAATGTCACAACCCCATTGACTAATCCGCTGCCATATCCACTGATTTGTCAGTCAGCAAAAGCTTCTCAACTAAAGTTTAAATGAAAATAACATTTCGCTAGTTGAACTCACTTATTCAGATCCACATTGTTGATTGCATTAAATTTCTTCTCCTATTAGCTCATTGCCAATCAACGAAGGAATTGTTGCCCCTTTGAAAGGAACAACAAGAAGTTAATTTTTGATTAACGAACGAATGTGTCAAAGCAACTAAATTTATTAACAAATTATTCCAAATTAAACAAACAAAAGAAACTGTTACCCTGACGTTGCACATAATCTCTTGTAAATGTAACTTGCTCCGATTCCTCTCGACGAGAAGCATACTCGAGTTGAAGGGCGACTGGTAACAATAATAAGACAACATTAATAACATTTGCACTAATCAAACACTCAACACTATCACATTTACTGCTGCTATAGCTGGTTACAGAGATTATTTGCTGATTGTATTGTTACGAGTGGAAAAAAAACAGGTTCGTAAGTACAGCCCAATTAATTTTAAATTTTATTTGCTACTAATATTACACTACTAATTAAATCACCACACTTAATGTCTGTTTATAAATCACCAAGTATCTGTTGAATTTTAAGTATACTTACGTACATTTAATATATAATTATACAACGTACAGATAATTTTACACAAGCAATGTGCTGTGTGTATTCATGCCGAATTACACGAAACTGCACGACAAAAAAGGGTAACAATAGACTAAGGCAGTGTGGTTCATCAATGTTTCAATAGTTCTTTATAATTGACAAATCCTGTTCACTCTATAAACTCATATATCTTTTGTAAAATGAATTCTGTAATGTTAACGTAAAGTGTTAAATAAAGTGTTTATATATCATATATTCTCTGAATATATACGTCCTTTGCTTTAATCAGCTGCATAATTTATGTGTAATCATTTTTTTTTACGCGTTCCGTAACAATACGTAGTTGCCAGGGGGAAAAAAAATAGATACACGAATGTTAGCTAATATTTTGATGGTGAGGCGCTGGTAGGAGTGGCGCATCCACACAACAAGGCGGAGTCCTGACGTCTCGTCTCGTCGCGTGGCGTGGCGTGGCGTGGCGTGGCGTGGCGTGGCGTGGCGTGGCGTGGCGTGGCGTGGCGTGGCGTGGTGTGGTTCCGACGGCTCGCTTCATCCGCGGCCGGTTGAGGCAGGTCGCGAAGTCTTCGGCGACTCGGTGCCCTCGTCCAGTACCCTCGCAACCCGCTGCTCACCCTTGATTTCCCTTCCCCTCCTTTCTCCTGAATTAAAAAAAAAAACTTTTTATCCAGGCACTTTTAATTCCTCATCCTCCCCCCCCCCCCCCACATCCTAAAACCTCAAATGGACTGTTCCGTTGCGTTCATTAGCGGCAATTTTCCGGGGGCAGTTGTTCGTCCAGTTGGTTGGGGGAGGGAAGATAATTGTCGACGAGGGTGATACGGCCTCTTGGTTTTATTTATTTTTTAATTGCATCACTAATGCGCGCTCAGGTAGCCAGATCCCTCCCTCTACCCACTCCTACAGGCCATATGTCACACGCCTATCTCGTCTCCCCCTTCCACAACCCCCCCCCCTGCCTGATTGTAACAAAAACACGCTCGCCAACGCGTGAACTCTTTTTCGCAGGGCACGGCCGCCTAATGATCGTCATTACGCGTGGAAATGTAAGCCTAGTGGCGTCCAACGTAAGCCTCTCTCTCTCTCTCTCTCTCTCTCTCTCTCTCTCTTCCCTTCCACTCCCCCTCCTCCTCAAACAGTTCTTTTCTAGAGCTTAACCCGCACAGTTAACGCCTTTAGATCTCCCCCCCCCCCTCCCCCATCGTCACTTTTCGCCGTTTTCACGCCAATTATTCCCTGTTTGCACAGCGCAGGCGCGTCATTACGGCAGATTTCCCGAGGGCGCCAGACCGTTAATATATCTTCCCTCCGCCCCGCCGTTCTCGCGAGGAGAAAAAAAAAATCGCAAACTACCTATCTGAGCTAAAATAAAGAACGGGAAGAAGAAAAAAAATTAATAGCGCCAGAGAGCAGCAATTAATTTCACGCTCTCCGAATTCGCTTCAGCGTTAGCGAACTTGGGCGTGAAATTGGCTCGAACCTGGCGAATGTTTTAATTCAAACCGGCGCGTGTGGAAGACTGAACGCACCTGCAGACACGCGAGACCGTTCGTCGTACAACAAAGCATCTGACCATGTTCTATTGATCCTCTTTGGACGTGATCCGCAATCTGGCATGGCGGTGAAGACAAAATCACCCACAACTGCGAGTTAATGATTGGAAGGAATTTAATTCATGAAACATTTTGTAGATAGAGTGAATAAGAATAACTCCTTAGAATAAAATTATGTCCCTGGAATAACGGTTTCATTTTATAATGGTTTTTTAATACCTATAGGTATTTCATGGGAAAAAAATATTAAACGGATTTTCAAATGCGAATAACTCCTTTAGGAATTAAGCTTGGCTGTAAGCGGTTAGTTTAAAAAATAAATTCTAGTACCATGAGTAATCTCCTTTCAAAATATTTCGGATGAGTTTCCAAAAAAAAAATTTATATCACAACAAGGCCTAAATAAAAACATTACGAGCATGTACGACATTATAAAGACATCTTTGACCGTCTTAGAAAACCATTGTCCAACAATAAATACACAAAGAAACAAACGTCTATACACTTATATGTGCCCGATGGTAACAGTTCGCACTCTCTAAATACTAACTACACCCAATCAGTGTAATTTAACGGGGGGGGGGGGGGGGGGGGGGGGGAAGGCGAGGCGGGGAATGCAGAAACGGCTGCATTTAGAATATTTGGAGCAGTTTTAAATGTTTGAATTTTTTTTAGTGAAAGCCCACTAATCTGTAGTATTTTTTTAACAATTTCATATATGTATACAGTTCAGTTCCCGAAAACTTCGCAACTACTTCCTCTTTTGAAGCCCGCTGTGTTCGTCGTTGCACTGAACTGGAGGTAAAGTTGACGGAAAAAGGTGGACAATAATTTTAATCGGTCTCCGTCATGAAGACAACAGGCTGCTGGGAGCGTGGTGGCACCCTCATGCGGTCGCCACCCGCTGGAGCCATGCATGGGCGTCGCAAGGATATATTTTTTTGGGGGGGACTTCAATTGATTTAGTTGTTTGAGGAATATCCATCCCCTGGAAAAAATCGGGTGGCCCGGGGGTCCTCTCCCAGGAAAATTTTGGGTTTGAAGGTGCAAATAGGTGGTTTTTAGGCATTTTTCTTTCCTAAATATTCTAATTATAGTTGGTTGCAATATATAATTTATTTTTTATAAAAAATATATTTTCAGAGAACAAATTTGTAAAAACACAGTTAACATAAATATCTGCTGGTGCTATATCCACACAAAATCATTAATTTAAACATCAGGAGAAACTACGAAACTACGAAACTAAATATATTATTGGAGGGGACGAAATTGAAGACTTTTATTATTGGGGGGGACGTGTCCCCCACCCCGTCCCTCCCGGTTGCGACACCCATGGGCAGTCGGATGGTGGGCCGGGATGATCGCCGGGCCCCGTCGTGGGTCCTCCGGTTTCGCCGATGGCCTGGGGCAGTACCCGCGGAAGCCACTGCTACGAGGGAGTCCACGACGGACGCGCTCCCCTCCCGACGAACAACTGAAGCGTCGGCGGCGACACTTTCCGGGGGCTGTTTCTGGAAATAAAAAATTAAAAAAAAAAAAAATGTGATCGAGTCTTTTTAGTACTCTCCAGAGATGTATAAATAACATCTACCCTCGGTGAAGAACAAAAAAAAACTGTTCTCATGTTGCAAAATACACTTATAATTCGAAACTATGAAACGAAATTCTAATGTAGAATTATTTAAAATAATGCTGAGCGTGGTAGGTACATACTAAAATTATTGTGTTTTCAACTACATTTCTGGACGCGAATCACGCGCAAGTTTCCACACCCGCTTTTAGAATTCGCTGTCGAAGCTGTGCGTCGAATATCGAATCATTCGATTGGTAGACCGAAATTTTAAACAATATAACGAAACGGCTCCGGTAAAAGCAAAATGACTTGAAAAAATGACTACTTCGGCTGAATCCACGCCGCTTGTTCGGCATCAAGAAAATAAATTTACAGTTTTGCTTTTCTCAGATTAAAAAAATGAAATCCATAATTAAACCTATTAGAAGAGCTCGCGAGGAACGCTCTAGTCGCGGAGAGATTGCGACGAACGCTCTAGTCCCGAAGAGCGCGCGACGAATGCTTTAGTCGCGAAGAGCTCGCGAGGAACGCTCTAGTCGCGAAGAGCTTGCGAGGAACGCTCTAGTCGCGAAGAGCTCTTGAGGAACGCTCTAATCGCGAAGAGCTCTTGAGGAACGCTCTAGTCGCGAAGAGCTCTTGAGGAACGGTCTAGTCGCGAAGAGCTTGAGAGGAACGCTCTAGTCGCGAAGAGCTTGCGAGGAACGCTCTAGTCGCGAAGAGCTTGCGAGGAACGCTCTAGTCGCGAAGAGCTCTTGAGGAACGCTCTAATCGCGAAGAGCTCTTGAGGAACGCTCTAGTCGCGAAGAGCTCTTGAGGAACGCTCTAGTCGCGAAGAGCTTGAGAGGAACGCTCTAGTCGCAAAGAGCTCGCGAGGAACGCTCTAGTCGCGAAGAGCTCGCGAGGAATGCTCTAGTCGTGGAGAGCTCGCGAGGAACGCTCTAGTCGCAGAGAGCTCGCACGTAACGCTCTAATCACAAAGAACTTGCGAGGTACGCTCTAGTAGCGGAGGTCACGAGAAACGTTCTAGTCGCGAAGAGCTCGCGAGTAACGCTTTAGTCACAAAGAGTTGGCGAAGAATGCTCTAGTCGCGAAGAGATTGCGAGGAATGCTCTATTCGCGAAGATCTCTTGAGGAACGTTCTAGTCAAAAAGAGCTCTTGAGGAACGCTCTAGTCACGAAGAGCTATTGAGGAACTCTCTAGTCTTGAAGAACTCTTGAGGAACGCTCTAGTCGCGAAGAGCTTGCGAGGAACGCTCTAGTCGCGAAGAGCTCTTGAGGAACACTCTAGTCGTGGAGAGCTCTTGAGGAACGCTCTAGTCGCAAAGACCTCGCGAGTATCGCTCTAGTCACAAAGAGCTCGCGAGTAACGCTCTAGTCGCGAAGAGCTTGCGAGGAACGCTCTAGTCGCAAAGACCTCGCGAGTAACGCTCTAGTCACAAAGAGCTCGCGAGTAACGCTCTAGTCGCGAAGAGCTCGCGAGGAATGCTCTAGTCGCGAAGAGCTTGCGAGGAACGCTCTAGTCGCGAAGAGCTCTTGAGGAACGCTCTAGTCGCGAAGAGCTTGAGAGGAACGCTCTAGTCGCAAAGAGTTCGCGAGGAACGCTCTAGTCGCGAAGAGCTCTTGAGGAACGCTCTAGTCGCGAAGAGCTTGAGAGGAATGCTCTAGTCGCAAAGAGTTCGCGAGGAACGCTCTAGTCACGAAGAGCTCTTGAGGAACGCTCTAGTCGCGAAGAGCTTGAGAGGAACGCTCTAGTCGCAAAGAGCTCGCGAGGAACGCTCTAGTCGCGAAGAGCTCGCGAGGAATGCTCTAGTCGTGGAGAGCTCGCGAGGAACGCTCTAGTCGCAGAGAGCTCGCACGTAACGCTCTAATCACAAAGAACTTGCGAGGTACGCTCTAGTAGCGGAGGTCACGAGAAACGTTCTAGTCGCGAAGAGCTCGCGAGTAACGCTTTAGTCACAAAGAGTTGGCGACGAATGCTCTAGTCGCGAAGAGATTGCGAGGAATGCTCTATTCGCGAAGATCTCTTGAGGAACGTTCTAGTCAAAAAGAGCTCTTGAGGAACGCTCTAGTCACGAAGAGCTATTGAGGAACTCTCTAGTCTTGAAGAACTCTTGAGGAACGCTCTAGTCGCGAAGAGCTTGCGAGGAACGCTCTAGTCGCGAAGAGCTCTTGAGGAACACTCTAGTCGTGGAGAGCTCTTGAGGAACGCTCTAGTCGCAAAGACCTCGCGAGTATCGCTCTAGTCACAAAGAGCTCGCGAGTAACGCTCTAGTCGCGAAGAGCTTGCGAGGAACGCTCTAGTCGCAAAGACCTCGCGAGTAACGCTCTAGTCACAAAGAGCTCGCGAGTAACGCTCTAGTCGCGAAGAGCTCGCGAGGAATGCTCTAGTCGCGAAGAGCTTGCGAGGAACGCTCTAGTCGCGAAGAGCTCTTGAGGAACGCTCTAGTCGCGAAGAGCTTGAGAGGAACGCTCTAGTCGCAAAGAGTTCGCGAGGAACGCTCTAGTCGCGAAGAGCTCTTGAGGAACGCTCTAGTCGCGAAGAGCTTGAGAGGAATGCTCTAGTCGCAAAGAGTTCGCGAGGAACGCTCTAGTCACGAAGAGCTCTTGAGGAACGCTCTAGTCGCGAAGAGCTTGAGAGGAACGCTCTAGTCGCAAAGAGTTCGCGAGGAACGCTCTAGTCGCGAAGAGCTCGCTAGGAATGCTCTAGTCGTGGAGAGCTCGCGAGGAACGCTCTAGTCACAAAGAACTCACGAGGAACCCTCTAATCACAAAGAACTCGCGAGTAACGCTCTAGTTACAAAGAGCTCGCGAGTAACGCTCTAGTCACGAAGAGTTCGCGAGCAGCACAGCTGTCGTGGTCGTGGTGCGCAGAAGCCCCGCAGCTGCGCGGGCTCCCAGGGTTATCGCGAGGTCGGCTCGGTATCAATTAGCCGCGCGACCGAGATAGGCCAGCGGGGTGGCGCAGCTGCCGGCGTATCTGGAGGTTGCGTCGCTCTTTCGCGGTTCGCCGAGAGTCGCTTCACCGCGGACATGCCGTGGCGGGTCATTTCTGCAGGATCTGCTAACGTCCATGTAGCATCAAGGTCCCCGCCTGCCCGGGCACAAGCGCACGTTATTCAGAGTTTCAGGAAATAACCACGATATTTAAAAAAAAAAAAAAAAAAAAAAACCGCTAGAGATATCCGAGTGGTGTCTGGATACGAAACGCTGAAGCCGGAATAGTACATAGTTCTGTTACCGTTGTTCGTTTTTAACCTGTATTTTTAGGGCAGTTAAAATGGTTATAACACATGGTTTCAGAATAATTTTACAGTTTACTGGATTATACCAATTGTGCTTTAAGCAAATATATATATGAATAAATTTAATTTATTTATCGTATGGCTATAATATTATTTATTGTATTGCTCAGTCCATTGGAATGATTATTTCATACTAGGTAGGCTACTATCCTCTATTTTTACTTAAAGCATTTTTAAATCGATTACTTTTGTTAGAAAATAAATTTACTTTAATTCGCATAGGTAATAAAATATAAAAATTTTAATAGTTTACTATCCTTTAATACTGAATAATAAATAGTAAAGTAACGTGTGCAGCAACACTATAGTATTAACTTTCATGAATTTTAAGAATGTGGGCAGTATTTTAGTGAAATACCTTGTCAAAAATCAGGTCTAAGCCGTGGTTTAGTATTTTTTTCCAAGTCTTTTTCGTTTTTATCGGAGATTTTCTATTATTTAGATTAACCTTACGCTCTGCAAATCGAATGATTTGTTAGTCGACGTAGCTGCTCCGGTAGCGAATTCTAGCGGCGGGTGCGTAACTACGTGTGAGTTACGTTCAGAAATTTAGCGAAAGATACTGGTCCATATATTTAAAAACATTCTACTTCTCGATTTTTTTTAAGTTAAAACCACTTACGATGAAATAATTATGTGCCCAACAAACACCTGGCCTTCTGGCAAAGTATTTATATAGGTAGAGGCATTTACGGTCGAGCTGTAATTTATTGGTCTTTGCGAGTGGCCATGATTGGAGATAATGGTCGGGCGAATCAGGATCCTGCTGAGTGGCAGCTCAGTTTATGAGGTACGGCGTTTTTTTTTTTAAAAGGCTTAAAGGTGCAGCAGTATACACACAAAAAAAAAAAGAGCGCGTTAACTCATTACACGTGATAGAAGTGAAACAAACTTCTTTGGCAATTCAAACCTCGACTCGTAAGTATATCGTAAGGGGTAAAATGGCAGAGAGAGAGAGAGAGAGAGAGAGAGAGAGAGAGAGAGTGAGAGAGTGCGAGAGAGAAAAAAAAGAGAAATTTTTGTTTTAAAATAAACATGAATTATTGACAAAATTATTACTCTCTTCAAATTAAGCTCAAACCCCGATGTGTTGCCCTCTGCCCAAATATGTCCTTACTAGACGCCGGCAAGTCGGCGCAGGTCGCGACCCGCCTATCCCTGCAGCACGGCAGTGTTTAAACTGATCCGCACGCCACGATTTTTTTTTCCTAGCCTAAGTTAAATCTAAGTGTGTAGGGGAGGGTCCAGGTTAGGGGAGGACCTAAGTGTGTCTCAGGCCGAAGCCTATACACTCTACCATGCGGGTTTTTAACCATGCAGGACAAGGGCGCGTGGCCACCACGTGGAGCCCGCGACCCGCCAAGTTCTCTGCACCATCCGCAACCGATTAGCGTCAGAAATCGTTTCACAGCAATGCTTCACGAAAACGTTGCATCGAAAATTCGGCCTCATAAATTAATGTAACTACCATCGCTCCCAAAGAAGTTTCACTTGAAAAATTCCTCCCGTAATGGCAGCGAGGATGACAGCGTCCCCACGCGCGAAACCTGGGGGCCTCTCCCGCGCGGAATCGAACAAGCGACGCGAGGCTGGCGGCTCACCTATCAGCCGAACGTAGGCGCGTATCACACGAGCCAAAGGTGAACATTTTGATATGTTGTGGCAAAACATTTCCTATGTGCGTAAATTCTTTTTAACCTTGAAAACCCGTGGTTCGTCACGCCTATACCCCGCGAGACACCAGCCACTCCATCTGCCATTAGTGCGCTGTCCTTGTTTTCAGAGGGAAGGAGGGGGGTGGTCATGTTTGCGTGATTACATACTGCGTGAAGACTGGTTCTCCTTCAGCTAATTTTTGCGCCATATTGGCTAATGTGTAGTGTTTGCAGTGTGGAAACAGTTTTAAATGACCTTAAAAAAAATTAAAGTGACTGTTTTTAACGACGGAGATTATAATTTATGTTTACTAACCATCATCAATGCACAGCCACAATGCACTACACATTTTACCGTTTTACCGGGAATGTAAGAAATATTTAGGGCCGTATTCCAAGACATTCGGGTAAGGTAGCGATTAAGCACTACCTTGTTTTCACACAACTTTAACCTTACTCGCAGACCGTATTCCAGAACGCGCCCAAATCCAATCCCTGCTAGGTTTCCAAAAAGCAACCGTTTTAATAAACTGCATGAGGCTAGAAACTGATTTCAATGCATTCTAGCAGACATTTGGCAACCATTGATACATTTGCTACACCAAATATTCTTACAGATAGCAGCACTATCGTGCGAATTTAATTCTGTAATTCTAATTTGCTCAAGTACTTTTAAAGTTGCGATTATTTCTTGTTATAACCATTAAAGTGTACAAAATGTATTCCACAATAGTTTCGCTACAATAAAGTATTATTTGGCACACCAACACGCTTGGGTACGTCCCCCGATGATCATAAAAATGACATTATACAAGTTAATGGCACCAGATGTGATTCAGCCATCTGGACAAAATCAACAAAATAGTGAGGTCTGCGCATGCGCTTAATTTTTTGCAACAGAACGGCAACGGATAGGGCACCAAATTCGATTGCATAGAAATAAGTGACTGGCCGTGTCCTATCGGGCACCAGGAATTTGGTTAGGATACAAGTGTAGCATATTCAGCACTTAAAAACCTTATTTTTGTGTCTTAGAACACAGGCTTAAGATATTCGACAGCCGGGAAGTGCTTGCTGTGAATATTCAAAATACCTCCATATAGTCCCGAAAGCGAAGTCTTTACTTCTGATTGTTCACTGCGGCGCTTCCTTGGTGTGCGACCAGCCTAGCTTATCGTGTGCAGGGCGTGTTGTATACTCGTCAGGCCATACAGATTAAGCGTCGGGCACTTGCGCACGAACTTCGCGAACAACAACTCACATGAGAGTGTTCTGACAAGACAACTCTTTTTGTTAGCGTCGTTATCTTTTGTGCTTGGTAATAGAACACTACGAAAAAAAAATTGGTGTAAAGTTTTAATACAAATAACAAATGTTTGGTCAGTCGCATTTTATTCTGGAAGTGGATGACATACTACCAGTAGCGGTTGTAAGAAACATTATTCGCAGATTAGTTGTGGGTAATCTTCCAAAATTTCCACGCGAGTGCGATTGCCGCACATCCTACTGTTCTTACAGTGCATTTAAGTTAATTTTAGTGTTTCGGAATCCACTTGGCACTTTGCAGTCAACAAGTGCACAAAATTCTACTCTATACACACGATCAAAAAACAAATAGAAATTATAAATTGAAACAAAAAGTTTGGTGTGTTGATGCTTTCAAGGGTGAAAGGTAACACTTACGGAAAATGTTAATTAGAAATCTTGGAATTGATGTAAGGATGCAGTACAAAAGTGCAATAAAAAATCATGGCTTGAAAAACCGCAGGACATAGCGTTGGACCCTTTTTGAAGCCAACATAAGGCTTAGCTATTTACTCCCGATGGTTACACGTGGAACATGTTTAATAATACTATACGATAACAGCTTTAAAAATGCTTGGAAATATATTACATCCGTGTTGTGCCTGTGATCAAGACAGTTATTTTACAAAGAATTCAAAGCAGCGGTCGAGTCGTCACGTCACTCGCCTCCGCGGATTTTTTTTTTTTTTCACGAGCGGAAAAAAACGTGACGGACGTTGCTGTGAGCCTTGTAGGTTTCCTCGGGGTACTCTCGTTTCCACCTGCCACCCATTCCGTCACTGCTATACCCTCATATCATGGGCCACAGCGGAGGCTTACAAGTCGCGAGTGCTGGCCAGTAGTTCTCTGGACCTGCTGCTCGTTTTAGAAGCGCACGAGCGGCTTAAAGAGCCGGCTGTAAAGAAGTTTTCACATTTAAAAAAAACAATAAAAAATTAAACAGAACGTGGGTCATAAGGAAACTTTAAAAAAAATATATGCAGTTTCATTTCGGGTGAAGAATTTTTCCGTTGGTGATGTTCGGCAGACGCAGTGTCTACCTACACCTTGTCTTCGGATGTTTTTCGGCAGACGCAGTGTCTACGCCTTGTCTTCAGGCTGTTTTTTTTCGGCAGACTCAGTGTCTGAGACTTGTCTTCGGCCGTTTTTCGGCAGAGGCATTGTCTACAACCTGTCTTCGGCTGTTTCCGCGGCGGGGCGCGAGCGGTCAAGGAGGCGGAGCAGCACACGAGAAGTTTCAATAAGCTTGCGCGGGCAAATTGATGCAGGATGTTCGCGCGAGGTGGGAGGGAAGAAGCAGAGAGAGAGAGAGAGAGAGAGAGAGAGTGAGTGAGTCCTGTGAGTAATGGCGCTACGTGAGTGCAATAACGCGGCTTCCGCGGCGCCGCAGGGGGAGGAGGAGGGTGGGGGAGGTGGTGCAAGGAAGAGGAGGACGATGTGGAGGGAGAGGTTCCTCGCCATGTCCAGCGCGGCTTGTCCCAGGTCAGTGCACGCCTCCCGGCCTCTTCCCTCCTCGTCCAATCCAGCCCCGGTAGCCGAGCGTGTTTGAGGCACCTCCTGCGCCGGCGCGCACGGAGGGAAACGCGGCAGTAGACCGAAAATCACTAGACCGAAAGGCACAAGACCGAAAGGCACAAGACCGAAAGGCACAAGACCGAAAGTCACAAGACCGAAAGTCACAAGACCGAAAGGCACAAGACCGAAAGGCACAAGACCGAAAGGCACAAGACCGAAAGTCACAAGACCGAAAGGCACAAGACCGAAAGGCACTAGACCGAAAGGCACAAGACCGAAAGTCACAAGACCGAAAGGCACAACACCGAAAGGCACAAGACCGAAAGTCACAAGACCGAAAGGCACAACACCGAAAGGCACAAGACCGAAAGGCACAAGACCGAAAGGCACTAGACCGAAAGTCACAAGACCGAAAGGCACTAGACCGAAAGTCACAAGACCGAAAGGCACTAGACCGAAAGTCACAAGACCGAAAGTCACAAGACCGAAAGGCACAAGACCGAAAGGCACAAGACCGAAAGTCACAAGACCGAAAGTCACAAGACCGAAAGGCACAAGACCGAAAGGCACTAGACCGAAAGGCACAACACCGAAAGGCACAAGACCGAAAGGCACTAGACCGAAAGGCACAAGACCGAAAGGCACTAGACCGAAAGTCACAAGACCGAAAGGCACAAGACCGAAAGGCACAAGACCGAAAGGCACAAGACCGAAAGTCACAAGACCGAAAGTCACAAGACCGAAAGGCACAAGACCGAAAAATGAAATATTTCTCTCGCTAAGAATATGTCTTAAATCTGGCGTCAGGCACAAGACCGAAAGGCACTAGACCGAAAGGCACTAGACCGAAAGGCACAACACCGAAAGGCACAAGACCGAAAGGCACTAGACCGAAAGGCACAAGACCGAAAGGCACTAGACCGAAAGTCACAAGACCGAAAGTCACAAGACCGAAAGGCACAAGACCGAAAGGCACAAGACCGAAAGGCACAAGACCGAAAGTCACAAGACCGAAAGTCACAAGACCGAAAGGCACAAGACCGAAAGGCACTAGACCGAAAGGCACAACACCGAAAGGCACAAGACCGAAAGTCACAAGACCGAAAGGCACAACACCGAAAGGCACAAGACCGAAAGGCACAAGACCGAAAGGCACAAGACCGAAAGGCACAAGACCGAAAGTCACAAGACCGAAAGGCACAACACCGAAAGTCACAAGACCGAAAGGCACAAGACCGAAAGGCACAAGACCGAAAGGCACAAGACCGAAAGTCACAAGACCGAAAGGCACAACACCGAAAGTCACAAGACCGAAAGGCACAAGACCGAAAGGCACAAGACCGAAAGGCACAACACCGAAAGGCACAAGACCGAAAGGCACAAGACCGAAAGGCACAAGACCGAAAGGCACTAGACCGAAAGGCACAAGACCGAAAGTCACAAGACCGAAAGGCACAACACCGAAAGGCACAAGACCGAAAGGCACAAGACCAAAAGGCACAAGACCGAAAAATGAAATATTTCTCTCGCTAAGAATATGTCTTAAATCTGGCGTCAGGCACAAGACCGAAAGGCACAAGACCGAAAGGCACAAGACCGAAAGGCACAAGACCGAAAGGCACTAGACCGAAAGGCACAAGACCGAAAGTCACAAGACCGAAAGGCACAACACCGAAAGGCACAAGACCGAAAGGCACAAGACCGAAAGGCACAAGACCGAAAAATGAAATATTTCTCTCGCTAAGAATATGTCTTAAATCTGGCGTCAGGCACTAAACCGAAAGGCACAACACCGAAAGGCACAACACCGAAAGGCACAAGACCGAAATTTTGGTCTTATGACTTTCGGTCTTGTGCCTGGTACCCGCACGAGTGGGTGTCATGTACGAATTGTTAAGGCCAAGCCTTATGTTGGCTTCAGCAAGGGTTCAACGCTATGTCCTGCGGTTTTTCAAGCCATGATTTTTTATTGTACTTTTGTACTGCATCCTTACATCAATTCCAATATTTCTAACTAACATTTGCCGTAAGTGTTACCTCTCACCCTTGAAAGCATCAACAAACCAAACTTTTTGTTTCAATTTATATTTTTTGTTTATTTGTTTTTTGATCGTGTGTATAGAGTAAAATTTTGAGCACTTATTGACTGCAAAGTGTCAAGTGGATTACGAAACATTAAAATTAACTTAAATTCACTGTAAGAACAGTAGGATGTGTGGCAATCGCACTCACGTGGAAATTTTGGAAGATTACCCACAACGAATTGGCGAATAATGTTTCTTACAACCGCTACTGGTCAGTGATTGGTTAGCCAAACAAGCCATAGCTGCCTAAGGGCCCCGCCTATCCTGGAACACATACAGTGCGCCGAGCTGCTTCAGGAAAAAAAAATACCACACAACTTCAAAAACTGCTCAAGATATCCGAGACGTGTCCCTTTTACTAAAAACATTCGAAATATACGCTGAGGGCGGATGAGCAGTTCTGTTTTAATATTTAGTTTTACAACTGTATTTTTAGGAGGGCAAAATTGGCTAAAAACACGTGTTTTCAGAATAATTTTCAGTCATGGAACACCCGGTTCAGATTCTTAAAAGCATCCAAGAGGCATTCATTACAAAGTTAACTTTATTTCTCCTCCATATACGTAATGTCATGGTTTCCCCGTGCACGAAGAGAAGAATGCGCACCAGTCCACAGCTTAGAATATTCATAGCTCAAAACGCCCGCGTAAACACCCGCTTTAGGCTTTTCCACTGTCCAAAACAAAACTTTAACAAGCAAGTGAAATGGATCTTTAATGTTATTAGTTATCAGACACTTTTAATAAATCTTGCGCTGTTTGTAAATGCATGGCTCATTGACACCAGAAGATCTGCAAGCCTAGGCGACCACCTTAAACTATCTTGGTATGAATGTAAACATTTTCTCCTAGTCATTCTCTCTATTTTTAACAACGCTTTTGGAAGTGTGGAATATAATTTGATTTCTAACCTTTAGAAATATTTTTTTTATATTTGCATTTAGTAAGACCATGAACATGAAAAAAAAATCTTTGTAACAACTTTTTCTTATTTTTTTACGTAATGTTAGTCCTATTCTTGTGCATGCAATGAGTAACAGAAGAACATCCGTCTCTCGAGACTATAAACAGCCACGAGTCACAAATTTTCAAAAATTTTGTAATCGGAAATCAACACTTTATCGGAGTAAAAGTTACTTCTCCTTGGAAGTACTGAACTGTGACGGCGCCACTTATTTCAAATATCTTAAGTCAACGCATAAAAATAAAGCTCGCGATGGGAAATTGCCGACAAGTAATCGAAGCAGTGACGTAGAAAAATTGCGGTGGATTCAAAAAAAAATACGTCGCTATAGTAACGAAGGATTTATATCGACAGGTTCAAGTGGTCAAAACTGGTAGCTAGTAATCACTATAAATCTTACACGCAAACAACTTTCCAAGTGGGCAGATGGACAAATATGGGAGCTGCTTTTTACTGGCACCAATTTTCTGGCAGTAGTGATACTTTAAAACTCAAGCAGATGTCACTTAATACGGCAACTGTTCTAAGGCGCACTCATTACCTATACTTAGCTTTCATGTAACTAATTCTTTAACACAAGGGATATATTTTAAATGTTCTGTGGGTTTGTTTTTTCGTTCTTCATGTACGATTTATAAACGAATTAATTGAAAAAAAGTTATTTACGCACACGTTTTCCCAGAATTATTGTATTCGTAAACTTATGTGAATAGTTAACGAATTATTTCTTGAACCAGAAGCTTGCTTATCGACGAAAATTTAATAAGATACTGCGTATTGGCGTTACTCACAACTATTTATCTTGAAGATGTACTCGCAGGCGCCAATTAGGGGGAGTTCATTAATTACGTGAAGCAATTTTGGCAATTTTTGGACAACCCCCTCCCCCGGTCCTCTTTGGTGAGATGTGAGATTTGGCCCGACACCCTTCCCCCATAATCACGTGAGATTTTTCATAATGCGTATTTTTAGTGCAAATACTTTAATCTGTGCTTGTTTGCGTTATATTTATTTTAAAAAATGTATAAATTTTTAAAATCATTTTTATTTAAGGCTAGTATTTAAGACAGAACGTAGTCTAGAATCACAGTGAGAAAATCGAACAATCCCCTTCCCCCCTAAAGCCTCAAGTAATTAATGGACGCCCCCTAAGTGCGACGCTCGCTTGTTCTGCTAGCACGGTTTCGTCTCTAAGCTCAAAGGCTGTGGACTGGCGCGCAGTCTTCTCGTCGTGCACAGGACGACTAGGAGATTTGAGCGGTAATAATAACATTATAGACTACGGATAAATGAAGATAATGGTGTAATGCAAGGCCTTGGGTGTTTTCAACTCTGTACCGGGTGTTTCACGTCTAAGAATTATTTTAAAACACACTTTTTTTTAACCCTTTTCACCCTCCTAAAACTAGAGCTGGAAAATGGAACACGGAAACAGAACTACTCATATGCCCTCGGAGTATTCTTACATGCTTTCCGTAAACAGACACCACGCGGGTATTTGGGAATACTAGGTTTGAATAAAGCTGTCCTGACTTTCCCGCTATTGCTAACGCTTCACGTTCATTTAACTCTGATTTGATAACCAAGTGGTTCGGAACCCCGCTATATCCTTGTTTGTACGTTTACGAAAAGTTTATATTTAAAAGGCAAATAAAATCAAACGCCATCCTAAAATCAAAAAGTCAGACACAACTTTTAAAGTTGGCTGTATATTTATTGTGTTTGGAGTTGTTTATAAACGTTACGGTAAGAATTAAATATATCTACATTTTATATCTATTAATATTTTTTTTTTAATATTTAGACGGTTGATTACATATTGGTTGTAAAACCTATTGCCTTTTCAACCAGCGTTGTAGTTGTTTAACCACTTTATTTTCTTTCCCCAGTATAAAGCAACATTAATCAATTTACGTAACACACTATTGTATCCACTCTCTATTGTTCTTGGAACTGTAGGTCTATTAGCGCCCGTTATCAGATGGTTTGCCGCTGACCAAGAAAGTCAGCTACTGTTTTGGTGACGTAAGATTTATAGTTGAAACACAAAAAAATAGTATCATTCGTAGTGGCTGTGTGTGTATGTATGTGTGTATGTGTGTGTATGTATATATATATTTGTATGTATATATGTATATATGTGTGTGTTTTTATATATGTAAAGGTTCGTTCGTTCAAAATCTTAATTCTCCTAAAGTTCTTCACCGATTACTTTGAAAGTTTGACACAACGTTGCATTCGAATACGGTCGTGTTTTTATATAACTGTCACAACTGTGACAGTTAAAAGTATAGAAAAAAATAAATAGGTAAAAACATGGATTTTTTATATTTTCATTGCTACATAGTAAAGCATATATATATATATATATATATATATATATATATATATATATAGTGGAGAGAGCCAGAGAGATATAGGGAAAATTTTCTTAGATATAGAGAGATGTATAGAGAGATAGAAGTAGACATATATATGTAGATAGAGATATATAGAGATGGATACAGAGAAATACGTAGAGAAATAGAGGATTAGAGAGAGATAGAGTGATGTTATGTATGTGTGAACCTACCTCAAACAAATTACAAATAAAATTGGTTGAGGAATTGCAAAGCAAGCCGGGCATTAGCTAGTGTGTGTGTGTGTGTATGTGTGTATGTGTGTATACACATGGGTATGTATACATATATAAACGGAGCTTTGAGCAAGCTCATAACGTTACTGAAAGTTGGAAGCGTTGGACTCGATTCCTGACCTGTTCGGGTTTGTTTCACACATGAAAAGTTTCCTTCTTGGGTACATGGGCGTGTTGGGTTGTGTCTTCACCCCCAAAATGCGGAGAGCGTTGGTAAAGTGTCACTGAATCTTTGAGACGTTACCTGGGGCTCACCGCGCAGGCACACGAGTATCAAGGACGCATCAATCCTTCCATCCATCATCAATCGACCATCATCATCGTGAAGGACTGAAAAAACTTTAGCGGGTTCACTGACCTTCCAGGACAGACTCCACGATCCTCTGCATACACTCGGGCAAACGTCGCCTGATCCCTGGCTGCTGACATGTGAGGCGTCTCAGACTGGTTACTTGTAATTCCATACTTAGGGAACGGAAAAATTCGCGGATTCAACGACCTCTAGGACTAGGATAGCCTCCATTATCCTCTGCATTTCTCAAGTAAACACGCGTGTTCATTGGGTACTAAACTGTGAGGCGTCTCCACTGGGTAGCTTGTGATTCGACGCTTCATTGATCGATAGTCTCTCTCTCACATTGGTCCAAAGAGCTCCAGTTAAACTGCGAGCCAATAGCAGAACCAGCAGAATTGTACACATGTTTGAATTTCAGCCTATCACGAAATGAATCCGCGAATTTTTCCGGTCTCTATACCATACTTCTAGGATTCAGGGTCTTTGACTGGCCAAGTGTACTCCAGAATAACAGTGAATCAGTAGCAAAACCAGCACAAAGTTATAATAGTTATTTGAATTTAAACATACAGCGAAATTTTCCAGTGTCTAATTATCATCTATTATCCATCATCAACCATAATAACATCATCACCGCTCCGTTCAAAAAAAAATACTATCGAAGCATGAACTAATTATTTTTTCCAGCAAAGTCCGGCAACGGGGGGAGTCATTCGCGTGATAGCGAATCTGCCGATGACGTACTGTGTACCCAGGTTGCATCACGCCTGAAGTATCGACTCGTAACCCGTCACGCCTGGTCGCCCCCGGCAGGAGGTCAGGCGAGTAAACTGCCGAGAGTGACGGCATGTGGTGGATGGTTCTCGACCTGATCGGTCGGTGACTACCCCTCGCGCGCTGACCTTGGACGTGCCTGCTCGCGCGATGGCAGCGCCCCGCCTCGTCCTCAGCTGCGGAGTGCATATCGCGCCAGTCATGCGGCGAGATACGAGGTCGCGTTTCGCCGACGCCGCGCCTCACGCGCGCTAGGCCTTATGACTCATGCACGTGTTGGACGTTCAGAAACTACCTCTTTTTTTTCTTACTTAAAACGGTAAACATACCTTCATATTAATGATAAATAATTATCATAGTTAAAACTAAAGTAGCTTGGCTTCTGGGCAGGGGCGTAGCCGGTGGGGGGGGGGGGGTTAGGGGTTCAACCCCCCTCCCTAGCACAAAATATTTAATTAATTCCTTATTCATCATTCAAACAAATTTTATATTAAAATTAATAAAAAATTTACCATTACAATATTTAAATTTAAGTACCGAAAACTGCTGAAATAGCACTATTTTACACCTTAAAATCCAAATTTTCCTGGGGGAGGACTCCCCGGACCCCCCGCTTTAATACGTGGGGGGGAGGGGCATGCTTCTTAACACCCCCCATACACAAATCCTGGCTACGCCACTGCTTCTGGGTTGTAGCCGTGTCCTTGGCGAATAATTCACCGATGTTTCGGTCGACATTGCAGTCGCCATCATCAGGGAGCAGTTACCCACTGAGGTTCTTACAAGTTATCCTGCCTTTATGAACTCTCGCCTGAGGGGAAGGTGCTTCCTGATTGGCTGCAGCTGTGGGCCAATCAGAGCATTCCTTTCCTAGATTTTCACATTATATACATAGTTATTCTCGTAGTAGGCCTGTGTGCTATTCATTTTTGTGATTCTTTCTCCACGCTTTTTACAAACATTTAACACTCATTTTGAATGTGGCATGCATGGTGTGGTGATATCATAGAACGCAAACCGTTCTTAATCGCGTTAATTATAAATGCTGTAGTTGGGAATGCAAATGTAGCAGAAGTATCAAAAGCACTCGACTGGGCGCTGTTTCACTGCACAACGTTAACTCGTTTCAAATTAGGAAATGAAAAATGAAAGTTTTTTTTAAAACATTTACCACATCTTTTTTAACACACACACAAAAAATAGGAGGTCAGTTAATAAACTAGACGTTTTGAAACTTGCTACTTTTAATGTTTACTAACTGTTGTTCCAAGTCAGAATGTTCAGCGTTTTTTTTTATAGCAACATGCGTACTTTTTAGTGTTGTAATGAAACAAAGCCACGAGGAAAGAAATAGAAGACAACATGTAAAAGCTAAACATGTAAGAAGCAGCGAAATCCCACTAAGAGAACAGGCTGATTCAAGTTATGGACAGAACACACTGATAGGTAAATCTGTACTCTCAGACGTACTGTGTAAAGTTATAAGGCATTACACATCACCGAATACAAAACTAATATTAAGGCATTATATTACATCTAGCAAAGTTTAATAACTGTTATTTCATCAATACATCATGGGAATGATAGCAACTTTATATTATTAAATACGTAACTCTTCAACATATTAAATAAAAAAAAATAAAACTACTGCAAATTGGTACAATTTTAGTGAAAATATTTTAAATCTACTACTATGTAAGTATATTATTTTTAAGTTGTGTTAACAGCTTTACAGTTAAGTATTGCTGATTTGCGTTAAAAAAAAAAAACTATGCTTGAATGAAACATCAATTAATATATAAAATTATGTGGCAATATTCGTAAGAAATACTCAGTATTATCTCGAAAAATATATTTAATATATACAAAAAATAACCATATCCATGTGTTGTGCAAATTTACATCTTTCTTGTAGTATTACGAAACTATTTATTGATAAAGGAATATTTTGTAACAGTACAGAAAATTTTGTTTCCGCGTACACGCCAAATTCGTACGCGTGATTTCGGTTGTAAATCAGGGGCGCAACAACTAAATTAACAAAGGGAGGGGGGGTCAATATACCTTTTTATAAAGAATCATCGATCCCCCCTATTGAAGCGTGGGGCCCAGGGGGTCCTCCCCCGGGAAAATTTGTATTTCAAGGTGGAAAATGGTGCTATACAAGCAGTTTTATTATCTAAAAATTGATTACACAGCACTTTCTTTGCCCCCGTTTTCCCCCACTTCAAGGTTTCAGAGGGGGGGGGGGGGGGGCAAAATACCCTTGCCTCCCTTGTTGTTGCACCCCTGATTATACCGACTCAATCAAACACAACGAGGCACCGCGTCGCCACGCTGTCGACACGGCATCGACTGCGCGATGACGCACGTCAGGGACACGTGTCGATATTCTAATTTATTGCGATGTTTTCGAAAAGAACTTTTATCGTTCCTAATCTCGCGCGACAAAGGAGAGCCCCGTTCGGTGTGGGTGCCTCGTCGCCCTCGCACACGTTCGGGAACACCGAGATTATGCACTTGCGCAACGGTTCCGTCGGAGCCGGCGATCACGTAGGCCCCAAGCAACTGCCGCGGGTCACGTGTCTGCTGGTCTGTTCTGTCGGGCCAGTCCGCCGCGCAGGACGAAGTACCTACAAGGGCGAGTGAGTGGTCAGTGTAACCACTCACCACCAGGGGCGCTTGCGTCCCTGGTCACTAAATACAGTCCTGGATAAAAAGCAAAGCGGACCACGAGTCCAAGTGCCCAACCCCCGCATGGTAGATTATTTTCTACTCTGACCAACGACTTCATCCAGACCATCCTCTGATGTCTCCTGTAAATTCCTACACGTACTGCATGCCAAATTGCATCCCGCGTGAATGCGCCCAGGGTTTTCCCTGTGTCTATGCAGGTTTTACCTGGGCCCAACCCATCTCTAGTTATAGTCTAGATTTAAGAGTGAGGGGAGTTAGTCATGGCGCCAATCGTTTCCATGGCTGGCCAATCCCCTCCTAGCACATAATGCTTGCGACCCTCTTCCTGCATGGCTAATCCCAGCATGACTAGGCGTATAGGCTTCGGCCTGAGACGCACCTAGGTCCCTCCCTAACCCGGACCCCTCCAAAATACACTTAGTTTTAGTTAGGTTAGGAAAAAAAACCCTACAAGGGCGCAAATACGCCAATGCTAGCGCCCACTACGCTCTAACGCCGTCGCCTCGACCTGCCCTGCCAGCTTCAAACAAGTTACACTTAAAAAAATATATCAACTCACTTTGGGCCTATATATGTACGAGAAGAACTGATAATTTAAAGTAAGTAATTAAGTAGTTTATTTCCACAGAAAATGTACTATTATGTGCGGCTACCCTTAATTTCATGTGAATCATTACATGCGCAACCATATCGGCTCTTTCGTGATACAGAAGATAAAAAATAAAGAGACTCGTTAAAAAAATTAGATAAATAACTCACTTATTCTGAAAGTAATCAGGAAAATTTAAAAAAAAACTGATTTTATAGAGCATGATTCTTATGCTATCTATGAGATGAGGAGGAAGGTTATTGTTCACTTTATATCTGTGTGTACATCACATCTGTGACAACTGAATACATAACAACAATAGAGAATGTTTACATCTTGAACATAAACATAATACATTAACATTTAAAAAAAATTATAAGAATTAATTATGTCCCTTATAAACTCCTTAGTTATGAAGGTTAATTTAAATGACACAAATAGTACAGATATAAAATAAAGTACCATCTTTTTTTAAGTTAGAAGTTGTGCTACCGTAAAAAAAATTACGAAAAGAGGTATTTGGAAGTTATACCTATTTCTTATAGGAGGTTTTCGCGTTTAGTGTTTGCGTTACTTTCTAACGCTGCCGTGGAGGGGGAAAAGAGAGAGAGAGAGAGAGAGAGATAGCCGGTGAGTGATTGCACGATGGTGCATGGTTGCTGATGCTGGTTTCTTCTGGCAGCAACAGCGAATGATTTCATGTACGTACTTTCAAATGCGACGAGCACAAAGTAATTTACAATTTCTAGGTACACACACACACACACACATACACATTAGGGGAACTGTAAATAATCATTGGGGAGTAGTGTATCACTTGGTAAACACACCTACGAAGTCCAGATGGCTAACATAAAGTTACACGCTGGGTTTAGCTGGCGGCGCGCGCAACAAATTGCAGTGCAATTGTCGAGATCACATTTAACATTAACTGCCATCTATCGGCATTATCCGCAACTTCCCGAGTCCATTAAAAATGGTGTACCCACTTACGGGATTTCTTATTTGACTGAATTTATTTTCTACCAACCGTATTTATAAATATCACTTCAAAACTTGTATTTTATTTTTTATAATTATTATTTGCATGCATAATTAAAGTTAATTTACACAGCCATACTTTGTTATTTGTTTCTCGTTTCTTACGGTAACATCCATAGAATACAAACTACTGGCACACTTTACATTTAACATCTCTACCATCTGTGTTACCGATTGTAAAGAAGTATTACTTCAAAATATTCAACAATTAACTTGAACAAAAATAATAAATAAATACAATTAAGTACACCTTGGGGGTTCGCGATTGTATCAAACATGGTGAAGAAATACGTGAACAAGTTTTACATTTGTCTTACTCTCTACTTTATTCATTATTCTCACTCTCCCCTCATCCACCCATCTTTTCCAAAATAATTGAATATATATAATTTTATTTAAAATTATTAAAAGATTTAATCATACTTACCCGCTTCCTTTACCCTCTAGTTACGTAATCGCTCAACTTAGCCTACCGGATGTATAAAAGGTTCACTTGAAATAAAAAGCGAGCGAGTCTTTCAGTACCAACTTGACAGAGATTTGTAACATCTAACCTCGGTAACGAGCAAATTAATGTGTTCCCATGTTGCAAATACGCTTACAATTCGAAACTCGAGCCTCGGACACGAAATTGATCGTAGAATACTTCAAAATAATGCCGAGCGTGATAAATTTACGAAAATTGTGTTTTAAAATACATTTATTGGACGCGAATCACACGTAGTTTCCGCACCCGCCGCTAGAATTCGCTACTGGAGTTTCTAAGTCAACTATCGAACCATTTTGTTAGCAGGCCGAAATTTTAAACTTTATAATGAAACGGCTCCGATAAAAGCGAAAAAATATTTTTAAAAAATTTTAAACCACCGCTTTGGATCTGATTTTTAAGGAATTTGATAAACACTGCCCGACTTATTAAAATGTATTAATCAGTTAGTACAATAAAGTTTCTCTTGGGCTTTGTGAATTTTGGTTCACACCATTCGCGACAGATGGCAGCACTTCTGTTACATATTTCCGTTCCGTGCGCCTTCCGTTCCATTCACGAAATTACTTCTACCAAATGCCGTATACTGAGAGCTAAGATGTTACACATCAAAAACTATCCAAGACAGTTGGGTGTTATTTCCATCAAGCCCAAGTGAAAACAAACTAAACTGACGTTATTCTGCGAACGTAAGCGGAAGTATGTCGAAATATAAACCTACTCATCGGTTAAGAACACTAGCTTGTTACGTGTGTCCCTTTCTGTACGCCATTGCTGATTTACGTTGATTGTCATAAAAAAAGCCCTCAAGAACTTACAACAAAGATTATTGCATGAACAAACGGAGATCGAAACAATATAGCTGTTGTCGAATGGTAAATATGTTTAAACAACATATGGGAGTCCGTGGGATTAAGTCGAAGAAAAAAAATTTACAGCATAAACGAACACAATAAGCTGATAAACATGTAACATTTGACATCAGCTGATATTGGCTTGTTACCCTTGTTTTCATGTACGGTATCCATCTTTGCTGTCCATTTCTGAAGTTGTTTCTTTATTAATACCAGCGTAAACCAGAAATCGCGTATAACCGAGCTATTAGGTTAAATCAATATTATCCATTACAAGAAAAATTCATGTAAGCTCTTTTCGAGGTAATGCTATGTTTTACGGTCTCAAGAAAAAATGTGTTTTTCTGAGACTAAGACTCGCACGCGTCAGCCTCCCGTAAACGGGCCTCTTCCCCCTTCCAACACCTCCGATGGCGCGGTTCGGACCAGACTGCTTGTCGCCTGAGATAAGATAACCTCTTACTCCACCACACTCCGCGCACTGAGACAGCGCCCGCACGCGCACCGCAGCGCCCCTGGCGGACGCGCTCGGCGTCACGTCAGCGCACTTCATCCTTCGACCCTCGGCGCGCTCAGAGATTAGGAAAGAATACAGATGGAGCATTAGCCGTCCGACGTGAAGTCGTTTTTCCCATTTTTTACCCTGATTTTCACGTCCAATATGGCGGAAGTTTGTTTATATTTGTATCAGCTGTTCCAACCTGTTTTTATTAATGACTGTAGTAAAGCTGTTCTGAAGAAATTTAGATCAAAATATTACTAGGTAATATGTTTATACATATTAAAAGTCAAAAAACGAATTTTCACAATAAAAATGTAATGAAATGAGTGGACATTTTCCTCCGATTTAACCTCAAATACAATATAACTGATACATTTGTAAACAAACGACCGCCATATTGGTACGCGCAGTACACTGAAAAACCCCTCCCCTTTTGGCTTCACCCCTCCTCGTATAGAATCGGAACTGCCCTGCCCCCGCGCCCTCCTTACTCGGCGCTGTTATCCATACCTGAGTGGCCCGGGAATTCCGCGGGCTTACAGAGGCCGTCGCGTGGAGTGGCGTGAATCAGCGCGGATGTTCTGGACGCTTCGAGTGTCGGGTCAGCTCGGGGTGACGTGACGCGTCACAACCACTCCAGCCAGTTCCAGACAGACGGCCAACGGGTATAAAATCGGCGACGCCAGCCCACAACAGGCGAGTTGAGTGAAGTGCGTGATCGACGAGCGACGGGACCGCGAGAGTGGGACTGAGTGGCACGAGTCTGTGTGTGTGAACAGGTGCGAGGCAAGGGGCGAACTACTGTTGAGCCTAGCTCCAGCGAGGAGTGCGACCTGTGGACTGGACCGATACTTAGTGATTTGTGAACAGACATTAAATGAAGTGACTTGATTGGTAAAGTAAATATTAACAGCAAATAAAAATGTATATAAATTAGATAATTGGGCTATCTTTACAAACCCGATTTTCCCAATCCGTAACAATATCTAAAGGAAAACACGAACATGAGTTTAGGAATAATCCAAAAAACCTAAATCATTGGGAGCCCGAGCCAACACCCTCTCGCTCCTCTCTTTCACCAGCTTCTAGATCCGCCAATGGTGAAAAATCAAATATTTATATACATATACATACATATATATATATATATATATATATATATATATATATATATCAAAAACTTACAGTCTACAAAACTTTCTAACTTTTTTATTAAACGCGTTTGTCTTAAGCTGAGACTACTATGTATGCTACTTAGCATGCAGATACATATTAACTTACTCAGAACATATATTTGTTCAAAACAAAAAAAATATTCAAAAATATTTTGACTTCATACATAGCAAACAAGGACATTTCGAGGAAAATAAAACTAAACGTTTAAAACGTAGACGAATCATAATTTTTGAATTTCATACATTTTTCCCAGTCTTTCTTTTGTTTGTAGTTTAAAAAACGATGCTTATTTTATTTCGACTGAGTGTTATGTAACCCCTTTTATTACAAACACGCGAGCATTATAATAGTGACATCAATATGCTGTAATGGGCTTCTCTTTAGACATTCCAGTATGTATATTTAGACCCAGTTATAAGTTCAAGACACGCTCTTTTTGTATTATTATTTACTGGCGACCATCCAAAAACCACATGGTATAATTTACCAGGGAAATCACCTTCATATCCCATGTCTTTTTGAGAAAGGGTTCATCGCCGAAAATAATCTACAGCGTGCGTGGGGTTAGCTGCGACAGTGATTAAATTCATCCGGTCGTTCATTTAATTAAACGTAATGATTTATTCATTGCACAATAAGCCAGCGTTGTTGCACCATTTTCACTGCGCGAAGCGGTGTGTGGGACAGGTAGTTGCCTGCTTTTATAATTGTAGCCGCGGTTTAATACGTGCGCGGGCCTATTTTTTTTTTAATTGCCTCAGCGGAAGAGTAATTCTCCTTCCGCTGCAGTCTGCAACGCCCTATTTACGCGGAAGAATGGGACGTTCATCACAACCGCTGACGCTATCACACGTGTACATCGTTACCTTTTTTTTCTCCTGTGAGCATGACAGTCGGGGACGGATTCCTCCCCTGTGTTTAAACACACACGTCCAGAATATTTGTTGTTTTAATAAAAGGAGCTAGCGTTCGTTCTCTGACAATTTATGATGATTATGATGATTATGATAGGGTGATCCGCCCGGAGGCTAAATTGTACCCCAGACAGTTCTACGAGCAGACATGGCCATATTGTGTCTGGCGTGGACTAGATGAGGTGAAACTGCAATGGTTCCCGATTGCCTTCCGCTAGTAAAAAACACCCAACCCTGAAACTCAAAAAGGAAATTTTTCACAAGCGAAAAATAATTTCCGTGTATTGAACCCGGGACATATAGTTCACTTGGCAGGAGCTTCAAACAACTTTAATTTTTTTTATGTAGTTTGTATTTTTTTGGGCAGTTTGTAGGTTCGGAAGTGACAGTTTATTTAAAACTTAAATCAATATCCAATGATTTGAAGCCTTTGCTAAAGCATTATTTCTTATTGAGACATTTTAGTAAATTTTCTGCCACTCTTAAACTTGCTATAGGTTTTGACTGTGTAGGTAGGTTTACATGCACTGCCACGTAACAAGGCATATTGTGTTGAGCTTAATGCAAAAGAGGCCTTACAGAGTAGGCGATTAATCGTCAAGAGTATTGTAAAAATTATATTAAGTCTAGTATTAAATGCTGGTGTTTTTGTACGCAGATGCGTACGAGCACACATCTAGTCTATGAAAGAGCATTATCATTGTTGTTATACCTGGTGCTTGCCAAAAAATAATATTTGTGATTTTTAGGGTTCATAACAAATGTGCACAATCAGATACTTGGTACTCAAATGCTGCTAACCAAAACAAACCCTTCTTGTCATCACTCCCTGTAATCTGTGATGGGAGGAGGTAACACCAGTTTAATTAAGACTATTTATAACAAATCATACATCAATTTGAAGGTAAACGAACCTAGTTATTTTTATAAGTGCTTCATATGCGCATTTTTAGTTATACGGAACACATCCAACTTAAATTCCAATTCTTCCACACTTTGGTTAACAAGTCCGAAGTAATGGAAACAGCCTCTTCAATTCTGTGTCTCAACACTCTCAGCTCTGGCAAATCATTAGGTAGCGGCGGAACGTAGACACGATCTTTTTATAAAGCCCCAAAGGAAAAAAAATCGCATGGCGCTATGTCAGGTGAACGTAAAGGCAAGCGAAAAAGAGCTCTGTCGTCTCTACCATTACAACCAGTTAAACTTTCAGGTACTTTGACATTCAACCACTCTCGTACAAAGAGATTCCAATGGGCAGGGGTTCAATCATGTTGCCCAATAAAGTTTACAGGTCCACCCTCTGCTAATCGCCATTTTGCTGTTTTATATGAAAGCTAACTGCCGAGATGTGATACGTTAAATTATATGCGTGACATAATGCGCAATATTGAATTCAATTTAAAAGTATTACCTACCACTCGCGTTTCTAATCATAAATGGTTTTATTATTTAAAAATGCATAATAACGTAGTATAAAGGTTATGTTTATATGCTATTTTCTATGAACAAAAAAAATAAAGGTTTGCGTACCTATTGCTTTAACATGTAGGCTAGGTATAAGAAGAAGCATTACAAAGTTCTCTTTTAATTTGAAGTAATTGGCCTTTTATATCCAGGATTACAACTTTATGTGCTGCAGCACGATAAATGTTTGTTTGACTTGGGCAGTGTGCTTCGACTCACATACACACACACACCAACTCATAATTAAATATAATTATATGTATGTATTATCAAAGTATATTAAATATTCTCTTCATGAAATATGTATGCATACTCCGAGGGAAGCAGTTCGTAATAAACACTCCCTACAGCAAATACAAACTGTGACGATACTCAGCCGTCCGCGGGTATAAATTATATTTGTAACGTAAATCAGTTTGTAAACGGCCTTGCTGAAGGGTCATTTCGGAACGCGGCACTACTAAAGGCGCAACTAAAGAGCCGCGACATTTATGATTGCCAGGCAAACATAGCCATAAAATATTTATCTCGTGCACACTCGGTTTCGCAGTATGATGAGAATGGTTTTTTTAATGTGTAACATCTTAGCTCTCGGTATACTGTACTTGGTAAGAGTAATTGCGTGAACGAAGCGGATGTCTAGGTAACGGAAATGTGTAACCACACTGCTGCCATCTGTGGCTGGTGGCGCGAATTAGGGTTCACAAAGACAAAGAGGATAGTGTTAACTGTTAATGAATTTTAACAATATGGGCAGTATTTTAATAAAATTACTTGTCTAAAATCATGTCTGAAACCAGGTGTTTGGTATCTTTTCAATATATATATATATTTTTTTGGTTTTATCGGAGCAGTTTCATTATATAATTTAAAATTTCAGTATTCTAATAATACGATTAAATAGTCGACGTAGCTACTCCGGCTAGCTGTGGCTGCGAAAACTACGTGTGATTCGCGACAAGAAATGTAGTTGAAAACACAATTTTCGTTCATGTTTATCACTCTCGGCATTGGCTTAAAGAATTCTACGTTAAAATTCGCATGCGAGTTTCGTATTATAAGTGAGAACACATGAATTTGCTCGTTACCAAGGTTAGATGTTACACATCACTGGCGAGTACTGAAAGACTCGTTCGCGTTTTTTTTACCACCCTGATGGTACCCCACCTTCCTTCGAAAACAGCGTCGGTAACTCAGATGTTCAATTTGTGAAATACCACATCATCTTCTCTCTGCTGTTTCAATGCCTTTTAATATAAACCCTTAAGGCTTGGTCATCCACAACAATGTTGGTTTTTTTTTTGTTTATATGTCATTACTATTTTCTAGGGGTTATCATATAAACTTATCACGATAATCCTCACGATTGTTCAAGCTGGATATATTTTCCGGTGCTTAAAATATTCCAGAATTTGCCTTTGCTATGAGAGGTTGAGTTTTTTCGTCATAAGGACCTACATTGTGAAATAAAAATTACCATAAGTTTATAAACGAATTCATTTCACATGGAAGTGAGATGTTACGGAGTTACTGTGTGAAATATTTGTCAAGTTAATAATTAAATACATATGAGAACGATTCACTTCCTCATTTCTCATATGAAAGCAATTTGTTTAAAAAGTTATGCGCTGATTCTTTGTTGATGTGTTGTGTAATGTCTTTGTTTAACCGTACTCTCTTTATGGTGGATTTTATTTGCGATTATTGCTAGCGAGTTCCTTTCCAGCTATCAACAAACGTCTAGCATTAGCCTGTACACAGCTACGGCTTTTTTTTTAAATCTGTTTTGTCAACCAGAGTGACTTCAACTTTAGAACACACGTCCACTCCGCGGTGTCGTAAGTATATTCACTCCGCGATCGGTCACAGAAACTAAGGTCCTCTTCACACTGCGCAATTCCAAGGCGAGCGACGCATATTCGAGTGTCGCCAGGGGTCGTTACCACAACGCCGAAATACCACAACGACGAACGTACAATAACGCCGAATACCATAACGCCGAATGCCAAATTGACCGCAACGCCGACAGCTAGAAAACTGCTGTGTACCACAACGCCGAAATACAGTAACGCCGAAACTTGTTGCTGCGAGGAGGGGGGCACAGGAGAAAACTGAAAAACAAATGAATGGATATGTGTGCTAACATTACCTAACCTAACCTTTGTGGCAGTCCTGCAATGACATTTTTCGGCGTTAATGTATTTCGGCGTTGTGGTACTCAGTAGTTTTCTAGCTGTCGGCGTTGTGGTCAATTTGGCATTCGGCGTTATGGTTTTCGGCGTTATTGTACGTTCGGCGTTGTGGTGCGCCACCGTCGCCAGTCGGTGTGACACCCACCGTTGACTAAGTACCACACACCGGGGCGTGCTGGTGTTTGGAAGATCACCGTTTATTGCGAAAGTTGTTTTGGAAGAACGCCCGTACTCGCGATGTGCCAGCTGCGATCCGGTGGGAAACCCATGACCAAGCGCGTGCGCTCGCTAATAGCCGCACTGACCTCGCCGGCAGCAGCGAGACATTCAGGAATCGTCCAACGAGCCGTGTCCGTGGCAAGCTGCCACCTCGGCCCTGGGCGTCACTTCGACGGCGACGAACTGCTCCCTGGTGCGACTTCGCGGAACTCACACTACAGGGAGGCCTAGGGAAAACTACGGACATTTCTCTGTTGGGAATATCGTGAGAAACCCACCAGCAACCCATGATGTTCTTGGAAATAAATGTCACTCATATATAACCTAACTTCTCGGGAAGAAGACGGCGGTAAAGATAAGGTAATTAAAGTCTTGCGTCAAACGGTCTCACACGTCATGTTGATTCTTTTTTCTTCATTTTATTGTAGTTACTTATATCGAAGGGCTATTTCCGAAATTCTAACAAGATAACTTCTTTGCATTTGTTTACCTGCACCAATATTTTGAACGTATATTCACTAACTGTAATGCAATGGGTTTAAAAAGTCGCGCAAGTGATGATAGTTACAAACGCTTGCGCGCATTTTTTTTTTACGCCAATTATACTACGCTTAGTAAATACATGTTCAAAATATACTGTGACAGAACAACAAATGCAAAGGAAGTATCGTGTTATAATTGCAGAAATAAATGACGATGAATTGGAAACCAATTGACACGGCGAGTGAGACCGATCCTTTGCACGACGGGGGAGGGGGGTTGGGGGAGAGGGAACATGGTCGCACGGACAAAGCACTCTTATATTTAGTCTTGCCGAGGGGATGGAATCAATTCAGCGGCTCTCTTGAAGCCTCTGCGATCGCGGGTGCCGAAGGCCCACGGAGACGTCAGCAGCGCCAAAAAAATATATATATTCTTTGCTCGCGCTCTTCTGGCACGAATCAGGAACGTTCTGGCCTGCAAAAAAAAAAAAAAAAAAATGGTTGTCTGTAAAGTCGGTTTACGGACGATAGTTTAACGTGACAACGGCATAACAAAACATTGATGAAATGATTGATCCAGAAGAAAAGGAAATATCATATTCGGCCTGAGACTGAGCCGTAATAGGTTTTTGCAACCAAACCATTTAGGCATTAAAAATATTATATTCTTTGAGGAAGAATTTTTTTTTAATTTTTCAATCTTTTGCATGATAAAATCTACCTCTGCATACTTTTATGAATAAAATTGAATCATTTTTATTGAATTATCACTATTTTGTATGGATACAAAAAAGTGAAATGAAATGTGCAATTAATTTATAAATTTACTTTTATTTGCATTCATTAATTCAAATATATTTATTACTTTTGAAATGTTGCATGAGCCATATTTATGTTTACAAGTACAAAAAACAATTTCGCAGCTGCCGGGATTCGAACCGAATACCTTTAGTTAAAAAATTAGGTACGCTAACCACACACCCACGAGGCAATACTAAGAACATGGAGTTTCAAATGTTGCATATACATATATTTATAAAAACTTTTTTACGGTAGGGGTATAATATTAACACGATTTTATAACAAATACGCATCCCAAATACACCAAACTTATTTATAATGTGTTACAATATTTTTTAAAACATTGTGCAAAAGATCCCGGGTGTAATTTGAATTATTATGTGTAACTTTAAAACACCATTGTTGGTTCAAAACGTATTTGAATTTTCAACATTACTTTTAAATAACCGTACCGATTGTGCTGAAAATCGGTGGACGATCGTTAAATTACATAATATTAATAATTCAAACGACGAAAATATGATTGAAAAGTCAAATCGATGGTTGTTCCAATCGAGTGGAAGAGAGATGCCACGCATGCGTACAATGAGCATGAAGAGAGATGCCACGCATGCGTACAATGAGCAAACAGAACACATCCGTAGTGGGACATCCGTAGTGGGACACTTTTTCGTGCGTGCAGCCGGCGTTCATCGATTTATTAGACGTTGTCACGTCAAAAAAAAAAAGCTTGAAGTTTTGGCGCGCGCAACCTCCGAGAACGACTCTCCCTGCCTTGTGGACTGCTGCAGTGGAGTTGAGTACCGTAGCCACAACGCGTATAAGTTTCCTGATGTTGCTTTCTGGAAGTTACATCTAGAACTGGCTGTGTGTAAGAACGATAACAGTGTCTTACGAGGATTGGATTCATCAAACTATCAGAAGACATTGAATAATTTTTTTAATACATACAAAATGTTATGAAAAAAATTTATATATATATATGAATTACTAGCCGGAATTTTCCTCGCTTCGCTCGAACAAAGCCAGCCAGCTCCAATAAAATGTATATTAAAAAAAAGAATAATTAACTAAATAAATTATAAAGCTAAACTGAACCATCACTTTAACATTCTGGAACATTCCTCAACCTTTTACATTCTAGAACATTCAGGAACATTCTGGGCAGTCTCTGCCGCTTTCGACGCTTCGCCGACATCCCGTAAGAAGTCTATTGGAGCGATGCCCTCTTACGACACACACATCTTCAAACCCAATCCCTGCTGTTCCAAACCGAAACCTTCTTCACGGATGGGAGATAGAGGGCTACCATACAGTACCATATAACCCCCGTGGGGCTGCGAAGGCGGGTTGCGGTGTTACAGCGGCACGTACAGGCGAGCGTACGCTTACATTAATAACGTACATATATTGATTTAAATGATATATTTATATAACATGAATTAATTGCTTGTGATATAAAGTAATACAATTATTAAATTATTTTAAATATCATTTTTAATAGAATATTTAATTTTAAAAGAAAAATATACTAATTTATCAGAGGAAAGAAATTAAAAACGTATAGGTACTTAAGTATAAGATAAGTCTCATCGTGAGTTAAAATTGTCCACCCATGCATTGATTATTTTCTTATAGAAGTTAATACTTCTTTAGGTGCGTTATGAAAATATGATGAGATTAAATTATTACGATGCGCGCGCACCATGCAATGAAATTTTCACAGGATGAAAAAAAAAAAAAAAACATAAAAACGGCTAGAACATACAAATAAAAATTGTATATGAGCTATCAACTCTTATACTTTAGTGATTGATGTTGAATACTGGTCGACATAATTTAAAACATTTATTTATTGTGAATATAATTGATGGAAATTGTCTTTATACATTTTTCGAGTGTATCATCAAGTGTATTTCTATCAGCGAGAATTCGTTACCGTATGTATAATTTATTTCCTTTATAAACTATTACATTACTATTTAATAAAAAATTAAAATTAATAAATTAGAATAAACGTTGAGTAAATTAATTTTTACTATTAATTGAAATTTATTTCTATAATTTTACCAAATTAAATAATTAAATTTATACATGTTTTAATGCATTAATATTGAATACTGAGTATTTATTATAATTTTTAGTTTGATTAAATTTATACTTTACCAACCGTATTTATAATATAACTCCAGTAATTTTATTATTTTATTTCTATTTTTTTTTTTTTTTTTTCAAAATTAGAGTTATTAATTTTGATACGCCAAGTAAGTATAACTTCTAACGCACGTGCATAAGTACACGCACCTATTTGTTTTGTTTACCGGGACGAAAGTTGGGAAGGTGCGCGCACGGGTGTTCCTGGGTAAGTAGTAACTGTCGCCGTGGCGTCCCCCGCGATTGGGGGGGGGGATGGGGGGGGGGGGGACATTGGCAGGCGCGGCGACCATCAGGCAGGCCGTGCGTCACCCCTCCCGCCGGGTTTACCCCTCGCCATCGTCATGCCTCGAGCGCGTGCTGCTGTCAGGCGAGTGTACCAGGCTTGCCAAACACAGCGTGTCCATTAAACAATGTCCCAGCTGGAAAGCATAGTAGAGTATTGGTTCAAGGTCACAACTAAAGAGTAACTGAAAAAAAAAAATTGTTGTCTGTAAAGTCGGTTTACGGACGATAGTTTAACGTGACAACGTCAAAACAAAACATTGATGAAATGATTGCATACTTTTATGAATAAAATTGAATAAATTTTTATTGAATTATCACTATTTTGTATGGATACAAAGAAGGAGTAAAAAGATATCTACAATATAATTGATAAATTTATTTTTATTTGCACTCATTAATTCAAATATGGTTATTACATTAACGAAGAGATTACTTTAACTATAATTTTATACATGTTTGCTATTTAACTTCTTCCAATCTGTGTTATTCTGTTAAGGATAGGACGATGATGAGAAAAGTAGGAAACGAATGGGAGTGTTTCAAGTTTAATGTGCCTCGAAAAAGTCAAATCGATGGTTGTTCCAATCAAGTGGAAGAGAAATAGATGCGGCGCAATCGTACAATGAGCGTAACAGGACACAGCATAACGGGACAATGTGCGTAACGGGACACTTTTTTGTGCGTGCAGCCGGCGTTCATCGATTTATTAGACGTCACGTCAAAAAAAAAAACATTTTCAGGTAAAACGCATGCGCGAATACTTATTTGTTGTTTTCTCGCTTGCGGCGCGAAATAATGGCTATTTTCCCCAATTGATAAAGGGTGAACCTGTAAATTTTCCTTGGCAACGGGATGGAGCCCCTCCCCACTGGAATATCTTTGTAAGAGAGTGATTGAACTTCTGACGTCCCTCTCTGTTGAATTGGTCGTAATGGTCGAGACGACAGAGCTCTTTTTCGCTGGATTCCACGTTCACCTGACATAACCCCATGCGAATTTTTTTTTCCCTTTGGGGCTTTATAAAAGATAGTGTCTACGTTCCGCCGCTACCCAATGATTTGCCAGAGTTGAGACACAGAATTAAGAGGCTATTGCTTCCATTACTCCGGAATTGTTAACCAAGGTGTGAGAATTGGATTTTAAGTTGTATATGTGTCATATAACTAAAGGTGCACATATTTGAACATTTGTTAAACTTTTGCAGAGTGAAAGAAATTTACCCTTCTAAATCAAATTATTGACGATTTCATATGTTTTCATGACAAACATGAATTATTAAAAGAAATTAAGGGGAGGCTATCAGATTTTTAATGTTTTGCAAATACAAGTTGTAGGGTTGGTGACGTCTTGCGACTTGCGTGTTTTAATGAACGACCGTGATTCACTTGCGCTGTTTGCGTGATACGTTATTGCAACGTTGCGTCCAGTGCGTGGTGGATAATTCCGGCGTTAGGCCCATTCTACAACGGCATGGAAACGGAGACGGATCACGCAAACGGAGATGGATCTCACGCAACAGATTTTCTACAATAGCACGCAGACGGAGGCGGATCCTTACAGATTAGCTCGGCAATGCCCAGCTCTTCCGTTTACGTTGCTCCGTGTGACCAATAGAAGCCGAGTACTTGGCTGCGGCGGTAGCATTGTTTGTTAATGTTCTACATACGTTGAAAATGGCTACGAGTTCAAGAATATCTAGTGTTCTATTATTAGCTTGGTCTTTAAATATTTTATTACGTATTTGAATTCTATATGTGCTCTGATCTCAAAGAATAACATTTTTATTAAAATAATTGGTTGTCTGTAAAGTCGGTTTACGGACGATAGTTTAACGTGACAACGTCATAACAAAACATTGATGAAATGATTGCATACTTTATGACTAAAATTGAATAATTTTTATTTTAATAATAAAATAATACATACTTGAAATTATACTAGTAATCAGATTTTTAAAATGCAAGAATAATTAAACTTTACTGCCGAAATTGCTGTTATAATAAGCAATGAAAACAACATTAACTTTTCACTTCACTTTATAAACAGTCGAGTGGAAGAGAGATAGATGCGGCGCAAGCGTACAATGAGCGTAACGGGACACAGCGTAACGGAACAATGTGCGCAACGGGACACTTTTTCGTGCGTGCAGCCGGGGTTCATCCATTTATTAGACGTTGTCACGTCAAAATTAGATATTTCGCCACCTTGAATCGCAGTCTCATTGGCTGCCATTTGTCACGTTTCCGTGCACCGCGGAAGCAGCAGACGCGACAGTGAAATGATCCGGGAGATCCGACGTCTCCGTTCGAGAGATCCGACTTCGTTTCCGTGCCATTGTAGAACGGGCCTAAGGCACACAGAAGCATTGCGCAGCGGGGGCACACCCTGTCAGTTTGGACAGATTGAGAAGTCACGAGCGACTCTTTGGAGTCGACATCGTCCGTTGCACAACTGACTGGTGCGGTTTTCGGAGGGGGAAGAGAGAGAGAGAGAGAGAGAGAGAGAGACCGGGCTATTGTTCCGTCTGCAAACAGGATCGCCCCCTCCGACGACCGCGTCGCGCGGAAAATCTGTGTCACCGATTGCTCCAAATTGGGGCATCAGTCCAGCTCACGATGGCACGGAACACACATGTTGACTCAGGGCAACCAAACATCGCTATCGCCACGTTGTCGGCTATCTCACAAGCCGGTGCGGGGTTCGCGAGAAGGTGTTGGAAAAGCTTTTGAAGTATACGCAGCTACTGGATCATGTTACTACCAGTATTTCTTACAAAATAAAATAACGTATTTTATGAGCCGTTATTGATTACTAGCTGATGTACCGTGCTTCACTACGGCTATCTACAGGCAGAACACTTTCGCACAGCTCATTATACACGCCTCTCCTTTTATGCACAGCTTATGACAAAAAGTGTTAGGATTAAGATAATCGGAAGAAATATAAACGAAAAGCTCTTTTTAAGAGCGTGAAAATTAACATTTATTTAATTAATGCTGGCAAATATAATTACAGCAAGATTGGATTAAGATCCCAAAGTGAACAAAGCATTGACAATATAATAACCGTTGCCAGGAGATAAAGCAACAACAGTGGAATAACCGTCACCGAAAAGAAGTCAAGAATCACTATAAAAATATATATTCAAAAGAACTAATTGGAATTTAAAAAAAAAGCTTCGAAGTACAAACGGCATCCAACTGAAGAATATACGTGCCATATTTCAAGTACCAAGGCCTTTTCGTCTACACGCTACACGACAGACATACAGACAAACTTTCTTTTTTTATTAATATAGAGTCTACAGTGCGAGTGTTCCGTTAATGTTTTCCTTAAAAAGTAACATGTATGACATCGATCTATGAGACGATAAAAGTTGTTTTGAAACAGAGAAAGTTATACTGCAGATTTGCAGTTTGCTTGATATCTATAGTATGGCACTACAAATAAATATCTGGAATATAAAGTATTTAGTTGTTGCGTTAGACAAATAAAGAGAGAAATTGGTGTTTTGACGTAGCGAAGAAGGCGGAAGTATCATTCATCGAAGGGATACGCTTTTTCGGCGAGGCCAATAATTTCCGAACGAGATACTTAATGAGATAAATTTTGTGAATGAATAAAAAAAAATAGAATGTAATTACTGTCTAACAGCGAAACCTTTTTTGGTACTTCGACGAGAAATTATGGACATTCTCTTTTAAAGTTCATATTCCTCGCCGAATTACTTAAGTTGACCATGGTTCGATTGCCGGTGGGGTTCTCGGAATCCGTATTTTTTGGCAAGTGGTGAACTTGGAGGAAGTCTCTAGGTCCACTATCCCACCCCAAAACCAACATACCAACAAATAATATCTTTTCGGAGTTTCGTCAATAATACTTTTATTGGTTTAAAAATATTATTGTATATATTATTAACCCAAATGTAAAATAATGTGTTATTTTTTGTAAAAAAATTCAGTCAGTTGTTTCCAGAAACGTATTGTGTACATGAAAAAATAACCATAGCTATTTGTTGCTCAAACTGACAGATGTTTTCCTATATTATTACTATTTCTTGGAAACTGGTTTCCAAATAAATATTTTGTAAAATTACAACAAAAAAATCTGTGTGTGTGTGAAGCGGAATTGAAAACAATCATAAACAAACAGTCTATGTTTCTGAACACAGCACTTTCAACGGTCAATTTCTTAGTGGGTCACGTTATTGTTTCGGTATCTGCTTGAGCCGAGGCTTCGCCCAAAAGAACCAGGTCACCACACAGTCATTGTGTGACACGGTTCTTTCGTGCTCGTATTCGTGTTCAAAAGACATTTCTTTCTTCTCGGATCGCTGCTCGGGGAAATGTTGGAACGAAGCCTAATAGCCATGAAACACTCCTTCAGAATCTTGGAAGTAATTTAAGACAAGACTTCACGAGCAGTTGGATAAATCGTCTCGATTCATCTTCGTCTTTCCTATAAATACGTAGCCACGGTTTGCGAAGGAAAAAAAAAACACATGTAAAAGAGATTTAGCATTTATAAACGGACAACAAGATGTTCGGTGGAAATACAAGAATGCTTATATTTCACAGTTGACGCAGTTTAGTCAAAACATTCGTGGCATTCCTACCATTAGCACGCCAAGTTCACTAGAAGTTGCAAGAGAAATTGTTCTGCGCGTAGATTATTTACTGACAGCAAACAAACACCAACAATAGCCAAATCTTGAATCGCTTTAAATATACCTGTTTTAAACTGTACTGCGATGAAATGCAGCGATCTATAGATCAAGATGGGTTGTAATACATTTGAATTGCATTGTGTCCTACACGAAGAAAGTTCTTCACCGTCTATAGTGATAAAAAATTTCACTTAAATATATATTATATATAATATATATTATATATATTATTTATATATAACATGTTTCAAAATAAGCGTTCAATGGCAGGAGTCGCTTTCATATAGCTTTTAATGTAACTTTCACATTTCAAAACTTACCTTTTACTTTTTTTATGCTGCAGGTTGCTGGTCGTTTCATATAGAGCCCCAGAATCGTTCTGAAAAAATAAAATCTTACCTGAAAAATTAGCACTGTGGATCAACGTTCAATGCATTCAACACTTAAGCCATCAGTTTGCAGTAACAACTGACAAATAAGACAAATAGTGGCAACAGCCAGGGATGCAGCCATGACTATATTTTTTTTTCCGCAAGACCTTAAAACTATTTTTAACTACAATGGGATCGTGTATTGATTTTCTAAACAATTTACTGCGCACAGTTAAATTAATTTATACTTGATAAAGCGAATAAATGTTACTTTAATAGATTAAGCGTGAAATAAGTGAACCCTTTACTATGTGACCTAAACTTTGGGCTGTTAAGCAATTGTGATTTGTTGGTTGATAACATTTTGAAGAAGGCTGATGTTTCAAAAAAAATATTCCAAAGTTTTATTTGTTACTATAGGTTTTAATAGTAGTAGTCTCCTTGAACTGGTTTAAATAATGAATGCGAGCACCAACAGGAAAGAGATATGAATTTGAGTAACATAGTCTATCATTTTAATGTTCCAAATGATTGCTCCGTCAAACTTCAGCCCATTCCGAAACATAAAAAAATAAAAATAAAATTACAACGGAAATTTGGTTGATAATTTGTTTTCCCTTTTAAAATTACGTGCAGCATCACCCATGAATGTTTTATTAATTTATGGAAATTGTTAACAGTGAGCCGAAACTTTTCCGTCTCTACCCCCTCCCCAACCACAAAATTAACCCTATCGTGAACACCACACCAGTAATCAAGTAGGGCTGGTAAGTATAGCCTGTATTAAAATGTAAAACACAAAATATCGTTTTACGGTGTATAACTTCAGAATGTTTCCGGTGTCGGTGGAAAGGTTGAAATAAATTTGCTACATGAAGCTTGAAAATGAACTTAGTGTGTATTATTGGTACCGGAAGTTCTTCTGAACAAATTAGCGTGCTTGATAATGACACAGCGATATGAAAAGTGACCCTAGAGAAGCGAACACCAAGGCTTCAATGTGAATAAAGCTGGTGACGAACCAACTACTCGCTGTGATTACGCCAATCAAGTGAAGTGGGCTGGATTTCCCATCTGGCCATCATGATATCGGTTTTCTGTTCCCCAAAATCAGTTCAAGTTAATTAATGGGATTGTGCCCTACTGAACAGGGGTGGCTCCAGCGCGTACTTTTATAAAACTGCAGAAATGGTTTTTTATGCGAGTAGTATAATAGGGGCTCCTGAAACTGGCTTCTGGCTGTGGATTGTGATTGTCGGTCCGCCATCTTGGATTGTGACGTCACGGTGGCCATTTTTGACTCAAAATTCCTCAAAATTCCTCAAAAATGACTCCAAATGACTCAAAATTTCCCGTTTTCGAGGGAAAAATTCCCGTTTCGAGGGAAAAAAAAAAGGATTTCGAAAAACCACAAAAGTCGTTTTGCCTTAAAAACCACGAAACTCCTGATATAGGCTTAAGCATCCATGTCTACAGACTCCGATAAGCCTCTTTTAGGATTATGACGTCACCGTTGCAATTTTCGTTACGCCCGCCATCTTGAAAATCCGCAATTTTTATGTTAGAAACTCGGGAAAATTTTTAAAAATCATTAAAAAAATTATTTGATCGAATTAAATAAAAATCTTAAAAACCACTGTTGCAGTTATCGTTACGGTCACCATCTTGGATTATATAAATGTTGCATATTTCGTTACACCCGCCATCTTGGTTGAGTACCATGTCATTCTTACACTTTATGTTACGACCACCATATTGGATCCTATTAATGTTGCAATTACCGTTATGGTCACCATCTTGAAATTTAGACGCCATCTTGGAAATCCGTAATTTTTATGTTAGAAAATCGGGAAAAAATCCAAAATTCATCAAAAAATTCACTTAATAGAATTCTGATTGAGTATATCGATTCCCGTACTTGGTTCGAAACCGGTGAGGGTAAAATATAAAAAAAAACATCAGATCCTTCCTCCACAGAAGCCACCTACAGACTGACCTACCACCACCAATAACAAGGTATTTACCATCAGCTGGTATGACGTCATGTCCGCCATCTTGTCTTCGTACGCAGAAGACCGCCATCTTGTTGTAGTCTGCTAGAGTGTGCTGGCGACATGTTAGTATAATGTTCTGTTCACCATACATTTAACCTCGACTGTTGGCTTTAAACTTTGTCATTGACCTTGACCATGAACTTAGACCTTGAACTTTGACCTTGACCTTGAACTTTGACCTTGAACTTGACCTTTGACCTTGAAATTTGACCTTGACCTTTGACCAAAAGTCTTTTTGCTCCAAATATATTTGGCTAGAATTCTTCGAGTCTAAGAGACTATGAGACCACATGGCTACGAGTCTAAAATGATCTAGCTGGTTACGAGTTATACATGGCTTGCGAGGCTACAGAGCTACGAAGCTTCTAGTACACAAGTTTACGTGACTGCGAGGATACAGGACTACAAGTCTGCATGAGTACTTGACTACGAAGCTACTCGTCTACAAGGCTCCAGAGCAACGAAGCCTCTAGAAAACGAGTTTACGTGACTGCAAGGATAGAGGTCATCAAGTCTGCATGAGTACTTGAACTACTTGCAGCAAGTATCTTTGCATGAGATAATTCAACTCTCATCACTGAATAGTGCTATTGTAGTCAGATACTTGAAGTTTCGTAACCGCGCGGCCAATTAGTCATGCAGTCTCGTAACCATGCGTTCTGGAAGCTTCGTAGTCCTATAGCCTCACGATCACGTAACCTTGAAGACTTGCAATCGCATAGTCTCGTAACCTCATGGCACGTAGTCTCGTAGTCATGATGCATTGGAGCCTCGTAGACTTGAAGCACCGTAAGCAAGTAGCCTTGTAATCTTATAACATAATGCTGATGGTGCAGATGTAGTAAAAGAGAAAATTCCGTCGAAGACAGATACGGCAACTGGAGCCTTGTAGACGAGTAGCTTCGTAGTCAAGTACTCATGCAGACTTGTAGTCCTGTATCCACGCAGTCACGTAAACTTGTGTACTAGAAGCTTCGTAGCTCTGTAGCCTCGCAAGCCATGTATAACTCGTAACCAGCTAGATCATTTTAGACTCGTAGCCATGTGGTCTCATAGTCTCTTAGACTCGAAGAATTCTAGCCAAATATATTTGGAGCCAAAAGACTTTTGGTCAAAGGTCAAGGTCAAATTTCAAGGTCAAAGGTCAAGGTCAAGGTCAAAGTTCAAGGTCAAGGTCAAAGTTCAAGGTCTAAGTTCATGGTCAAGGTCAATGACAAAGTTTAAAGCCAACAGTCGAGGTTAAAGGTATGGTGAACAGAACACTATACTAACATGTCGCCAGCACACTCTAGCAGACTACAACAAGATGGCGGTCTTCTGCGTACGAAGACAAGATGGCGGACATGACGTCATACCAGCTGATGGTAAATACCTTGTTATTGGTGGTGGTAGGTCAGTCTGTAGGTGGCTTCTGTGGAGGAAGGAACTGATGTTTTTTTTTGCCCTCACCGGTTTCGAACCAAGGACGGGAATCGATATAATCAATCAGAATTCTATTAAGTTAATTTTTTGATGTATTTTGGATTTTTTCCCGATTTTATAACATAAAAATTACGGATTTCCAAGATGGCGTCTAAATTTCAAGATGGTGACCATAACGGTAATTGCAACATTTATAGGATCCAATATGGTGGTCATAACATAAAGTGTAAGAATGACATGGTACTCAACCAAGATGGCGGGTGTAACGAAATATGCAACATTTATATAATCCAAGATGGCGACAGTAACGATAACTGCAACAGTGGTTTTTAAGATTTTTATTTAATTCGATCAAATAATTTTTTTAATGATTTTTTTAATTTTTCCCGATTTTCTAACATAAAAATTGCGGATTTTCAAGATGGCGGGCGTAACGAAAATTGCAACGGTGACGTCATAATCCTTAAAGAGGCTTATCGGAGGCTGTAGACATGGATGCTTAAGCCTATATCAGGAGTTTCGTGGTTTTTAAGGCAAAACGACTTTTGTGGTTTTTCGAAATCCTTTTTTTTTCCCTCGAAACGGGAATTTTTCCCTCGAAAACGGGAAATTTGGAGTCATTTTGAGTCATTTTTGAGGAATTTTGAGGAATTTTGAGTCAAAAATTGCCGCCGTGACGTCACAATTCAAGATGGCGGACCGACAATCACAATCCACAGCCAGAAGCCAGTTTCAGGAGCCCCTATTATATACTAATTATGCGTGATGGGCCCAGGAACAACTTAACAGTTTTCTTAGTGCATAATCGACTGAGAACCTCTACACATACGCGTTTTGTTTAGTTGATGCCAGGGGTTGATCATGCATGAAGCATGCATCACTACATGGAGACTGCTTGAAGCAGCTTCATGCCATGTTCAGGGGAAACATCGGATAAGTGCAGTGCTCACATCGTGTAAGCAGTTTCAAAGGACCGTATTTCATGGAAGTGACTGTTTAACGACGGAAATTGTAATTCATGCTCATTAGTCTTCATCAAGGCACGGCCCGAAATGTTTCACGGTGTTGCATTATTGCGATGGGGAGGTAGGAAATTGCTTCAACTACGTCGCATCTATTTCACAATTCCTTTTGCAGCATTTATTACACGCCACCGCCACGCTGGTTGCAAATAATCCATGGTTATTCGTTAATTTACGGTACGGGTGTTGAGTTTTCTTACTTTGAACATGAATTAACAGTAATAATCTTATTACGCTAGTTAAACATTCCAAAACCTTTTGAGCCCTTTCGCGGAAAAACACGTAACTCGGAAGTTGGAGCTCAGAGTAGTTTCTCTGAAGATCCAGTTTATTTGAGGTTGGTTCTTCGTTAGAAAGAAGTAAATTGACAGTAATTTCTGACAGTGCAAGAAGAGTCGTGAGGGCCTGCGCAAGCTCCCCTGAAGGGGCGGCACCAGACTCGGCGAGGGAAGTGGTTACGCCACTGCTTATGTTTGGGGAGGGGCTCTGACGAGAGGCTAAAGGAACCCATACCAGCATCTTCACCACCGCAACCCGTCCAGCCAACCAGCCTCTGGCTAACCCCCATCAGCGAGCGTTGAAGACGCCTATCCGAGCCTAGCACAACTCCGAGACGCCTCGTTAAACCCCAGGGCAGGGGATAGTCACTAGATAGGGCCTACGACGGCTTATTGAAGACTGTGGAAATAGGGTTACCAGACGTCCGGCAAAAGGAGGACATGTCCTCCTTTTTATGTATTTTTTTGCGTCCGGCCGAATTTTCCTTTTTTCCTTAATGCTCCAAAATGTCCGGCTTTTTTATAAAGTGAAATAATTCCTGCAGTTACACTCTGAGTAAAGCGCGCGCTGTCCGCAGAGTCATCCCACTAGTAAGTAGTTCTATGACAGCTTGACAGGTAGCAGCACATGCAGAAGCACGTGTTTTTAATATGCTGTATATGCGTAGTTTGTTTGATTCTTTATATTGAAACTGTATTAAATGCCAAAACATTGTAAAGTATCGTACTGCATTGTAATTAATTCATGGCTTTTTAAAAAAAATATATTGTCCTCCTTTTTAGTGAAATGTCCTCCTTTTGCGAGATGAATGTCCTCCTTTTTTATTATCAGTGTCTAGTAACTCTATGTGGAAAAGACTTGTGCCAACGTGAGAAAGCTATTTTGAACTAAATAATTTTATAGTTTTATGTTGAATAATTTGACTTTGATGAAGGAATCTGATTTTATTTTCGAAATTTATTTTAGTTTACTTGTTTAAAATCATTCATGCTAAATACATTAATTCTTTGATATTTTGGATGTAGGTGTTGGTGTCACTGTTCGTTCAAAAATTTAAAACGGTTATAGTTTGAATTTGAAACGAATGCAATTTGGTATTACTTTGAATTATTTAAAAATTTGAGATGGAAAAAGTTAAGAAGAAAACTTTTGGAAGAAGATGTTGGGTGGCGCACTGTGAAAATATTAAGCCTAGAAACGATGTGAAAAATTTTAGTTTCCCTAATGATCCTGAAAGGGTTGTTAGTTTATGTGTATTTGTTGGACTTCAGAATAAGTTATTAATTTGATGGATAGATGATAACCTAAGTTATTCTCTGAACGATTCTAATTTTAAAATTTAGGGGGGGGGGGGGGATTAAAAATATTTCCATTAATCTGGAATAAAAATATCACCCTAGATGCTAGATCCTATACAATATGAAGCCCTAGATCCTGCGGTATTGGGACAAACAAAATTACCATCTTAAACAATAACATTGAATTTAATTTTTGTACATACATTTAATAAATAAAAAACCGTTCGAAAACTATTTTAAAGCCATAATTGAACATTATGCATTAATGAAATACGTATTTAAAATACATTTTTGCATGGTTTATTTCACGCTGGTTGTAGGTTAACTCGGAAAGCAGTTCCCAGATCGTCAAATGACGATTATCGGAAGATTTCACGTGCTCGGTATTCAAAGTTACGTGTGGCGTCTCGATTCTCGCTGACCGCCGATCGGTAGAGCCCGGCTGCTGCTGGACTCTCGGAACCTGACTTCACGACCGGCCACTCGCTTTCAGACATGGCGGCTCGGAAGCGTGGTGGCAACAGCTGGATATCCACTCATTCAGTTTTGAGACACTACTAACATTATTCTTAAAGGATATTTAAATACACTGACGAATTTCTGTTTAGGTACATATAATTCCAATATAAACGACTCCGTATATTAGCTATAGTTTTCTCATTCCATCATCTATGGAAGAAGTGGCAGAGAAGCCTAACTTCGTAGCGTAGTCGGGTGCACACTGGATTACGGTGCGAGGGAGGGAATACATTGCCGAGAGAGCGGATTCTCGTAACGATAGAGCACTTGGAATATCATTCTAAACACTTGTCGGTAAAACTGATTTGTTCCGATCGGCGAACGAGCAGTACGTCGGAATCGACATGGAAAGCCCTTCGATATAATAAACGAAAAACTTAGAAAAAAAATTGGTTGTATGTAAAGTCGGTTTACGGACGATAGTTTAACGTGACAACATCATAACAAAGCATTGATGAAATGATAGTTTAGTTAAAGTTCTAAATTTAAAAGCTACTTTTGAAAAGCCCGCCTTAACCTATTTAATATAATAGTAGATTCATAGGCCAATCGAGTGGAAGAGAGATAGATGTGGCGCAAGCGTACAATGAGCGTAATGGGACACAGCGTAACGGTGCAATGTGCGTAACGGGACACTTTTTCGTGCGTGCAGCCGGCGTTCAATGATTTATTAGACGTTGTCACGTCAAAAACCCTGGGCGCCACGAGGAAACCCCAGCTTGGGGTCTCCCAGTATCGGTTGATCGTTCCGCACTTTTATGGCACTAGGGGGTTTACTCCGTCCTGTTAGCCCGTAAGCTAACAGGGTTAACCGTACCAGTCAACCACACCACAGATCGCCACCTCCAGACAATTCCCAATTTCCCATGGTTGACGTCATGTTTATTCTCTTTGGAAAGTGTTCCACTTGCACACAGCTGTCGCGGTCCCATTTAACTTGGGTGAAAAACAGTTGGAACGTTCAGGGTGGCGGCCCAGTCTTAAGTCAAGCAAGGTTCAATTACGTGCAGCGGTGAGAAGTTGATTCCGAGAGTCCAGAATGGCTGGGACGGCCCTGCATCAGCGTGCGTGTGTGTCGCAAGACGGTGTTGGAGGGGCAGGGGAGGGCGTAATTGGGTAGAAAGGAGAGGTTGTCCCGCTGCTGCGGTGGGCGTCGACACGACACACGACACGACACGACACACTCCCCCTGGCCCACTCCCCAGGGGGGGAAGCACGACTGTCGTGCGACCCGACCGACCTCTGATCGCTTGCGAAAACCAGGAGCCGGCCGACTGGCTGCGGGGGTCCGTTGTGCAAGGCGTCCGCCGCTACGCAGCGCTTTGCGGGTCGCCCATGGCGCGATGTTCCCCCTGCCCTCCTCACCCCCTCGCTCCTCACTCGCCTCTCCTTCACGGGAAGCCTAAGATGTACATCAAGTTCTGTCCCTGCCCGCAGTGGCGTAGCCAGGATTTGTGTATGGAGGGTGTTAAGAAGCATGCCACAACCCCCCCCCCCCCCCCCTCCCGTAATAAAGTGGGTGGTCCGGAGGTCCTCCCCCACGGGAAAATTTGGATTTTAAGCTGTAAAATACTGCTATTTTAGCAGTTTTCGGTACTTAAATTTAAATATTGTAATGGTAAAATTTTTATAAATTTTAATATGAAATTTGTTTGAGTGATGAATAAGAAATTAATTAAAGATTTGGTGCTAAGGGGGGGGGGGGGGGGTTGAACCCCTAACCCCCCCCCCCCTTGGCTACGCCCCTGCCTGCCCGAACACGCTCGGATATTCACCTTCGGCCAACCTCGGGTTTATTTTTATATACATTTATATTTATCTGTTTATTTTAATGTAGCTATAATACTAACCTAACTAACCGTCCACACAGTGTTTTAAAGTGTTTTAATGTAGCTAACCTAACCCGACCACTTTTAATATTTGAATTCATTTTTCGTGCGCAAAAAAATAAAACAAATCCCGAGGTTGGCCGAAGGTGAATGTTCGGGCGTGTTCGGGCAAGAACAGAACATGATGTACATCTTAGGCTTCTCCTCCTTCACAGGCCGTCCACAGCCTCATCGACAGGGGGAAGCAACTGTACAGATCGGAAAATCGCCACTAAAAAAAACTGCGCGGTTGAGAAATGCCAACTATTAAAAATTAAGCTTCAAATACGAATAAAACATATACATTATTTAAACATTCATAACATCAATACAAAAAAATAATATTCACGGACAATCTCAGTTCAGAAGTATGGGACGGTGTGTTAGCGGAGTAACGTCCTGATCATAACGGCAAATATATTATACTTTGGAATGATTTTTGCCAATGTTTAATTATTTTGGTTGCCATGAAATAAGCATGGCTGCAAAACAAAATCTTATGTGTGCTTTGCTTTCATAGTGTTTTGCTTGTTCCTTATTGAAAAAAAAAATTAACGTAATATGGTAAATATACACAACATAAACAACCAAAAAAAAAAATACAAGGTTACCAACATTTACTTTCGAAAAGTTAACAACTTTCAGATTGTTTGTAAAGCCCGCACAGTACTCGGATTTCCAAAGAAAATGAGAGCGTTATAGTTACAGCATTGAGTTGCCACTCTTTTATCTTCCTTGATTTGTGCTCGTCAACCTCGACACACGTATATTTTTTTTTTTTTTTTTCCGCGAAAAAACATGATCTTCGGCGAGGGGTGCCGTGCGCCAGCGATTGTTGGCGGCCGTCTGCAAGAGGAAGCCATCTCCCCCTGTTCGGCCGGGCCATTCAGCACGAGTCTGCTCCCTTGGTGCGCTGTCGGCAGACCCGGCCAAAGCACGCGCAAGACCGCGCTGCGAAAGCTTTTGACGCATCTGGTTACTCGTGGGGAACAGTCACTAAAGGCCGGTCCACACGCAACGTTTTCAGCAACGATTTACCTGCGCAGGTCACATCGTTGTAGACAAGACGTAGCGTGTAGACAGGAAAACTGCGCAGTTTTGTGAACTGCGTGGAGACGGAATACGGAGAAGGAAAACTGTGGCCAAGAGCATTTATGTCCGCGCAGTTTAGTCGACCTGCACAAACTTTTTGTAGCGTGTGGACACTTCCTCCGTCTTCTCCGTACACGGGGCTCAGTTCTCCCCGGTATTTGTGCCCGAACAGTTAAGTTGTTCAACGATGACCGATTTGCGACAGTGTTCACGTGAATTTCCAACAGAGTTAATTGGTCTGTTCATTTCCTTTCCGTGTTTCTGGCGGGTCAAATCATAAGAATATAGCGATAGGGACAAAAAAAGTCAAGCGAATGAAGCACTTGTGCAAAAATACAAAGAGGTTGACACCGCGGCTAACAGAGATAAAATCACAAAAAAAAAAATTAATTCTTTGAGGTCGGTATACCGGAAAGAATTGGCCAAAGTAAGGAATTCTCGCAACTGATAGGATAAAACTTGGCTTCAAACTGTGTTGTGTGGACACGGCTAAACTGCAACCTTTTGTTTGCACAGTTTTGCCTGCGCAGTCAAAATTGTGTACAAAACGTTGCGTGTGGACCGGCCTTAACTCGAATGCTTGTACGCTAAAACGTCCGTCCGTGGGCTTTGTACCATGCGTTATTATTCCACACGCCCTGCAGGACTGGGAGCCAATGAGAAGCGAGTGGGGAGAACGTCTGACCGAAACACGCGCGATCCGGAGAGGAAGTAAGAAGAGAGGCAACCATCAACGACTTTATTACGCGCTCACGCGTTTCTAGCTCCACGCTAGACTGTCCACAGAATGAGGCTGAATTCGACCGAATAGCTTCGGCTGCAGGTTCAAAACGAAAAAAAAAAAAAAATTAAAATAAAAAAACATACACACACATATATATATATTATATATTTATTATACCTACATGCCTTTTTACGACTTAAGTGACTGTATAAAGTTTAATTAACAAAGTTTTAGAAACAAAACTTTTCGTAAAATAAAAATAAAAAATTATTTCAGTGAAATAATTTGCGTGTGCCTTAATTAATTCACATGCATTTTTTTACGCCGTATTGTTCCCTAAATTAAACCTTAGTTTTCTCAATACAGTTTACATACAATCAGTAAAAAAATATGCAACCTCTGGGACTCATTTGACCTGATTTTATTCTATCTGAATTTAATAGACTTTCTGAGTACATTTAATACAGCTATACTTACTCTGAATTGTGATTTCGTTTAGTTAAGTATGATTTTTTTATACTATGAGATAAAAGCCACTAAATACACACAAATATTAAGGTAAATATTCCGAACACCATCATCCGTATTTATTGTCGTAAATATTTTTAAATCCTAAAAATGAAATTTTGAGAGTTTTCAGGGTTTCATTAAAAACTGTTGTAGACAAAGGTTTGTTTTTTTTTTTTTTTTTTTTTTTTACCAAAATAAAGAATTTTTGGTTTCCGCGAATAAAATATCTACGAGAAAAATCATAACGGTTGGAAACATACTTAGAAGTTAACTTTGCATGTTATAAATGAAGTTTCAATATTCTCTAATTAGGACTAAAATACGTTTGTTGGTTTTTATAGTTCCCACGAATTGGCTATTTACCATTATTAAGTCTCATTGACACACGCGATGTTGATTTTTTTTTTCGTAATTACCGCTCTTGCAGTGGGTGTAAAAAGGGCGCGCAAGTCTTCGTTATTACCGTCACTTGCATGCATTTTTACACCCACGATATCACACTTAGTGAATATCCGTTGAAAATATTTATGAATATTACTGTATTTCGGATTCTTACCCGGGCATTTATGCTTCGTGTTATCCCAGTACCACCACTAGTTAAAAGTTGTTTTTTTTCAAAACAATTACCTGAATAACTTCCCAGTATTAACTGCGCACATTAATAAGAACGATAGAACAAAATAAAGTCCGATCATTGAATACTAAATTATTTTTTCCACGGGTTAAAAAAAATATATGCTTTAATGAAATAGCAATTAAAATATAAAATTTTCGTAATAAATACTCAGTATTACCTACTTCGAAAAAAAAAACAATTTCACACGTGCGAAAAGAACCATAGACATGTGTTGGACAAAGTTTCAATATATTTGTTGTAGTATTGGCAATCTATTCATTGGCTACCGGTTTCCCAAAGGAATCTTATGTAAAGGCACAGGAATTTTTTTTAATTTTTTTTTTTTCTGTGAAGAGTAAGGACGAGGAAACGAAGGTGGGAAATCGACGAGGAGGCGCGTGAGACCGGGCTGCATGAGTCCCTGCGTGCTGGTGGGTGGTCCACGCAGTCCTCGGGAAGTCAGCACGTGCCGTGGACGTGGCGTGGCGACGCCACTGCGCAGTTTGCAGCTGTCTCCAGCCCCCCTTCCCCCCTGCCGCGCCCTTATCGGGGCGAGAGAGAGAGAGAGAGACAACACCCGCCCTCGCTTGCGCTGGAGGACTTACACACACACACACACCCGTCTCGCTCAAACTCTTACCGATAGCAGATTGGAGAAGAAAGGCCCCGCGAAGGGAAAACATTGCCGCTCACACGTGTGCGGCTGTGCCGACCATTGTGCTTTTTTTTTTTTTTTTTTTTTCAACGGCCGGCGGAAATCTCCGCAGATAGCGCGGAGTGCGAGGCTAACGCGCACATAACCCTCCCTCCCCCCCCCCCTCCCAGCACCACCAACCGTCCATCGAGAGTTCTGTGGGCAGCCTTGGTCGCCCTCTGAAGGTTTTACGTCGTCTTTCTCGTCGTCGTGTCACCACCGACCCGCCCAGAGTTATATTTTTCGCAGCTCGCCCGCTCCTTCATTTTCATTTAAAATCAACCATTTTTCGTCAACCACAATTAAATCTGCTTTCCTTTCAAAGACTGAAGGGTGGCGGGGGAGAGGGGCGGAGAAGTAAAATAATGTATAAATAGTTGGATGGATTAGCCATGCTAAGCAGTCACCGTCAGTTGGTTTTCACGAATAAAGAATGATGAGCGCTTGTTAAGAAATTTGTAACAAAAAGGGCGCGTTTTCAACGACGCAAAAGACGACATTTTGTCGCTATGTCGCGTGTCACGTGTTGAAAAGCAGACATGTTTTCTGTCTTGTCTACAAGAATCGTTTCCACTGCTGTCGCTTGCGGCTGGCGGCATGTCGCCCTATGCCAAAAAGTAAACACTGCTTTCCCTTCTACAAGCACACGCATTCCTTTTCGCCAAGATGGAAGAAACGACAGAAGCTGTTACACTTTTGGTCCTCATAGCTGCTGCTGTTAAGCTGAAAAGGAATCATGGTTTGTGGAGACGAGAAATATTTTTAGAGATGATTTTGTGACGAATTTAATGGCAACGATAATTTTTTTAACACTCACTATCTCGAGCTGGTCGTGCATTGTTATTCCATCGTCGTAAGAATTCTGGTAACTGCTTTATGGCATACTTGCTGTTGCTCTTTAACTATGGAAAAAAAAGTGATTTTTTTTTATCGTCTAGAAGACACCTATTTTGTAATAGTATGTGACGTTTTTGCATTTTTCGAGTGTGTAAACCTAACAGTTTTTGTTTGGTGGCTCCGGATATTGCCCATTACATTTTCCCCTCTGTTTGCGTGTTGCTGTAATTCGTGCAGCATGGTTTCGTAAACAGCGTAAGTCCCCCGTCCACCAGTCGATATGCATGCCGTTTGAAAAGCCTCATCACGTTCGGATTTACACACTTCTCCCACCAACTGGCTACCGAAGGAAACGGCTGTTTCCGTCCCCGCCATCGTTGCCATTGTTCTGTGAAGTCAGCTGTCACTTCTGTATTGTGTAGCAGTTCCGTGTTGAGACGCCACGTGCCTCGCCCATACCGTGCAACCGCGGCAAATATTTCATATGTGAATATTACTGCACAATGGTCACTGATTGCTAGAGACCGGAAAAATTCGCGATTTCATTTCGCGATAGGCTAAAATACAAATAGTTATACCTCAGTGCTGCCTCTGCTATTGGCTCACCACTCACCTGGGTGACTCTGGGCCAATGAGAAACACCCAACCAAAGCTTTATCGAATCACCGGCTGCTACGTTGGGACGTCTCACAAGACAGCAGCCAATGAGTGGGTGGCATTTGACCGAGTGTACGTAGAACTATGGAGTTCATCCTGGAGGTCATTGAACCCGCGAATTTTTCCGGTCCCTGCTGATTGCTACCTCGTATCATTGCATTTTATTTAAATGCCGTGTTTTGATGTAAAATTAGTCAATCCGTGATCGGCTATGCGTCGTAAAAAAACGTAAAATGTCTGTTTATCCTGCCGGCAGTTATATCGCTCATTTCCAGTCGCGTTATCAATGTTGAGAGAGCTGCGTTTGTAGGATACACGCCTCCCTGGTGGTCATCTGCTTAGATGATGTAATTGAAATCGCCACTAAAAACTCTCTGGTGGCAAACAGGGTTAAAGAACGCTACCAAATATACTTCGAAAAAATGTTCTTTACATTCTCGCCTGAGTTCTGGAAGGTGCATAAATGTTCAGCGTTGATAGGTCCAGACATCACCCGGCCTGATGGATGGCAACATAGGTCTTGAATTTCCAGTCCAGCGCGAATTATTATCACTGTTCCCCCATCCCCTCCCCTTCCCACCTCTCCGGGTTCCCGATAGCCAACATTGGTGAACACATGGAAAGTTTGAAAGCCACCAAAATCATGTGTCACAACTTCTTGTAAGAAAGCAATATCGACTGCCTGGGTTCTAAGAAATGTTCCAAGAGCTGATATTCGTCCAGGGACTGAGACCTCACAAAAATATTTAACGTGACTATGGTAAGGACTGTGATCATGAATGAATGTAAAAAGACACTAAATGCGCAAACACACGCAAAAAAAACGCCTCATAACTGAAGTAAACATCAACCAGTCCGGCAGACTTGAGGAAAGAGTTGTATTGTTTTGTTTATCTCAGCAATGTTTGTTATTCATGTCTGTTTGCGGGACAATTTTCCCGTACGATCTTGTCTTTGTGAACTAAGCATTTTTTTTTTCAATAACTGATTTGGCAAGTGCTAAGGATTCTCGCCGGTCCGTTTGCTTGGGTTGTTCGGATTGGGACAGTGCCATTTCTTTCCTTGCTGGGCTTTTACTACCGGTTCTTCTTTCTCGTTCGTGAGTTCGTTTATCTCGCGCGCTATTTTTTTTTGTCACTTCGTGTGTGTCCGTGTTTAAATTTTCACCTATTTCCATGTCATCCGCCCACAAACCAGTTTGCAATACGTTTATCAATTTTCGAATCATCCTGTGTGTGTTTCAATTTGTCGTTTTGCGTGGAACGTGGTCTTTTTTTTTTTTCCCCCGCATTCGCCTTACGCGCATCTGTCAAAAGCGAGTTTTTGGTTGACAGCTCGCTCCTCAGCTGTTTCCGCAGTCGGCGTTTGCAGTGGTGGTTTCCGGTCACGCGAGTGTAAATGGAGGGCAAACCGGTTCTCCAGAAGACGTGACAGCTGCGGTAGCCCGATTGCGTGAGCTGTCTGCAGCCGTGTTCGGTGCGCCCCACCGGCGCGTGCCACGCGCGTCTCTCTCCTGGAGGCTCGGGCAAGCAGTGCGCTCGTGCGCAGGGGACCGGCAGCAGCTAGCTGCACGTGCGCGGTTGTCCCAGGTATGTTACTACACCGAGATATCCGTCGTTTGTTACTTAGGACGGAATATATATATATTTTTTAATTTACATTTTCGCAAGACGAACTCCCGTTCTGATTTCTACTTATATTTCGCGCTCCAAACCTCGTCTTGCAAAGTCACAACACGGCCGTGTCCTACTAGTTCTGTACGAAATTTTATGATTTTCAATTTTCCTTAGGGGTGTTCAATGGTAACGCTGATCCGTTCTTGATCGGCAGTGATGAATGATGACAGTCCGTTGGTGCGACGCAAAATGGATTCACACGGTCCAGACGAAACAAATTTAAATAATGTACAGTTTTTTTTGACCGTCAAGCTGTAACGCCTCAATTTGGTCTTCAGTTACATTAAAAACTGTATCCAGCCACTCGTGTATTTTCAAGGGCAGATGGCGTTTTGGCAAAGAATATACGCTGAGTATTGACTCGAACGTCTGACTTAGTTATCTTACACTATTACTATTAGGGAAACAAACTGAAACTTGCGTCTCACTTCAGAGACGTTACCCGAGCTCGGAACACGAAGTGCACTCGGTGGCGACCCGCACGGAACTATCACTCAGCCAACATGCCGTGCTAATTAAAACTAATGGAATTTGCTTCAAACTGCATCCAAACAAATAATTTACAGTAATTTATCAATAGCGTCCAATTTTGCGATGTGATAGGGACCGGAAAAAATTCGCGGGTTCAATGACCTCTAGGATGAACTCCATAGTTCTACGTACACTCGGTCAAATGTCACCCACTCATTGGCTTCTGTCTTGTGAGACGTCCCATCGTAGCAGCATGTGATTCGATGAAGCTTTGGTCAGGTGTTTCTCATTGGCCCAGAGTCATCCAGGTGAGTTGTGAGCCAATAGCAGAGACGGCACTGAGGTATAACTATTTAAATTTTACCCTATCGTGAAATGAATTCGGGAATTTTTCCGGTCTCTAGATATGGATAATATGGGAAATTCGTAGGAAATACGCGAGGTAAGTGATGTCAGCGAACCTGGCGGCGTTGAGTGTACCTACGTTTTCGTGTGCGTAAGAATAATAAATACAGTAGTGGCATCTAGCGGCACGGAGTGGAAAACAGCTAGACAGCAATGCAGTAAATTTTATCGCGCTTATCCGCTGCTAATTGGTCAGAGTGTTCCCATACTGTCGTATTGCGATGTTTGATATAGTATTTAATTGATTTGTTTTCCATCCAACTGTGATCAGGGGCACGGGGCACACGCCTGCTCTCATTCTCTGAGAGGGCCCGTGGTCGCAGTTTCGATTCGCACTTCTCAAACGCGAATAGTCGATGTCTGTTGAAACTTTCCAACTTTCAATCTGTTTCTTTTACGAATGGTATTTCCGATTCGAAACCAAATAGAAAATATAATCAAGTTTCGAAGAGGAAAAAAAAATTGAATATATGGAACGTAATATTTGTTCTCATAAAATTGGAGATTTATTACAGTGGTCAAGACACAAAAGTTTAATTATGACAAGGCACGAGTTCACAGCATGAATAATTTTTTATGTAGAAAAAAGTAAAATTAAGACACTAGATGAGTTTTACAAAGAGCAAAGTCCCAATTAAATGTGACGATTATAACGATATGTGAATGATGGAGTCATTTTAACGTTTGGAATTCGGTTTTCCCAAAAGTATTCACTACGCTAAATTATATGATGTTTTAGTACGCTGCCAGCAATACCTTAAAATAGAATTTAACTATCCGAAAACCGTACCAATTGCAATAGAAAAATTTCCGTTCAAATTTTGCAATATGAATTGCTTTATATAAAATTTTATGTATGTTTAGGACAATTATACTTAGCAATGTCAGTATTTTGTCACAAGAATTTTGTAAACGACGAAGTGTATAAAATATTTTACTGTCTTGTATGTTTGAAAATTGTTGGGTTGGGTGCTGGGCTTATACGCTAAGGTTACGTGTTTACAGCGAATTGTCTGGAGATTTGAAGAATAAAAAAATTCAAGTGGCGTGTGATCGTAACGCTCCATAGACACAGTGCATGCTTATGTTTTTAGAATACCAGGTATTCTGTGCTCGAGAAGCAATATTTCTAACATTTTTCTAGTCACGTGTTATCGTAAGTGCGTACGTGTGATTCGGTTTATCGGCAGCAAGGCTTTCTCGACAAAATATATGCGTGGGAAGCGAAGGATTACCTTCGGTGCTGAATCAACCCAAGGAAGATAAAACTGGATTATCAACACCCTCGTGCCTTTCAGAATAATACCACGAGAACTTACAATGACCTTACGTCCCATTCTGGTTTTTCTTTATGAATGTTGCGAGTATCCTAGGTTATACTGCGAGCTACAGCAACATAATCTGTAAAATAAATACTTGGCTCCAACTTTCAGCATGAATCAAGTTTTATTAGCACTTTTACATGTTACATGAAGTTCACTGTATTATTATTATTTTGTAAATGGAACGTATATATACGTGTATAGTTACAGATGTTTTTATATTTGTACATTTACATGAAAGCAACTGTATCACTACAAAATAATGTTCGCAGTAATACTGGGTTCGGATTCCTGCCCGATGCATTTACGCATTGTGTTGTATAAGTACCTCCAAAAGTTATTTGCAAACCGTTCCGTGAATAGCTTCCGGTAGTATTAGGCGATGAAAATTGACATGTAGTTTCCCCGCCTGAGACAGGGTCTACATTGATGGAATGGGGCTGACAGCTGCGGACATAAGCATGACACAACAAAATGAAGTCAATTTGTTGAATATTCGATTTTCTTTTACACGGTTTACAAATATACTTAAGTGAAAAATCTATTAAAATATAAAGTAGTGCACCAATTTTTATAAGAAATACTCAGTACTGTATAAAAAAACGTATTTCATATATGCAAAAATAACCTTAGCCATGTGTTGTACAACGTTGCAATATCTTTCTTATAGTATTACAAACTGTTTTTGGCAACTGGTTTCCAAAGGAATCTTTTGTAAAGGTAGAGAAAAGTTTTTTTTTGTGTTCGAAGCCCGCCATAATCTTGCAGAGATCCCGTCATCTAGGTCTTAGTGCATACCCATGCGATTTGAAACCTAGTGAGGCGTAAAACCGTTTATGAAAACTTTTATCTAATCTCATTTATTTTTGTGGCATCATTTTTTAAATATTACTTTAATAATAAATTCTTACAGGACAGGAGGGACAGAGAAACCCAAAGACGCCAAATAGGTGACAGAGAATGGCTGCGAAATATATATTTATTTGTAAAATTATTTGGCATTAATTTTTAAATTAATTAATTAATTAAATTTTATGTTACTCTATGTTCTCTGTCTGAATAACAGAACATATGTAGAGTTTTTAATAACAAACGATACACAAATCATTTCTTTTGGCTTGAAAACGGTGGAATCTGAGATGGTATCTTTCAAATTCTGTCCCACCCCTTGATGTTTTTTTTTTTTTAGTTTCACATTAGTATCAAGAAAAAATAAAATAAAAACGTTTGTAGGAGTTAAATTGCCTTGTTGTAAAACCATACAAAATTAACATTTAATAAGTGCGAACTTGACGCCATTCTTCGAACCAAGAGTTTCTGCAGGAACGTCTACTTGACGTTTCCACGTACTTAAAATGTAGCATGTGTACCTGGCGACCAATTGTTCATAAAAACACATCATGCAATGTTTAGGTATTCAGGAAACATCTGTAGAGACACAATAAATTAGTAGCGTACATATATTATTCGACACCATCGAAAAAAAAAAAAATCGTGATGAAATTTTTACTGTTAAACCTTAAATGTTGAATCCGCTCAATAATATTCAGGTTTGTTTGTAGGAAATATTTAGATACTGATTTCTGTCGTTTAAACAAAAACAAATATACATGCATATGCTTTGTTTTATAAAATGGTTCTAAAATGTTTCAGGTTAGTTTTGTTTTAACGTATCTATTGGATTGAACCGTTAAATTTGAAAAATACTTAAAATATAGTGAGTGCCATGTTCGTAATGCCACAGAGAACAAAAAAAAAAAATTAAATAACTTTGACGCATGCACAATTTTCCTGGCTAATAAATTATAGGTATGTTAAAAATTGCAATTGTATCTCGTTATGACTATTCAAGTTTACAAAAAATATTCCAGGGTAGTTTCACTACCATAAAGTTTAATTTGGCACCCTAACATCCCCCTGATGTTCGCGAAAGTTAGTATATACGTGTGCATGTTGCCACACGTGGGTTCGCCATCTTGACAACTTCGTCTCGTATGTATAGTAACTTCTGCATGAATGAGCATTGGACTTCAACCTGTTATATTTCCGATGTGTAATTTAAAATTCAGATGCCATTTTCGTAAGCGTCACAAGAAATATTCATTCTTGTTTCAAAAACGTATTTCATACATGAAAAAATTACCATGGCTATGTGTTGTACGTATTTACATTATTTTTATTGTAGTATTACAAACTTATTCTTGGCAACTGTTTCCAAATAAATTGTATGGTTCAATAGAAAATTATCTTTCAAGACAATAAAAAAAAATTATGTCTATTTTGACCTAGGATCTTTTGATTCTGAGGTACAAAAATTTACCTTCATAATTTTTTTAAGATGGTAGTTATCAAGAAAAAAAAATTCATATACAAATAAAACTATTGTAGCTTCTATACGACTATCCATCGAAATACGGGTGTAACAAGAAATAAACGAGCCTGTAAAAAAAAATATTTCAGTGTAGTGCCAGCTGCCAGGTGTAAATATGTATATAAAAATAGATAAAAACGTAGCAGGCTATAAAACCGTGAAACTGTTTTTTTTTGTTCTGACGGGGATTATATCTGGGAAACAATAAAAGTAATGGAATGTCTAGCTCACTCTCTGACTATCCATTTTTATCCCGATAGGTCAGCGAGGGGATACTTTGTGAGGATAGTATATTCCTCTTTCTGTGACTGTTTCGATAAACACACACATAACTTCACAACGACGCCTATGTCCCGTCGCAGCCTTTTGTTTCCGCCCTGTGAATGGGGCTCTTGAGTTTATCGATGTCACTACAAAACAGCCAATAACTCCCAGAGTGGGGTTTATGAAGTTTACAATCTCTTCTCTGCGACAATACAACACCAGAGAGTCTGGGTACAATATGCTCCAATATATGTGTGTGTATGTATACACACACACATGCATATATATATATATATATATATATATATATATATTCCACACTGTTTCTAAAGAACTTATATCATATTTAGACAGAATTTAAAAATTTGCCACATACATATTTTTACAACAAAAGTAAAATAAAATGCAATACAATTTACGGACTGGCATATTTAAAGTTATTGCTGAAGTAAATATTTTTATTGGAATTGATTGAGGATATAGAAAATCTCAAACAGCTTTCATTTGCTGAAGAGAGAACAAACAACTTCGTCGGAAACTAACTTTACATCCAAAACGTTAATCAAGAATAAATGACTGGTGTCTTAAATTAACCAATAATAATCAACCTCTGCCTACAAACATTTAACATGCATTAGCATCCAAATATTATTTTCAATTTTTTATCTAACTCTTTAAAAAGTAATTTTTACTTAATTTTTATTTTGTGTAATTTTGATGTATAATTTTATAAAGTGTGAAACACTACTTAATTTTAATTTTCTGAGTTTATAAGAAGTGATGCATTGTGTTTTGTTATATAAGTCTGTAATCAGACGTATACATATGTGTATTTCATTTCAAGCTTCCCACTCACTGATTATAAATGTCTTCCATTAGCGATAAAATGATTTATTCGGACATCTAAAATGTTTGTAAACACCTCCGTAAACTTTCATAAGTATTGATCTTCTTTGTTTTGAATTTTTTTTTCTTTCTATCAGCCCATCATTTACTCGGTTGATAAAGTAATTATTTTTGCACATCATTCAAAAACTTTTTTTCTGGTCAAAGAGCAGGCCACCCACATTACAAGATAAAAAATGTAGTTTATATAAATCCATGCAGAGTGCAGCACTGACTCGAAACTTTATTATGCGAAAAGTATTCACTAACTATAAATAGTCCTACGAGTTGTATTGTTAATCATATAAATTTATTATTACTACACTGAAATGTAAGTCCCTGCACCTAAATTTTAAATTTCAAATAGTTAAAAATTATTAGTAAGCAGTGAATTAGCCTATGAATGTTAATAGGAATCGACGCATGGCTAAACCTGTAAATATTTCATGTAGGAGATAATTTATAAAGATGGATTTCTAAACAGTAGGATGATAATCAAGTTAAATAAAATATTTAATTTATATTGTAGCGTGAAAAAGAAAATATCGTGTAAAGAGAATGGCACATGACACGCTAACTTGCTTTCCCAGAAGTAAAACACTATATTTGAAAACAGGTTGTACCCTGAGCCATCATGTAATGGCCACGTGATAGCTTGACACCGCAAACGTTCGTTGACCTCTGAAACCGCATGCGAGATTGTTTCTCCCACTGGTTATTTTCTACAATACGACGTTCTTCAAATGACATTCTCGGTTCAAATAATTCACGGTCTTTTAGAAGAAGGTGGACCCTCTCCAACACTTCAAACCTGCGAAAACCCTGTAATCACTTTAAGTAGAGGCCACCTACTTTAAAGAAATTTCAGGGTTTTATGTGTAGGATTTGAAGTGGTAAGAGATTCAAACATCGCCTATAAACCTGTTCGCGGTATTATAGTGTCACAGAGTGTTTCCGCATTCCTGTGGCGATGAAATGAACCCGGAACTTAGAGAATGTAAAGCACATTTTACCACTGTCCGCATCGAAGCGCTACACTGTATTTTTTTTTGTAAATGGAACAGAAATATGCATGTAAAATTACCGATATTTGTAAATTTGTTCAGTTTTCATGAAACCAACTGTATCACTACAAACTAGTGTTCGTAGTCGTACTGGGTTTGGATTCTCACCCAAGCATTTATGCTTTATTTTGTCCCAGTACTTCCAATAGTTAAAGTTATTTGTAAACTGTTCCCTTAATAGCTTTAAGTATTAACTGCGCATAAAATAAGCATGATTCAAACAAATGAAGTCTAATTATTGAATATTATATGTTACATTACTTTAAAAAAAAATGCTTGAATGAAACATCAATTAAAATATAAAATTTTGCGCTAATTTTATTAACAAATTATTTCGAAAAACGTATTTCATATTTGCAAAAATAACCATAGCAATGTGTTGTGTAAGGTTATTATATCTTTATTGTAGTTTTACAAAACTATTTCTTACAACTGGTTGCCAAAGGAATCTTTTGTAAAAGTACAGAACTTTTTTCTGTATGCATTGCAAAATATTTTTCTACGTTTTGCAATATTTTTCTTTGCCATATATTTTTTACCATAATGCTACAAGAATGAAAAAGTTGGAGATAATGATTCATTGTGGAAAAATTTGAATGTTACAAAACACATGTTACATGATCGGTGAAGAATCTCGTTCAGCTCTTAACTCACCCTATGTGATTTGCAGTAAAATAACGTCACGTATATTTTTTTAACAATAAGAATTAAAACAAATTGAAATTGAATGCTATCTCTCTTGGCATTAGGCATTTTGCGATAAATCATCATCTCGGTAGATATTGTGCATTTTTCTTGGATTTGTCCACTACTGTGTCGCTAGTGCCAGCTTTAGCGATGCACGAAGCCTGTGGTGTAGGCAGCCCTCGGCGCTTCGGAAGCCTGAAGCCTGAGTCATAGGCAACCCGGCGCGCAGCCAAGAAAAAAGTGTCACAGCGTAAAAAAATAAAAAAGCCTGCAATGTCAACAGCGGATATGACTTCATCGGAAGTACGCCATTGTCGCGAGGAACCGAGATTTTTTAAGAGAATGTTCTAGGCCGTATCGATAGCTGCTCAATATGTGTATGTAAGGGCCTGATTGCGAAGAGCTGTGGCAGTCGCCTACCGGAAGAAGATCGTGCTGATGTCGCCCCGACGCTCCGACTCGCCATACAACGTTACGACTCGCCACAAACTATGTTAAGTTTGATTATAGAATATTTCGCTGAGTTCTGCAGATGACAGAAAATATTCACAAGGGATCGCTGCAGGAAGAGTCGGAAATTATTCAAAGTCCGGTTTGGGCTTCAACTTTTGTGGTCAGACAGCACGACTTGGGACTTTACGTACACGGTATTACGCATGGACGTTTACGAAGTATGTATGTACTTCTGATAGTGGCTGATGTAGAGCTTGTCGGTGGTTGGTGGCATTTGGCGGCTATCACCCTGGATTGTGGACTTTGGTATTACGTAAAGATACGTATTTTTCGTGACAGGTGTTACGTTCACGTGTGATGAAAGTCACTATGCTGTAATCGACTCAGGATACGAGGGCATTAATTTAAATAGGGTGCGTTGTGTGAATTTCAAAAGTTGCAACTGCTGTGTTCACAATTGGTTACGGTCTTACGAGGCACTCGTCCCGGAAAGAGTGCACGAGTGCACAGAAGCTACCGTCTATGGATTTCTCGTACGCTTCGCTGTACACGACCATGGGTGTTTTGTGTGTGACAAAGGTGTGGCGAAAGTAACTGGTGTTTTAAATGCATGTGCTTACGTTTACGTTTGGCGTGGAAGCTCGTCCTTGCGCAAAGTAACAACGGGGGAGAAGCTGGGGTGCGTTAAGCACGGGGAAGACTCGCCCGGCGAGATCGAGACTGCGGATCTACTCGCTGCTGAACTCGCCCAGGCGCTACTTCTGCGAGGCACAGCGAGTAGGGACTCGCTACTCGAGGGACTTTGAAGCAGGTGAGTGCCGTCGTGTTCCATGTACCACGTGGATCAGTGTGGTGGTTACATCGAGACTCTCGGACACATCACTTCAGTAAATGTTTTACGAGTAACACATTTTGATGATAAACTCTTGTTTTTTATTTTCATTATTGGCTAAATCAAGTTAGCGATGGTGGTGAGCGTGTGCTCGGTTACTTTAAGAATAATTTAAAGCCGTATATAATAATTTGTAAATTACTACATTCTGGTTTGATCAACGGTAGCTCCGCACGCCGTGTGTTTGCCCAGGTAGGCGGGACCCTTATGATACAAACTGTTCTTATGACTTTTGTGAGTGTAGCGTGTAGCCCGAAGTGGTATAATGACGGTGTCCCATAAGGAAATGCGTATTCTGTTTGTGTCGCCCTATATACCGTCTCACTCTTATATTGCAGAACACGGCTTATGGCGCGCACTGTTGCCAAATCTCTAACACGTCACGAATTTCAGGAGATGCGTTGCTTAGGAATTCTGATTGCACAATAATTATTTTAAGAACTAATATAGTAATTTATTTTATTTTATACCATCACACTTATAAATTTGTAATAAATCGCCACTTTAAAAAAAATAAACTTACATTAAGAAACCGTTCACACACATTAATTGGTATGAATTTATATGATAATTTTAAAGTAAACTGGATAAAGAAATAAATAATAACACATACCTTTTTATCACTATCGTTACCTCTGACTAAAATTGATTAAAGCTTCCTTAATTGCGTTATTTACGATCATTATAATTTTTTTTAATACTCAAATACTTTCAACACAATCCTGCGCTACCTCCCTCATAGCAAACAAATGTATCTTCTTTTTGGTGTTCCACATGAAGACAGAAATAAAATCAAATAGTACTTATGTTAATAAACAACCCGTCAAAAGTGTGACTATAACGAGTCACCGGACAAGGTACTAACTGGCAGGCTGGTTTTCAGGAATGCTTGTCGAAATAAATAGCTGAACTAAGGAAGGCTTTATCTTTGAACTTGCTTGCAGGAAAGTACCCCATTTCTCCAAGCACACGACCGTGTCTCCTCTTACGAAGCAGTTTTGGAGCGAGCCTCTATTACAGCGAGCGCTCTTGTGCTTGTAAGACACGTCTACACAGTTATGCACACAAAAAAAAAACTGTAGGAGCAATTGAGATGATGTTGATATTAAATAAAAGTCCATTCATTGTGAACATCTTTCACGCTTTCGACATCCATCTAACTTTAATAGCAAAAAAAACTTGGCCGCTGAACAACTTTTTGATGTGTCAGTTTCTGATGAAATGCATTTTATGATTAACATTTTTTACATGTAACTGAAACGTAGAGCGTTTTTGTCTTGAGATGTATTCGGTAGCGTCAAAAAACATGAATTTATTAACAAAAAAAATCTGAGTTGAACACACCTGTAGGTTAATCTTTTTAGGAGATACATTTAGGAATACTATAATACAATTTCTAGCAAGGAAGTTAGTTTTTTTTTTCATTTTTACGGGTCCTTAAAATTTTATTAATTATGTGAAATGTATATCGCCTGATGCGTGTTTCGAGGTTGTACAATATTCAAAAACGATTGGCCCAAAAAACTACAATTTTGAATTTGAATGATATATGGCAACAGCGCACGATGAGAGGACAGCGCTAACGACAGTCGGCGCGTATTAGAAAGAGAGAGAGAGAGCCCATTTACTTCCTCGCCGCAGTCGAATAGTGGGATGCTCTATAGACTGTGCGGGCTTGTGACATCGCTAGTGAGGAGCCGACACCATGCCGAGGACTTTATGGAGCTGTTTGGGATTCCTGGATGTCCCAGCGGTCCGAAGAAAAAAAGAAACCTGTGTCTCAGAAACGTGACAACTAAACGCCCCGACTTTTACGGGCCCCCCGTGTGAGCAGCGGGATAATATATTATGTCAATTCTAGCTTCGAGCGATTTTTCTCCGAGATGTCTATCGTGACTATTTATTTGCGAGTCCGATTTTACGCGGTGGTTTTAAGTGCCACGTCTTACGGCGGCCTTTGGTACTCCCGATCTAGACTCCAGCCGCGTTCGGTCGTAGGAGCCGCCCGACGACACCTGGTTTACAGTCTCGTTTACAGAGACACTTCCATATCACGTGCCCGGAATGGAGTTTATTAACTGTTTCTGGTGGCGTGCCAATAAACTACAATAACACGATGTTAGATACTGCGCTGATCTACGAGACAACTCGTTTTCCCTGACAGGAAGTCTTAAGCGCCAATTATTTCGAAGTACCCAAAAAGTGTTACTAAATCATAGTTTAAAAAAATGTAAGTTAGGTTTAACTTGCAAAAATATTTTTACTACAATTTTAGACTAATACGATCCCAAATTATATTAAAAATAATTCATATAAGTTTTCAATACCTAAATTAGAGAAAAAGGGGGGGGGGGGGGGGGGGGAGAAAGAGAGATAGAGAGAGAGAGAGAAAACAATATCTAGATTAATGATGTTAAAAAAAAAGTAAATAAGTTAGATGTGCTTTAAAAATAAAGGTTATCTTTTACATATTTGTCCAAGAATATTTTTTAAAAATTGTACAACGATGCATAGATATTACTGAGAAGAAATAAATCTACTAATGAATAATATATATTAAAAATTGGTTGTCTGTAAAGTCGGTTTACGGACGATAGTTTAACGTGACAACGTCATAACAAAACATTGATGAAATGATTGCATACTTTTATGAATAAATTGAATCATTTTTTTAATAATAAAAAAATAAATACTTAAAATTATACTAGTAATCAGATTTTTAAAATGCAATAATAATTAGCCTTTATTGCCAAAATTGTTGTTGTAATAAGCAATGAAAATCACATTAACTTTTCGTTTAAATTTAATTATGAACAAGTTTTCATATAAATAAACTGTAATCAAATATCTAACATAACCTATTATTACTGCACTCGCCGACAGATGCTACTTTTTTTAATAATAAAAATAAATACTTGAAATTATACTTGTAAACAGATATTTAAAATGCAAAAAAATTAATCTTTATTGCCGAAATTGTTGTTGTAATAAGCAATGAAAACCACATTAACTTTTCACTTCACTTTATAAACAGTCGACGAAACAGTTCACGTGTAGATGAAAGTTGTGTTCTGCCGCTGTCTTTCTTCTCCTCGGACGCATAGGCCAATCGAGTGTAAGACAGATAGATGCGGCGCAAGCGTACAATGCGCGTAACAGGACACAGCGTAACAGAACAATGCGTGTAACGGGACACAGCGTAACGGAACAATGTTCGTAACGGGACACAGCATAACGGAACAATGTGTGTAACGGGACACAGCGTAACGGAACAAAGTGCGTAACGGAGAAATGTGCGTAACGGGACACTTTTTCGTGCGTGCAGCCAAGTTTATCGATTTATTAGACGTCACGTCAAAAAAAAGTCAAAAGTGAAATAACTAGGTTAACTTTTCTGTGGCTTTAAACCCAAATAAATAAAATGTTATACAATAACTCCATGCTTGTAAGCACACACATATTTGAACTTAACACACTCTTTTAATATACAATATTTATTTCAAAATATCTTTACCATCGACAGTGCAAGCAAGCTCTTTACATATTTTTTTACAAGTCTATAGTTCTATATAATTATAGTACAGCGGGACTGTAAGTTTGTTTCCAGAAATTCAACTAAAAAAAAAATTGGTTGTCTGTAAAGTCGGTTTACGGACGATAGTTTAACGTGACAACGGCATAACAAAACATTGATGAAATGATTGATCCAGAAGAAAAGGAAATATATTCGGCCTGAGACTGAGCCGTAATAGGTTTTTGCAACCAAACAATTTAGGCATTAAAAATATTATATTCTTTGAAGAAAAATTTTTTTTTAATTTTTCTATCTTTTGTATCATAAAATCTACCTCGGCATACTTTTATGAATAAAATTTAATCATTATTATTGAATTATCACTATTTTGTATGGACACAAAGGAGTGAAATGAAATGTATAATTAAATTAAAAAAATTACTTTTATTGGCATTCATTAATTCAAATATATTTATTACTTTTGAATGTTGCGTGCGCCGTATTTATTTTTACAAGTACAAAAAAAAATTTCGCAGCTGCCGGGATTCGAAATGACAACCTTTGAATTAGCAGTTAGCTATGCTAACCGCACGGCCACAAGACCATACTTGAATAGTATTAGGTTCAGATGTTATAAATATATGTATAAAAATTTTGTTCACGGTAGGGGAATAATATTATTTCGTTTTTATTGCAACGGGCTACATGGGCGCCCGTGCACACGGCCTTCCCTCCCTCTCACCCCCTCCATCCCCTAACCCCTTCCCTCCCCTCGCTTTCCCCTCCTGTCGTTTCTTCGGTGGTAGCTGACAACACTAGCGCCCTCTGAGCTTAGTTTATTTAAGGCCTTGCGCCCCCTGACTCTTCCTGTTTCGACGCTGGGACACCGACCGATCTACACGCCCTTTAAGGTACGGTTGACTTCATATTGAGTGATTGCGGAAGGGACGCGGTGGCCGCTCCCGAAATGTAACGTAAATGTTCTAATTCTCCTTTCTTGTCGTTTCGAAATTATTATTTTGGCCGCCACCTTGTAAATTCCAATTAGTATTAGTATTTTCTGTGGCTTTTTCTCCCGTTGTCAACCGTGCCTCGTAAGATGTTTTCGTCATTTATCTTTGTTCATTTGGTGGTGTATCCCAGCGTTGACAGCCAAGGTGATCAGGTTTAATTTGTTACGTTCCCTGTTCGTCATAAGTATTTATAGGGCAGAGTTGAATTTTATATATGATATACTGCATGTAAACTTTTGTTCAAGTCGACATCGTGTCGTGTAATAAGGGTTTTACCCCCCGTGTGTCTAATGGGACCGTGTATAAATCATGTATCAATAATTAGTGTGTTATAAATTGAACATGTGTAATTATATTCTGCAATTGTTGATCGCCTTGAATTTACTATGTGAATAAATTTGTTTTCATAACAGTTGTTCGGGAAACGTCTCGTTTGATGGTACTTTCACTATTGATTATTTGTTTGTTGTTAGTGCAAGGCAATCAATTTACCACTCTGAGAAAACCCCTCCCAGAAGGGGCCTAAAGTGTTATAGAAAATATTCACTTCCACGCGGGTGCATTATAACACGATTTTATAACAAATACGCATCCCAAATACACCAAACTTATTTATAATGTGTTACAATATTTTTTTAAAACATTGTGCAAAAGATCCAGGGTGTAATTTGAATTATTATGTGTAAATGAAAAACATCATTGTTGGTTAAAAACGTATTTGAACATTCAACATTACTTTTAAATAACCGTACCGATTGTGCTGAAAATCGGTGAACGATCGTTAATAATTCAAACGACGAAAATATGACTGAAAAGTCAAATCGATGGTTGTTCCAATCGAGTGGAAGAGAGATGCCACGCATGCGTACGATGAGCAAACAGGACACATCCGTAGTGGGACACTTTTTCGTGCGTGCAGCCGGTGTTCATCGATTTATTAGACATTGTCACGTCAAAAATTGCTAGACTAGTTTTACAAATTATATTTCACTGTTATGAAATTACATAATTCATGCTGAAAGAACAACATAAGAACACATAAATTAGTACGTTAACGAGGTTAGATATTACTGTACGTACTCCACATGTTGAAACACAAAACTACAGTAAACTCGTCGAATAACATCATGTCAGTGTTAAGAAGACTGCAAGTTTCCGCTCTACCACTCTGGTTCTGGGGTAGAGCGCCTGCCTTGTGACTTGTAGGACCCGGGTTCGCGCCCCGGCTCCTCCAAGGCGGATTGCCCAGACAAAATGGTGGCATTTTCTCTGGTAGGAATACAATCCCTTGTAACATGTCAGGCTACCAAAAGAAACGGTGGTGTGGAACAGAAAAAAACCTTCCAGGTGGCTTCCAAATGGGGAGCCCGTTTCTTTTCTTGGGCTCCCCATGCGGTGGCCATTCCGGGGGTTTCTCCGGGGGAACGGAGTTTTGCAAAAATATTTTTTGTAGTTTTGTAGCGTTTTAGTTTTTAGTAACTGTAGCATTATCATTCCAACATGTTATAAATAAAGCTTTTGTACATAAAATATTTGAATTAAGTGTGTATCAGTCAGTGAGTTGTTGTATACCGATGTTGTTTGTTAAACCATTTATCGGTAAATATTTTATTGAAGTATATTATTGACGGTTAAATTTTAGTCACAAAATTTTTACCGATACCTCTGTTATGTAGTATTTTAGACGTTATTTCTGAAAAACTACGTAGTTTTCAATCAGAAAGATCGTATTTAACACACACACACACACACACACACACATATATATATATATATATAGACGCTTTGCAGTCAAATATGCAATTTCAATTTCATGATATTAGGTGTTCCTTAAAGTAGTAGTTTATCTCAACTACTCTTTAATTTTTAATAAATGTTAATCCAACTGTAATCGGTGTGTGTGCGTGTGCGCCAGTATAACATCCAATATAAAATATTCTATTTATTTAAATTTGAGCAAAGCCTTTTATACTTTCCAACCCAATCTTATTATTAAAAAATTATAAATTTTAGGCCTCGTCAAACATTATCTTACAAATAGGCGCTTTGCAGTCAATTTTGCAAATGCAATTTCATGGTATTAGATATTCCAACTGTTATCGGAATTCATCAAGAAAAGATGCTGAAAAAAAAATTGGTTGTCTGTAAAGTCGGTTTACGGACGATAGTTTAACGTGACAACGTCATAACAAAACATTGATGAAATTATAACATACTTTTATAAATAAAATTGAATAATTTTTATTTTAATAATAAAAGAATAAATACTTGAAATTATACTAGTAATCCGATTTTTTAAATGCAGGAATAATTAACCTCTATTGCCGAAATTGTTGTTGTAATAAGCAATGAAAACCACATTAACTTTTCACTTAACTTTATAAACAGTCGACGAAACAGTTCACGTGTAGATGACTTGTAATTAATTTTAAAAACTGGTGTTTAGCGATAAAGTTTAAATATAATTATGAACAAGTTTTCATATAAATAAACTGTAATCAAATATCTAACATAACCTGTTATTACTGCACTCGCTGACAGATACTATTTTTTTTAATAATAAAAGAATAAATGCTTGAAATTAAACTAGTAATAAGATTTTTAAAATGCAAGAATAATTAACCTTTATTGCCGAAATTGTTGTTGCAATAAGCAATGAAACCCACATTAACTTTTCACTTCACTTTATAAACAGTCGACGAAACAGTTCACGTGTAGATGTAAGTTGTGTGCTGCCGCTGTCTTTCTTCTCCTCGGACGCATAGGCCAATCGAGTGTAAGAGAGATAGATGCGGCTCAAGCGTACCATGAGCGTAACGGTACAATGTGCGTAACGGGACACTTTTTGTGCTTGCAGCCGGCGTTCATCGTCACGTCAACCGACTGAGATAAGAACGATCCAACCATAATTGCGATGAAAATATTTATTGGAATATAAGTTTATTGTTTACCCTCAACTTAAGTTAAGGTTTTTTGACCTACGGCGTAGGACTATAACCAGTTCACCACAATTCTTTTGCCTATTTGATGGTGTTTCAGACACTTCCTGAACTTCGTATTTTGAGAATATCCTGCAACTAACTACCAATTACTTTACTACTAATTACTTTAGCAAAATCATTATGACTAGCGTTTTATTTTATAAATATAAGCACATTATATATATTTGTTTACTTTTAAGTACAATTCTGTGGTTCTTAGCGTAAAAGATTCAATTTGTTTCTTTGAATGAGTCTTGCAATGGGAATAATTGATTTTAAATAATATTATGAACATACGCCTTTGTTGATTTAAACTGGTTGTCACAGTAAAGCCTCAGTATAGGACGATAGAGATGAATACTTTTAACACACGGAGAACAAGCTGATGTTAAAAGTTGCATGCCTAGACAACACAGATATTTTCGTGAGAGTAATTTAAAAAAAAAAAATACAGAGGAACCCACCGACAAAACTAGACAGATAATCTAGACGATACAACGACGATAGCATGAATGAACACAGTAGGCTTATGTATGACAAAATAGTTGCGATGTTTAGTTTCATTGCTGGGTTCATCTGCACGTCACTTTTGTTTTCAAAGTTTTTCGTTTTTTTCTATACTTACTGTTATTGTTGTTATTGACTCGTTGTTGTCTACCAACTGTGATTATCTGTGCTGTTAAACTATTCTGACTAAATTATTTCCGCGGAACTATATGTGATGTTTATGCATGTCACGTTTTTACGTCACCTGATATCAGCGTGTTCTCCGCGCGTATATTTATGTACTACTGATATTTTCTGTACCTTCTTGAGGTTCCTTCTATGATGACCAGTATAGACGAGCAATGGCTTTTGTCCATGGCATTGTTTTCAATCAATATTTAATATCACCAAAATACAATATGTCAATGAAATAATGTCCCAGTTACAAATTTTAATAGTATCAACTGAAAGCTTTGTAGAGTTTTGGTTCAAGGTCACAATTAAAGAGTAACTCAAACGGTTTTAGATACTTTGCTCTTTTCACGCTTGCAGCGCCACCTACGCAAAATGATGACAGCTGAGCGTAAAGCGTTTTTGTGTTCGGCAATTTGCTAAGAGTGAACCCGTAATTTCAGTTCAAAGTGCGTTTCGTTTAAAGTTTAAATTGTGATCCCCCGTGTGGCAAAAACATCCGCCGATGGTCGCGATGACAGAGCTCTTCTTCACTGGCCTCCGCGGTCATCTGACATAACGACATGCGATTTTTTTTTTGGGGCTTTATAAAAGATTGCGTCTACGTTCTGCCGACCACCTAATGATTTTCCAGAGTTGAGACACAGGATTGAGTAGGTTATTGCTTCCATTACTACGGACTTTTTTAAACAAAGTTTGAGAAGAATAATTGGACCTTAGGTTGTATGTGAGCCGGCGTATAACTAAATGTGGACCTATTTATCATTTGTAAAAAAAAAAAAACTAGGTTAGTTTACCTTCAGTTTTATGTGTGATTTGTTTTGAATAATACCATTTAAACTGGGACATTCTGTATTACTAGATTAGATGAAAGTTAAAACACTATAACATCGTCTGTGTTTCGTGATTGGGCGAGTTTCTACCAGGTACATATCGATTGTAACAACACCAATCACAGTGATTCAGTGTGGAATTAACGCGTCTTGAATGGCTCGGTCAAATAAGGCAACGACTTCTCTCACAGACGGCTGCCTATCACAAGGAAGAAACCGCTGGTGTGGGTATACCTTGTTGCAGTCTAATAAGTGTTCGGATCTATTCGCGAAAAATGCCTGCCTCTAGACATAAGTGTTTGTGCTCGGGCACGTGGTATGTGGGTGACACTAAAGGGTTATATCGCATCGCTTTTTGTAGCTTTCTGAGCGCAAACCTGCGATAGCGGGCGCAGTCGTGCGCTCGCAAGAAGTCGACTGAAGCAGCCCGCACACGTCGGTGCGCTCCGGGATGCTGCGCATGGACCGGCCCGAACAGCTTAGTTCCTTCGTACGTGGCGTGGAGCGCTACTCCTGCCTCGACTTCGGGATATCGAACTAACACCCTAGCTCGACCTAAAGACGTCTCTGCAGCCAGCGCCACGTGCAAGTCGGTTTGTTTGTCCATTTGCCTATTTGAATATGTAGTATCTGGACTTGGGTTGCGACTAAAGATTACAGTTACTAAAACAATCTTGAAGGGACTCAGATTGAATGAAGATTGAAACAAAGTATTTCACCATTTTTATTAATGAATTTACAACTAAATGTTTTAAGTTGTAATATTAGATCCAACTGGAAAATTTCGTATAAAAACTCATTCAAGAAAATGAATATTCATACGTAGTGTCTCCCAGCGGGTCAGAGGGATACACTGTATTTATTTTGTAAACAAAAATATTCATCTTAACTTACAGATATTTATAAATTTGTACATTTACATGAAAAAAAAACTACATCATTACAAAATAGTGTTCGCAGTAATACTGGGTTCGTATTCTTACACGGGAATTTATGCTACGTGCTTTGCCAGTACCTCCAATAGTTAAGTCATTTGTCAACCCACCAGCTCGTCGCAACGTCCGCCACGTTTCCCACATTCCTGTTGTGACCACGCCAGCAACCCAATCCCTATCGCCTGGGGTGGGAATGTGAGGCATTTGACCACTCGGCCACCGAGGAAAATATACTTATTTGAGTTGCAATTTTTATACGCCATTATCTTTATTTCGTTTTCTTGTCATTACTATTATTTGAGGGCTTTACCTGTGAATCACTCTCGCACTTTATCAGACATAGGTATATTAAATACTATCTCACAACGGTAAAAATACACGCTTGTGTTAATAATATTAAGATCACTCGTGTAACTTTTTTAGAGCTCAGAAATAACGTGTTACAAAAACAAATCAAAAGCGGTAATCGGAAAATAAATCCTTAAATAATAGTAATAAATAAAGATAAAAAATTCAGCGCGTGACAGTCTTAATAAACTATTTACGAACTCAGTTTCTCTCCGTTCTCTTTCCCGCTTTCCAAGTTGAAATGAGACACCGAACAAAAACAGATCATGAACTGTAAGCCGTACGAAAAAAAGGTATCGCCTTAAAGCTAGGTACGCAAGGCGTCCCCCGCTAGTGTTTGCCCGGGGCCGATAACCCAGATGGCTAGGGCTGGATCGACCCAGATAGGGAGGGTGGAAGTGGGGGGGGGGGGGGGATGCGTGTTATCTGTCGAGGAGGATGTCGCACACAATTCTGGACAGATAAGCCCTAAGGCGAGCGTGTGTGTGTACACACACGCGGAGCGATACGCCCGCGTCGTGGTTGTATCAACACTTGGAAACTCTGGCGGGTAGATTCCCTTTTCAGGCCGGCGGGCCGTGCCGAGTCCACGGAAGGTTTTTGGTTGGTCTCATGGGCGTACTGACCCTATCTGAGGGGGGCTAGCTTGCGCTCTTGCAAAATCGTGGCTGTGAAACGGGAAATGATAAAAGTTATTCCACCCACCTCATCAAGAACCCAACATTTTCGCCCCTGGTTACATAAATTAATTTTAATTTACACGTCTCGTCCACGAGATAAATATTAAGAAACCGGGCTTAAGGAGCAATTACGTGTGTAGAGCAAATGGGATGGCAACAAAATATTTAGCAATGTATACAGAAAAAAAAGTTTCTGTACTTTTACAAAAGATTCCTTTTGCAACAAGTTGTAAGAAATGGTTTTTTAAAACTACAATGAAGATACATATTATAACCTTGTAAAACACATGGCTATGGTTCTTTGTGCAAATATGAAATACGTTTTTCGAGATAATTTGTAATACAATTGGCGCATAATTTTATATTTTAATTGATGTTTCATTCATTTTATAAAGTAGTTAATGTAAAATAGAATATTCAATAATTAGACTTCATTTGTTTGAATCATACTTATTATATGCGCAGTGATACTTAAAGCTATCAAGGGAACGGTTTACAAATAACTTTAACTATTTGAGGTGCTGGGACAGCACAAAGCATAAATGCCCGGGTGAGAATCCGAACTTAGTATTACTGCGAACAATTTTTTTTGTAGCGATACAGTTGTTTTCATGTAAATGTACAAATTTATTAATAGTATCTGTAATTTTAACTTAATATTTCTGTTAATTTTACACAAAACATTACAGTGTACAGCACAGATATTAACTTCATTTGCGTTATTGTTATTTCTCATACATTTACAGGGCTTATTTCCCTCAATTTTTTTATGCGTTTGCATGCCGATGTAGCGGTAAAATGAATAGCCTATCCATATTCTCTCTCTCTTGCGGAACGAGCATTCAACTGTTTCCAGCGAAAAGACCCGCCGACCGCTGTAAAGCGAGCGAGGTTATCTAGGTGCAGTTTTACTGGTGTGTTTTACTGGGCTTTATCGTTTATTAGCGTGCAAATAACTTTCCCCCCCCCCCCTTCACCATACCCCGCCGAAAACCAGCGTCAACTCTTCCGCCCCGCGTTTCGCGTGCTTCCGCGAACCCTCAAAGGAAGGACTGTTGCAGGAGGTTGTTCGCGAAGGGGGGGGGGGGGGGGTGCATGTGGCTGATTCGCGCACATTTTACTGCCGTTATCAGCGCGCTTTACTGCCACGAACAGCCTCGCTGTTCTCCGCGGTGCATTCCCCGACCATCCCGCCCGAAAACCTGGTCCAACACTTTTTTTTCTTCCACGCGCTCTACTGTTGCGCCGCAACGTCTGGGCGAAGCGGCTCGAAGGTGCTAGCTATCATATCCGTATAACATATAGCATTTAATCCAAATTTCATCTAAAACATTGGCTGAAACAATTTTTTATGAAACGAATTATTACCGTAAAAACATGAGTAAAAAATTTAAAAATTCAAAAAACTTTTAGTATCAAATTCTTTTGAATTTATTTTAAACTATCTTAATATTATTTTAAACTTTCGTCCAAAGCAAATTTTTATACGAACATGTCATTAGTCCAAGGGATGAAAAATAGTGTTTGAAGGTCAAAAAATTAAATAATTTCCTTAAGTTGGCATATAATATGAAATTTGTTTTAAGCTACTCAATGCTGCGTTGTAAACTATTGAATGCTGGATACATTGCGTTAAAAATATTCGTAATAATATTTTAGCTGCATGAAAAATTAGCAAATATTTAATCAATCATTTTGTCGTATTGGAGAACATACATATTTTATGTACTTTAAGTTCTTATAAAATGTTCGAGATGTTCATAAAAGTTTCCAGAATATTTCCAGAATAAATAGGTACTTCGAAATCTACCTACGCCTGTAGGCTGTGCCAAAATAATTATTATTTTTTCGTTTGTGTTACATACCTACCATGAACTAAGTTTATTTTAAAATAGAAAAAAAGAATAAGAAGAATTCAATAGGTGTATGGATGCCACGTACGTTAGAAATGAAACTTAACAGACTGGTCACTAAGGGGGTTGCAACCAGCGTTGCTGTTGCCGAGTTTTCAGCAAGTAAAGTGATAGCTAAACTATGTTATATATATGTATATATATGTGTATATATGTATATATGTGTGTATATATATGTGTGTGTATATACCTATATAAATTCGCGATTCAAGGAGCTTTAGTGTTAGTGCCAGTAAAGTGAAATTACGCGTTAGGAGTAAGATATGTATTTTATAATTCACGCAGACATGAAAATTGGGTTTCTTAAGTTCTTGAAGCGTTATCTAGAGACCTGTGAAATTCGCGGATTCATTTCGCGATAGGATAGAGTCCAAATACTTTTGACATTATTTTGCTTCAGTGATTGGGCCACAGTTTATATGAAGGACTCTTGGCCGATGAAAAATCTTTAACAGAAGAATTAGCGAATCACGATCATTCCAGTCAACAGGTGTTTCGAGTCGGTAACCAATCAGCAGATGTAATTTGCACGAGTGTGTAGAGGATCATGGAGTCTATCCTTTAGGGATTTGAAATCGCGAATTTTACAGGTCTTTACTTATGAGGCTTCAGAATAACGTGTTAGAAGTTTAATATTGACGTTATCCGAGGTCACAAATCCTCGCCACACCCAATTGCTCGGGACATCATTGGACGGCTCCGATGATCAGGTTAGCTGTGGTGTCTGCAATGCGTGACTGAATATGCGTGAATGTGTGTTAATGTGTGAATAAATTATTATAATAAAATGTATACTTATTTTAAATATGTTTGTGTCTAGATTAGTTTTTTTATTTAAATATTTTTTGTCATAAAATATTTTAAAACCGTTAAAACATCCGAAAATACCTATTATCTTAGACTCTAGGTAAATCATGTTTATCTTTGTGCTAATATTTTTTGTTATTTTATATTTGCAGGTGATATTGCGATTTAGTTTTTATTTTTATTCTATTTGTGAGTACTTTTCGTTTTTCTTGGGTATAATTTTTATCAATCTTATCTTGCATGTGCCTAACTAGTAAAGACGTGTGTGGTTAAGTGTAAGACAAGGCGGCACGCCTTAACTTCGCCACTTAAAATAAGACACTTAAATTAGTAAATAAAATAAGTGCAAGTGGAACAAAAATGGCTGCAAATAGCAGTGAATGTTGCACCTTACACAGCGCTCTGAGCTTTTTTAATTCTTATCGTCACGCTGATTTTGGTTACGCTCCAATGACGTAACAGACGTACCCTATCGGCTGTAAAGAAGATTCGCTTAAAAAAAATGGAGACGCGTGATCGTGGACAATTCTGGCGTCTTACTCGGAGTCAGTGGATGGTAGGTTCCTCCAATCTCTACCGTCAGCCAGTCGAGACTGGGCGTTAAGTCATAAAAGGCGCTCGCAAAACGTGCTGCCCCATTGGAAGTTAACAGCTTGCCGTTACGTTGAGGTAACGGCGCGTGTGTTCATTTCTGCCCGGCTTTTCGCTCGTTCTTCCTCGCCTGCTGCCGACCCTATCTGCTGCTGCGCGATTTGGCTGTTTCTTCTTCCGGAAAAATACTTCTTCTTCCTCAAGAACATTTCCTTTCGCTGGAAGTAAGCACTCTGCGTGCTGCCTCAGTAAAACCTATCAATGGGCGTAACTGAACAATTTAGTTTACACTGCAAGTGGAACTTCTGCTGAGCTTTCTTTATTTTTTTATATTTTTAGATGTATAACATCTCAGCTCTCAGTATAAAGTATTTTGTAGGAGTAATTTCGTGAATGGAACGGAAGTTACATTGACCGGAAATGTGAAACCATGGTGCTGCAAATGGTGGAAACAAATGATAGGTAAAATTTTTAATACTGCATACCATAAACAATTCCATATTTGTTTTACAGTATATTAATATAAATGTTTCATATGATTTACATACAATGAGTTAGGTTTGAATAAAAAAATTATATTATTTATTCATACGTAATTCCTGCCCGGCATTGCAGGTGTGACACTAATGCTACTACGGGTTGGATGAGAAAAGCTACCTAACCATCTACTAAATGAAGAATTAACACATTCTGTAAATTCAAGATGATGTAGAGCTAGTTTGAATAGTTATTAATAAAACTCTACATACATGCAATGTAAAACAACAATGACAACTATTTTAATATTAATTTTCATCCAGATCGAATTAAGGCCTTTGCCCTCCAATTGATTGATTGATTGGGCATTTATATCGAGAAACCTAATATTCATTGACCCCGATTCAGAAACCCGAATCATCCTCGTTCAATGCATCACTTTCGGTTTTGTTTGTTTGTAGATAAAACTATCGCAAAAATTACATTATAGGTAATCGTAACTAAAACGAAAAAAAGTTTTTTACGTTTTGTCAGTGAACCATGGAGTAAGGAATTGCCAGGAGACGGCATGCTTTGACGTAGGTGAAATCACTTTTTAACCTCGCCACCGCCATATTGTATACGCCCAAAACATTGGTTAGTACTTAAATATGAATTAGAATCTCAGTCGTTAATAATAGTCACTTAAATAAAATCACGTAGATCAAAACTGTTTCCACGCTGCAAACACTGCACATCAGGCATTGTTTGGGCGTTTAACCAATATGGCGCAACAATTATCTGAAGGAAAAAGAAAAGGCTCGACGCAGTTAGCATGTAATCATGCAGACGTGACCACTCCATGCTGTGAACTGTGTAGGCCATGATGATAAAAGGAAAGACCATAAACAAGGCAACGGCATTTATTTGTAATTGTTTTTAGAGGAAAATACCTAATTGAAGAAACGTACTTCGTGGATTTGTACATTTTTCATACCGTATAAAATCTAGGAAGTCTCTTTGTCTTCCACAAATATTCTCGGGACGCCCCATATTCCGTAAAAGTTTATTTTGGACAACTCATGATAACTAATAGTCAATTAGGTTAGGTTAGCTACATTATAAATACTTTCAAAAAAACATTGTGGACGGTTGAATTGGTTAGGATAGCTACATTAAAGATACTGTGAAATTATGTAAACGGTTTCCTAGCCCTGGATAGCTACATATTAAAAAGTTATTTGCTAAGCAACCATAAAATGATTTTACAGTATTTTTAATGTAGCTATACTTACCTAATATAACCAACCATCCACAATGTTTTAAATTAGCCTATTTATAATGTAGCTAACCTATCCTAATCGACCGCAAAATTTAATGCCACACCGGTTTATACAATGAGATAGAACGGCGGGGGGGGGGGGGGGGGGGGGGGAAAGCTAGCATGAACTTCGGGGAACTTCGGGTGTGGCTCTTCGTCTGTGAAAAGATGGCTTGCCAACGTGAGTATTCGGGTCTGTGCAATACAGAATGTACATCGTAGGCTTCCCGTGAACTGTGTAGGCTATCCGTTGATTTGCCTGAATATGCCAAGCAGAGATTACCTACTGGAATATGTAAATCTCCTTTGTACGTTGAATGGTTGGTGTCGCCGCCGGAATGCAGAGAGGTTTAGCTGCGCGCGCTCCTCTTTGCCCGAGCTGCAGCGAGGAATATTTCGACCCGGGACTCGAGTCCGCGGCATAGGAAAGAGAGGTGCGCGCGACAACATGGCCGGCGTCCGGCGGCTGGGAGCGTAGCGCGAGCGTGGACGAGAGCGTGGAAGCGAGCATGACCCACGGCGAGGGAGGCGACGGCGGCTGCAGGAGGAAGGTGCGCGGCTTCGGGCCGTACCGCCTGACGGGCCGCGTGCTGGGCGAGGGCAGCTTCGGCCGGGTCGAGGAGGCGGTGCACGGCCTGCTCGGCGTCAAGGTGAGCGTTCCCCCCCGGTCCTCGAGGAGAACCACTTTCCTCAAATATCAGAACTGAAAAAAAAAAAAAAAAAAAAAAATTGGTTGTCTGTGAAGTCGGTTTACGGACGATAGTTTAACGTGACAACGTCATGACAAAACATTGATGAAATGATTGCATACTTTTATGAATAAAATTGAATCATTTTTATTGAATTATCACTATTTTGTATGGATACAAAGGAGTGAAATGAAATCTACAATTTAATTGATAAATTTACTTTTATTTGCACTCATTAATTCAAATATGTTTATTACTTTAACGAAGAGATTATTTTAACTATAACTTTTATACATGTTTGCTATTTAACATCTTCCAATCTGTGTTATTCTGTTAAGGATAGGACGATGATAGGAAAAGTAGGAAACGAATGGGAGAGTTTCAAGTTTAATGTGCCTCGAAAAAGTCAAATCGATGGTTGTTCCAATCGAGTGGAAGAGAGATAGATGCGGCGCAAGCGTACAATGAGCGTAACGAGCCACACAGCGTAACGGGACAATGATCATAACGGGACACTTTTTCGTGCGTGCAGCCGGCGTTCATCGATTTATTAGACGTTGTCACGTCCAAAAACACAAAATGTTTTCCCTTCATTTTCTAACGTGTTTTTTTTTTTTTTTTTTTTTAGTCATCAAGGACAATATTTGGTTACGTCCAGTTGACTGCATTTTAATTATTAATGTAGGTAACCTAACCTATCATCCGCATCATTTTAAATTGTTTCAACTGTAGCTAACCTGACCCAATCAACCGTCCACGCAATTTTAAAGTACGATATCACATACTTGTTACGTATTAAACCTAACCTAATCACTCGTTAAAATGTTGAAAGTACCCGGTAAACTACTTGAAGTATCACAACGCTCTCTTAGGGAATTAATAAAAATATATGTTAGGATATGAAATTTTTCACTATTTTTTTATTTATTTACAGAAAAGTGTCTCTCCTTGCGAATGACCCTTACGTCCTCGCCTTCGTGGCTGGTGAACTAGCGGGCTCGATCTGCGACGGTGGTGGGTTCGGGGCACTTGACTTCCGAAATATGCGGTTGCACTGAAGACTGTGCTACAGTGTGACGGTCCTCGGACGTCATGCTACGTGCTACGGCAATGATATAACGAATGTGTCATTCTGAAAAAAAAAAATATGTTCTTAAAATTGTATTTTTTTAAGTCCTCTCGTTTTATTGGATGATTCAGATGAAAGACGTTGCAATGTTTCTATTAGTTTACTGGTAATTTACCGTTTTGAACATTTAGTTAGGTGAGGTTAGCTACATTTAAAATACATTAAAATAGTTTGAACGGTTGTCAGGTTAGGTTAGCTACATTTAAAATACATTAAAATAGTTTGAAAGGTTTTCAGGTTAGGTTAACTACATTAAAAAAAGAAAGCAACTGAAAAAACGCTTGAACTGTTAGTAAGGTTAGGTAAGCTACATTACAAATACTGTAAATTGGTCCAAACTATCGGTTAGGTTAGCGACATTAAAAAATACTAAACGATGTTTTTCAAGATGACCAACTTTCAGCTCGGGGCCGGCAAACGGCACTTGATTCATCATATTTCGTGACGTTCGTGAAACGGATTGGAAATGGTTGTACGCAGGCGCAATGAAATAGACGAATTTCGTAGTAATTTAGAAACTACCCATCGCAGGTTAAGTAAATAAATATTTAAGTATGTTAGTCTATTTATAACATGGAAAAATGTTTGTTTCATCTCTCTCTAAAACTCGTGATTTATAAGGGTCAAATCGTTTCCCATTAGTACAGATTTAAGAGTGCGAGAACGTAAACAACGCTCAGATAAAATGGTGCTTGCCTTGCATATTGTTATTTGTTTGCACTCGTACTGCGATTTATTTAATTCAACATTTCAGAATGACGTCGTCCAATCACCAGCACACGGCATTCTATGCAGCGCGCAAACCGATAGCGGCAGAACAATAGCAGTCGGCATCGTCCCGATGTAGCAGGGCCTTAAGGGCGACACTTGCATGCACATCACACGCCTCTTCGCCTCTATGCGCCAAACACTGAACCGGCATGCAATCTTCGAGTCGGTAACGGACATCTATAATATTATGTTGAAATGTTAAAGATAAAGTTTCCTAGCATGTAACATCAAGAAAAAATATATATAATTTTCTGCATAAAACTGTTTGTGGAAATACCCGGTTTCTTGTTTAGCTATTGCGTTAAACAAACACAATTTGAAAACAAAAAATAAAAGTTTTCTAGCCATGTTTCGTGACACAACTGATTTTCATAAACAGGCGTCTTTTCAAATGTTTGAAAATGTTTTTTTTTTTTTAAATGACGCGTAATACTTGCAGTGCATTAACGTTTTTGCACGAATTAGTTACAGACTAGCAAAATATTATAGAATAATGTAAAATATTCAATCTTAGAGGGAAATATTTATATTTTTGCTGATATGTGCAAATGTACATTATTATTGCATAGATGAAATTACACAGAACTAAGTTGCGTGAGCATTTTTAATGTTGATTTCCACAACCTCCACTCAGTGCTGATTGACCATTCGTGGCAATCCTAGTTTCTTAAGTGTTGTAATTCCTAACTCCGTGATTGCAGTCCTGCAACTAGCATTATCCTGCTCTGTTGTCTAAACGCATGTGTCACGAGAAGCCTATACAGTTAACAGTGATGATAGAGACAGCCAACTGTTCCGAAGTTCACCAAAGTTTGTTGATCGCTCGTGGAAGGAAGAAAAAAAAAACATGTTGCAAGGATTTATATATATTACGGTCATAGAGTATTTTAAATTACGCTAACGTTACCTAACCACCCTTTCATTTTAGTTGCGATAACCTAACCAAACCTTAACTATCTTCCCGAAAAAAAAAAATACTATTTATCACACGGACCGAACCTAACCTAACCTTTTTACTTCGGAAAACTTTGGAACTTTGCTGGTTGAGAGGTTATGGCTTACATCCCTGTGATCTATAGGCTATCCTACGACCTCATGTTATTAACTATGACTTCTTTGACTGCTATTGATGACTGGGAGTGAGGAGTATTAATATTCGCCATTTTTTAATATTTATATTAAAATATTTGCTTGAATTTAAGTCACGTGATTTTAATACAATTTAATATGTTTTTAGTTTTTCTTCATAATTAATATCAAAGTACAATTTGTTATATTTTGGTGCCCTACCCAAAACCAGAATTAAAAGGATTACAGAAGTAATGTTTTGTTGGTCAGAAGTCAATGGTATTGGTTACTTTATGGCTGATTTTAATTTTTATAGATTTATATATGTTGTTTTCTTTATTAATGTCAAAACTAATGAACACATGTAAATATAAAGAAAAAAAGAAATTATATATTTTAAAATTTTCTGTGCTTTTTAAAAATATTATTGTAAAAGGGCATTGAAATATGTCAAATACTTACTAGTAATTTACCTTTTTGACGGTTGGTTAGGTTCAGTCAGCTACATTAAAAAATACCGTTAAATCATAACAATGGTTAGCTACAATAAAATACTGTAAAAATTGTGTAATTTTGATGTAACCAGTAACCTACTTGCAACATAACCAACTGTCCACCTATTTAACAGTATTTCAAGTGTTGCTAATCTAACCTAAGCAACCGTTAAAACCGTAAAATACAAATAAGCTGTTTGCAATAGATCGTAATGCCATTTTACAGAACCATTATAATAAGTCAAAAACTAATAAAAATCCATTGTCAGATTTCTATACACACTGGGGGTTAGAGGTTACTGGTCAATAAAAAAAAACTTTCAACACAGATGCAATTGAATATGGAATAGGTATTTCAAAACACAACCAACAGTTGAAAAGCGTGATTAAATTCGCAGTACACTTAGTATTTAAATGAACGACTTAAGGCGCCCGCCTGGGTAAGGGCGCACCTGTGTTGTTGAGGCGGGATGGTTAAGTGCGACTTCCGCTGGTGCTAGCGCGATATCGCCTCTGGGACTGGCGCGCAAGTCTTCTCGTCGTGCACGGGGGCAACTGTGAAATTCAAGCGATAACCGTAACATTAAAAGGCGGAGAAATGAAGATAAAGGTATAATGCAAAGGCCCCCCCGGATGCTTTCAAGAATCCTTACTGGGCGTTTCATGTCTAACAATAATTATTCTGAAAACACGCGCTTTAAACCCTTTTAACTATCCTCAAAACTACTGTTTAAAAGCGAAATAACGGAAACAGAACGAACTGTCTGTCGGCCCTCAGCGTATTCTTGAATGCTTCTCGTGAACAGACACCACTCGGATCCCTCGAGCAGTTTTCAAATCGCGTGGTTTGTCCTGTGTTTGTCCGCGTGTGTGCCCGGGTAGGCGGGGGCCTTTAGCGCCTCGTCGACATGAAGGCCATTAGAGACGATGATGAGTGGTGATGATGGTAGGAGAATGGAATGAATGAGTGGGGGAAACAGGAATGCTCCGAGAAAACCCTCCTGCTCACGTCATGGCCTTGTTGGGAATGAGTGTGTGTGTGTGTACGTGTGGACAGTATTCAGTCATCAACTGCATCCCTGGCCATCTTTTCATTTACTAATAGGAGGAGGCGCTGTAAGCAGCTGTAAATTACTTATCAGGCGTGGATCTAGGATCTCTTATTTTTTTTAAAAATTGGTTGTCTGTAATGTAGGTTTACGGACGATAGTTTAACGTGACAACGTCATAACAAAACATTGATGAAATTATTGCATACTTTTATTAATAAAATTGAATAATTTTTATTGAATTATCACTATTATGTATAGATACAAAGAAGGAGTGAAATGAAATCTACAATTTAATTGATAAATTTACTTTTATTTGCACTCATTAATTCATACATGTTTATTACTTTAACGAAGATATTATTTTAATTTAACGTTTATACATGTTTGCTATTTAACTTCTTCCAATCTGTGTTATTCTGTTAAGGATAGGACGATGATAGGAAAAGTAGGAAACGAATGGGAGTGTTTCAAGTTTAATGTGCCTCGAAAAAGTCAAATCGATGGTTGTTCCAATCGAGTGGAATAGAGATAGATGCGGCGCAAGCGTTCAATGAGCGTAACGGGACACTGTGTAACGGGACAATGTGCGTAACGGGTCACTTTTTCATGCGTGCAACCGGCGTTTTTCGATTTATTAGACGTCACGTCAAAAAATTCCTACATTAGGGTCACTGGGGGAATTCAAGATAATATAGACCTAAAAAACCGAGTTCCGTTGCATGGGAGCATAAGATGCCAGTGTATGACAGGTCTCTGGAAACCATGAAAAAAATATTATGTGTGTAATTTGCTGCATCACACGGTGAGATACTGATCTTTAAAATATCATCATCCAGGATCAGAGATTATCAGTATTTGGCCAATGCTACGTTAGACTGATAATCGTGAAGTGTATGTTGCGTACGCTTCAATTACCTGACAATGTACGCACACGCTTTAATGCTCGCACGCGGGCTCGTAGGAAAATAATAATAAAACCCACAAAACCCTAAAAATTCGACGTTGCTGTAACTCTGCGTCAACTCATTACGTACTGTGCTTGAAACTAGACTTCAAGGCAAGATTAGCGTTAACTGAACCATGAGACTTGCGTCATTAACATTCTTGTCGCCTGACATCATAGCTTCTTTAGAGATAATTCTCTTTGACCGCTTGTAATTCCTTCCATCAGTTTTTATCTTTAAACAGTGTTATCTTATAATTTAAATTTGAATAAAATTTGACTAAAATAAATATAGAATATTTAGGTTCACATTTTTTTCGTTATTATTTACTTTTCGTATAATAAAATTTATAAAAAATAAATAACCTGCCTTTGGAGATAAATTAATTATGGTATGCAGTTTGTTAGCTACACTTTTTTTTCAATCTTGAAGTTGTAGTGTACAATGTCGAGCCCTGATAAAGTTTCATGAGGTATATGTTAGCATTTTTCAGTCAGAGTATCTCTTCTGTTGTCAAAAAAAAAAACTGTTTCTCGTATTTTCAGGTTTGTGTTTCTGAGTATAAGATTTCTTCTTTCTACGAAAAATACGAAGCTTATAACAATTTTGTTTGGAAATATAAATGAAAATACTCGATGGTAGCAGGCGAACATAAATTAAAATATAAGTACCATTATCTGGATCAGAATGTCTTGAAATAAATTATAATATATCAATTATTGATGACCATTGGCTTGTTCTTAACTTAGAAAACTATATACCTATATAAATTATAACTTTTTTGTGCAGCAACATTTCTGAATAATATTTTTGATATATTTATCTGTAAACCAAATGTTTGTTATTTAGTAGAATCTTTGAATTGGCATTCAAAACTAACCCACAATTTGCTGCTTTTATTTAATTTTACTGTCCATACATATATTTTTTTTAAATGTAATTTGAAGACATTTAGAGTTCTCACCTTGTTTCGATAAACGAGCATCATAAAAACACTAATTTTTTTGGTTTATCTATCAGTCCAGAATTATGTGCAATCTGTAGTTCTTGATATTAAATCTCAGCAAAAATGAGAGAATTATGTAGAAAACACAGTATAAATACGGATCTGAGCAGGTCAGCTTGTCAATAAGATACAATTCCTAGGAAAAAGTTACAAAGAAAGTTGAGTGCAGCATCTCAGAAATATCCAGTAGCCCACACTAAGTTTCAAAACTTACATTCTACTGAACGAAAAACCCGATCGTAAAAAAATTAGCTTAATTTTCCTGGAAGACGGATTAATAAATTCGGAAAATATGACAAAGCAAAACAAGAGGGGAACTATAGAGCTTATGGATTTGAAGGGACGGGAGTTGAGTTTGAGAGAAACCTTATATGTTCTTTAAATGATTTTTACAATGGAGGATATTAATTTAAAATAATTTTAATTGACATAAGTACGTTATGAGATAGCGTTTGTCCATGTAATTATTTAAATAATCTAAATATGGTTGCTTATACTGTATAAAGCTTCCATGACATTATTTTGTTTCTTTATTACTTAATATTAATGTTTCGTTAACAACGAGGCCATTGGGTGGAAATACGACACCAAAAAAAAAACAGGATTTGCTGGAGTGATAACTAAAATCGGTATGGACATTAGGCCTTACCATCTCGCAATTTCAAATATTTTGATATCGTTTGCAATAAAGCTACCGTGCTAATTTTTTTGATTCGATGTGCATAAGACTTAGCTTTGGCTACTTGTTGAAGTCAACACTTCTTGTCAACAACAGTTCTAGTCGCCCACGAGAAGTAGTTAATAAGTTGTTTCCTTGCGACGCATAAAGCCATTTAGTAAATATGCGGTTGCAACAAGGTATGGAGGATCTGAGAGATATGATTTACACCTTGACATGTCAAAACATTCAGAGAAATAGTTCAAAAATTTTAATTGTGCAAAAAAGATGGGAAAATACAAGCTGGTGGGATACCAATACCTCCTATCCACTACGCTACCTCACTCCACCAGTGTCAGAGGTTGAGAACCCTATCTGTCAAATTCATCTTGCAGTCACAGTAAATAATTAACATGAATTTAAATAAGAGTTCACTGTAGTGACGTTCCATGCATGATCTCCAACTCCGTTAAGATTTCTCTGAAACGATACCTAAAGAACGGCAAAACGCCACAATGTAACCCAAATCGTACCCTACACTTGAATAACAGACCACAGTATATTTTTGTCAGTATAAAGCGTACTAACATTTTGTGTTGACAAAAGAAAAAAAATGTAAAGTTGTTATTTCTAACAGCGTTTTTTTTTTGTCACTAACAAGTGGCTTTGTGGAGGTCTATATTGATAAAAATATTAGTGGCGGACAGTTAGCGGTATTTTTTTTTTTTTTTTTTTTTTAGTGTGGGCTTGTAGCGATCATTCTGCGCCACCAGTTTGATTGCCCGACCATCACACTGCCCGTTATAATGGACTTAGAAATCACGAGTAATAATGGAGCTGACTCCAATAATACGACCACTAATGCCGCCTCGATTACCTTGGCTTAGGAAAAAAAAGTAATTGAAGTTCCGAGGGAGTTTGCATAGAATCTTCCGGCGCATGTACACCTTAATTTTTTTTGCTGTAATTGGAAAGAAATATAGAAGTAAAATTACAGATATTTGTAACTTTGTAAAATTACATGAACACAACTGTCTCAATGCAAAATAATGTTCGCAATCATACTAGGTTCGGATTCTTACCAGGTCCTTAATGCTTTGTGTTATCCCAGTTCTCTAAATAGCGTTCCAATTTTAACTTCGCACATTAATGAACATGAAACAATATTCGATTATATTTTCCATGGATTAAAAAAATATATGCTTTATTGAAACATCAATTAAAATACTAAAATTATGCGCCAATTTTCGTAAGAAATACCTACTCAGTGCTATTTCGAAAAAAACGTATTTCACATATGCAAAAGAAACCATAGCCATGTGTTGCACAAATTTGCAATATCTTTTTTGTAATATTACAAACTGTTTCTTGGCAACTTTTTTTCTGTGTTACACGATGTTTTCTCCTGGAACGACATATCTACAAGGGTTACTTAGAGTTAGTTACCTTTGATACCACTAAGAACTCTCATGTTCGTGGCATGACTCAAATGAAAATGCTCTATGTTAATTAACTTCAGAACATAAATTTTTTTCCCCCTTTTAGACCAGGGTCGATAATTTTGAAAATGGTAAAAAGTGAAAAAAAAATTATAGTAGGATGAAACCCGTTAAAAAAGGTCGAGAATATAACAAAAATGAAAGGAAAAATAATTTATGGGCGATCTGAGGTCGGGAAGTGGAAGGGGGTGAGTTTTTAAGGGTAAAAAACGGTGTATCTCGATTTCCGGCAAAACTACAAGTCCTATGGAAAAAGATTAAATAACAAAGTTGTAGGTAATAAAGAGATCTACAACTTTTTTTATTACACTTTTTTCACATAACCTAAAAATTTATGTGAAAAATTGAAATAATCAAGTTTTTGGTTTTTTATTTTTATCTTATGCAAAAAAAAATTCTTTTTCACGAAATGTGGTGAAAACTTGCCTTTTTATGTCCTAAAGACACTGTAATTTCTTTGATTTGAAATATTTATTTTGTCACCTTATTTAGACTTAATATAGAAAAAACACCCTAATTTTCAATCGAAAATTCTCGCGTCAAAATATCAGCTTTTTAAAAAAGGTCGGAGAGTTTTTTGTTCGTTGAAATCTCTTCTTTCTGATAATGTAAAAAAAATATACATTACTATGGTAAATGTTCTCAGAAAATGCAAAGAAAAGAAAAAAAACTCGAATCAGAATTTTTTTTTAATCACTATGTACAATTTTGAGCTATTTAGTAAAATTTATACTTTAATTACTTGAAAAACGTAAGATTCTATGTTACATTGATAATCAAAAAAATACAAATCGAAATATACTATTATAATTAACAACCAAATAAGTTAATATTTAATAAGACATCTACAATATTTTGAGAAAGTTGTAGAATATTATTTAAATTATGTGCATAGATGCCCATTTATTGCTATTTTAAGATAACTTATATACCTGAGTTACCCACAGAAGTTGCAGCAGAACAACATTGTTACAGGGCATATTATCAACTTCAAACATGGCTAGGTAACGAACTGACAGCAACAGATTGGGGCTGGAAGCAACATCAACGTGGGATTATGCCCAAATTTACAGAGAAGGAGTTAATTCCGGAAATATTGCTCAAAACTATTTGCTGCAGCTGTGAAACTGGATGTAACAGTTTAAAATGTGGCTGCCGAAAACATGGTTTAAAATGCACAAATTTTTGCTCAAATTGTCATGGTTCTGAAAAATGCACCAATGTGGAAGAAAAAACCTACGAGGAAGTTAGTGAGTCAGATGAAATTGTGGATGAAGGACCAATTCAGACTAAAAATAATATTGGATACGAAGACGGTGATGGTCTTGAAGATTTCGAAGGTCTAACTAGAATCGGGAAGGTTTGTCGAATCTAACGATGAAGAAATGCCACCGAAGAGACAAAAAGTAATGGATAAGTGATTAGGGTTCAAGATAAGATTTATAAATAATAAGATTAATGCATTTTAAAATATTATTATGAATAATAATAATCAGTATAAAGTATCTAAATTCAATATTACGATTTACATTTCTATTCATATATTATGAGATTTTCTATGGCATAAATGTAATTAGAATTTAACAAATCAACTTTTTGACTAAAAAAATTGCAGCAATCACATTTTTTAATTAAAATCCCCCCTTAAATCCTATCTTTAATATTTAGAACAACTATTTTCGCATGTTTCTTGCAATCTTTATTATTAATGGATTTGTAATTTTTTGTTTATCAATGTAACATAGAATCTTTCGTTTTTCAAGTAATTAAAGTGTAAATTTTACTAAATATCTCAAAATTGTACATAGTGATTAAAAAAAAATTCTGATTCGAGTTTTTTTTTTCTTTTCTTTGCATTTTCTGAGAACATTTACCATAGTAATGTATATATTTTTTTACATTATCAGAAAGAAGAGATATCAACGAACAAAAAACTCTCCGACTTTTTTTAAAAAGCTGATATTTTGGCGCGATAATTTTCGATTGAAAATTAGGGTGTTTTTTCGATATTAAGTCGAAATAAGGTGAAAAAATAAATATTTCAAATCAAAAAAATTACAGTGTCTTTAGGACATAAAAAGGCAAGTTTTCACCAAATTTCGTGAAAAAGAAATTTTTTTGCATAAGATAAAAATAAAAAACCAAAAACTTGATTATTTCAATTTTTCACATAAATTTTTAGGTTATGTGAAAAAAGTGTAATTAAAAAAGTTGTAGATCTCTTTATTACCTAAAACTTTGTCATTTAATTTTTTTTCATAGGACTTGTAGTTTTGCCGGAAATCGAGATACACCGTTTTTTACCCTTAAAAACTCACCCCCTTCCACTTCCCGACCTCAGATCGCCCGTAAATTATTTTTCCATTCATTTTTGTTATATTCTCGACCTTTTTTTAACGGGTTTCATCCTAATATTAGTATTTTTGGTTTCAAAAATTATCGACCCTGGTCTATTTGTCGTATTCATAACAACGGTGCTGTTTACAATAGCCAGTTAGTCGAAGCTTAACGCATCAGTGTTACGCAGTTCTGAACTGCAGAAACTATTTTAATTTGTTTAAAAAAATTGTGTTGGCTTTTCAACGCTTACCTGTATTATATGTAAAAAATATTGTTTTTTACTTCCATTCGGCTTCGCCTTTACACCCTACGTCCTGCAGATTTTTGAGATCACCTGAACGTGGGGAATAAGAACAATGGACATTTTAATCAGTCGTTTTCGTTGATATTCCGATTTTTAAGGTTTAGGTATTTTTCTTTTTTAAAGTTAGTTACTTTTCATGACCACACTTTCAAAACAAACGCCAAATTTATGTTTCAAGCTTACGTTAAAATTTGTTATATATAAAAAAAAAATTATATTTGACTACGTGAAGTTAAGCTATCGTTGCGTCACATGTTTTCAGGCAAATATCCTACCGGCTTAAAAATAATGGCGTACCATCAACCAAGTTGACCAACCTTCAGAGATGGGATTGTTGAGTGTACAGTGGGTTTGCAACACGGGGACTGCCCGCACGAGGCTAGTGGTCGGTCGGGAAACACGTTGCGTGGAGGGGGGTGGGGGGTGGGGAATTGTCGGCTGTCCTTCCATCTCTGGCGCTGGACCTCGCCCGCCCGGCCGCGGTTACGACGGGCGATAAAGCGACGCCAGGGAGGAAGGAGGCTATTGTGGCCGGAGACGGCCCACATGGAAACGAGATGAAAATGAAACGAAAGTGTTACGGAGGGGAGAAGAGGGGCCAGCCTCCCCCTTGTGTCTTCCGCAGCGCAGGAAGGACATTCCCCCGTGTCCGCAGGCGAGAGAGACCGCTGGCAGCCAATCTGCGCACTCAGCCAATTTCGGCGCGTGACGGCCACGCAATTCCGGGGTCCGCAGGGGACGACCAGCCCCGAGGCCGCGATAACGACTCAATATTCCTCCAAGACTCGGCCCCGCATCTTCCGCTCCCCCTCTGCTCTCCGCCCCTCTGGCTCCTTCCTGCCAGCCCTGACCCCTGGCGGCCGGGTCCTTCGTCCTCCCGGGTTCGGAGGAAATGAGAACCGCCGTTCCCCATTCGCTCCGGGGAGAAGTTAGTACGTTTTAACGGGCGTCTTTTAAAGGGCGTCGTCTCGACTGGACCAGAGGGCGCCCATAATTCGCCGCGGTGAAATCAGGCATGCAGACTTAGGTTCGGTTCGAAATCTTCGCCGAAAACGAAAGAGCGCAAGAACGAGGCATGCAAAAAAACGCAAAAAAATATAATTTGTTGTCTGTAAAGTCGGTTTACGGACGATAGTTTAACGTGACAACGTCATAACAAAACATTGATGAAATGATTGGATACTTTTATGAATAAAATTGAATCATTTTTATTGAATTATCACTATTTCGTATTGATACAAAGAAGGAGTGAAATGAAATCTACAATTTAATTGATAAATTTACTTTTATTTGCACTCATAAATTCATATATGTTTATTACTATAACGAAGAGATTATTTTAACTATAAATTTTTTACATGTTTGCTATTTAACTTCTTCCAATCTGTGTTATTCCGTTAAAGATAGGACGATAGGAAAAGTAGGAAACGAGTTTAATGTGCCTCGAAAAAGTCAAATCGATGGTTGTTCCAATCGAGTGGAAGAGAGATGGATGCGACGCAACCGTACAATGAGCGTAACGGTACACAGCGTAACGGGACAATGTGCGTACCTTTTTTTGTGCGTGCAGCCGGCGTTCATCTGTTTATTAGACGTTGTCACGTAAAAAAACGTTATTTTAAAAATAAAATTTTAACTGTAAATTTGTAGAAAATATTTTCTCCATTGGTCTTCTTTTCATTAATTTTTTTTTTACTAGTTCAGAAAATGTAATTGGTTATAAAAACGTCGTTTGCTTTCACTGTGCGATAGTTTAGTAAGCAAAAACGTGATGCGTGTGATAGTAGGAAAACCGTAACTTTCTTCATTAAAAACATTTTTCGAAAAATTTCACCACAAATACAGATACAGGAGGCAGAAAAGTAAGCCGAAACGCAAGAAGTTGAATGTTGCGTTTTGAATCTTGCGTAATTTGTAAACGTTTATTTCATGACGTCGATGATTTAAGTTTTTTTTTCTATTTTCGCGTGTCTGGCGTGGTTTATAAACCCGGCGCTACAGTCGTAGACTTTCCTTGCTACGTTTCCGGCCCTCAATTCTCGTGCGTTCATCCGCCGCTTTATCGACGGCCCTTCTGTGTTTGTCTTCGCATCTCCCTTGCAAGTCCTCTCTGGCTCGTTTCTCCAGGAAGCCCTCACTGTCTTGTGTAGGTTGCCTGTGGAAGAATGTAAATTGCTAACCGAACGACTCTTTCGCCACAGTAAACAAACGCGTCCCTCCCTTTCAGAAGGGCTTCTTTGGAGAAGGAAAAATAAGGCTTGTGATCGGGTTCTTGGACAGATGTCTGTGGCGTAACTGGAACCACAATCCCTTGTAAACATGGACTTGTATCCCGGAGGGGGTTGAAAGGGGGGAAGCAGGAGGCTCGGGCTCCGTCTGGAATTAAGAATCTTGTGCTTGTGCTTGCAAAATCGTGCCTGTGAAACAGTTTTGATAAACATAAATTTCATAACTGTGTTCTATAGAAAACTTATTTTTTTTTTATGTTTTCTGCATATTGCATGGACGTAGGCCAAAATGTGGGCAGTATACAACATACAAGCACCCATCCAGCGATGACTTGTGTCAGTTAAAACCCACGTGCAAAACTCCGGTGAAGGGGGGGGGGGGCGGAATTTTACCGGGCCCCATTTGAGAATCAGATTTGTGCCCGTGCAAACAAATACGTCTTCCTCTTACTGTCACAGTACAAGCCCGCCTGCATCATTCGGCACTTTAGAACTAACGTTTAAAATAAAACTATTCAAACTTATACACTCGAAAATTAAGCAGCCCGTTAATCTACTGTCTTAATAAAACTCCAACCCTGACTGACAGCTTAAACCGGTGTGTCTAGAAGCATAAAATTTTGCATATGAGTTCCTTATAAATAAAGTAGGTGAGCACTAAGAAAGGATTTTCGAAAATTCATTGCCTAAGGGGGTTAAATAGTGAATGAAAGTTTGTCATTTTTGATGTTAGAAACATGGAAATTTGTCTTTAGGCTTCTGTTTGTAAATAAAAGTCAGTTGTATCAGCGTTTTCGGTAATTCATCAAAAATTAGTATCAACTACTTTCCCATCGGACGGCTAGTAAAGTATAAATTTTACTTCGTATAAACAATTTCGCAGATATCCTTATATTGTTAATTACTGAAAGAATAGCAGATTTTTAATGCAAATTGTGAACGTATTTCTAAATTTTATTTTATTATTATTTAAAGACCATTTAAACATTTTCAGTAAAGTTAATGTTTTTGTTATAAGAATCATAATTTGTATGCACATTGTTAAAAATGTAGGTTGTGTTATGGAATGTGATGTAAATAGCTGTGACTTATCTGTGCCGACGCCGTTGTATTGTAAAATACCTGGCATTAAACTTTAAGCAATTTGAGAGCGTAATCGACTGGGAAGCCGCATCATTCTGAAGTTTTGAACTTTCATGTCCAATAAAAAAAATTATAAATTAAAAATCTGTTGTAAAAGTCGATGAAAATGTGGTATTCAGTTAATTTTAAAAGCACTGGATGAGAGTAGGAAATTCGGAGGCAGATTTTTCATCCTCTTTTTTTTTCCCCTCGAGGAAAATTAAATAAAGATGTTAATATTCCAGGCATTCGGGGTGGCTTCACTTAGCTTCCCTTCTCGTCAGAAAGGGAAAGACTTTCATTAATAATTTTCCTCGCTTCGTAAAAAAAAAAAAGTAAAAAAGGGGTCGTGGTTAACAAGGTTAGTGAGGGCAAACTCCCTCGTTTCGTGGAAGGCGAAGGGCGAGGGGAGGGGGGGAGGTTGCGACGCTCATTTAGTTTACCGGCCGCCTTGCCCTATCCGCTGTAACATCCTTAAACATTCCCTGCCAGGAATGTTACGAGATTAGGAATGCTCCAGCGAGGAAGGTGTACAGCCGTGAACGTAAAGTCACAGACTCGTGCATCATATTTTTTTTTCCAGACGTAATGGACTTCTCCGTGAGTAAATAAGTCACACTAATGAAATGGGCTTTTGGAAAGAAAAATAAAACTGGATATAAACACGTTAATCCTGGAGACATGCAAAATTCGCGTTGTTGTCTGGTACCGCACATCCCGTAACATACAAAAAACCAGAGTGTTCATTGGCCGCTACCGTATTAAACCTTCTATTCGGATTGCACAAGGTTGGCTCATAATACGTTTTGGTATTTTACAATCCGTTGCTCGTCCTTTGGGGTCCATCTAACTGCCCAAGAATCAACGAAAATGCCATTTAGGGCCCTTGCAACACCTGCGACATCCTGTCGCTCTGTCGCATCGATATAAGAGTGGCTCTTAATGGAACCAATTCTCTGTGATTGATTCATGCACGCGACTAGAAAGACGCAACTGGTTCCATGTCTGTCGCGAGTCGCTGCTCCCAGACAGTCGCCGAGCGAGCGCCAAGGACAATGCAGCACGCGACCCTCCACGCGGGCGACACAACTGTAGCAGCGACTGCCGCGAGTTCGTGCCTCGTGGCGCAGCGACACGGCATTCAACAACCAATATAGAATCGGAACTGTTAATTCCAGAGGTGGAAAAACGACCTGAACTCTATAATAATTGCGCATTAAATAATTTAAATAATAGAAATTTGAAAATGAAGTTGTACCAGAGTGTTATCATAAACTGGGATAACCTGGGTGTAGAAGAGAAGAAAGAGGAAGGCGGAAAATTTTATTCATCAATATATTTTAATAATTCACTGCACCTATTGCTGATTTCAATTATTTTTGTGGCACTTACGCTCCGAACAAGAAGTCCAGGAAGGCATGCTAACTACGAAATCCATGTTGATTCCGCGACAGAAGTGACGCTCTTGTGCGAGGTCAAGCGACTGTCGCCTGAAGCCGCGACTATCTGTCGCTCAGTCACTGCGACAGGAAGTCGCCCGTGTTTAGTACCCTTAAACTTTCTAAACTATCTCTAAATCATAACGAGAATTTTGCAAATCTCTAGTTATTCCACTTGTACATAATCAAACGTAAATAAGCTTCTCAAATTGCTAGCAGTTGTGTAATGGGAAATTGTATTATCATTCTTCCATAGACCAATAATTACTACGGATATAAAAATCCACTCGTTCAGAAGTCAATACACATTTTAAATATGGGCGAACATGGCATCATAATTCAAAAAATAGTGGAATCCAAAATGTCAAAATACAAAATGGCGGAAAGCACAAAAAAAATTGTGGAATCCAATATGGCTGAACATTCTATAAAACAAAACCGCCTAAAGTTCTAGAAACAAAATTGCGTAACGTAAGATGGCGGTCAGGATCAAGATCATCCAATATGGTGGCCGGAGTTAAGGACATACAATATGTCCGCCGTGATTTCACAATAAAAGATGGCGCTCGGTCGCTGACCTGGACCCTGTGCCCGACTCGGCCAAACACTACTTTTCACAGATTTTTGAAAATGCTTCAAGCGTGCTGTGTTTGTACGGACAAGTGAGTGCAATGTTTGTTGGTAGTGAATGTACAATTACCATCCACACAACTAAAGAACATTTCTGAATTTTCGGCGTGAATAAATGTGTGCCTATCAGTGCAAGACTGTGTTTATCAATTCCTTTAAGGAAGTAAAACTGTATTATATTTCTTTTACACGATTAGTATTTTAAAGCTCTCCTTATCAATACCAACTTCTTTAAATAAATTTATATATTTTATTTAAAATGTAATTTTAATGCTAGAATTCCAATGTGTGATTTAGGCCTAAATAACAACATTAAAAGGAAAAAAGGTGGTATCGAAAACAAAGGGGTTGAAATAACAAGGGTTGGAGGACAAAAAAAAGTCGTTACATCCTTCACAGAAAAAACATCGAATTCGTGTAATTTTTTTTAATCTCTGTAATTTTTACCTAAAAATTTTGTCTAAAACAATTTTGTAACATTTTGTAATATTGTAAAACATAAATATGTTATGTACATTAGGTTCTTAAAATGTTCCAGAAGTTTATAGAATTTTCAAAAATATTTCCAGAATGAATATAGGTGCTCCGAATTCTACCTACCCCTGTAGGTTGTGCCGAGAGGGATAATTTTTTTTATTGCGTTTTCGGATGTATTACGTTCCCGCTAGCGGACATAATTTTTTTTTAAGGAGGCCCACTGTTCTGCGTTAATGTAGTTCACACGACTGCCGTGCCGGCGCAGCACAGGCGAGGACTGGGCTGTTCAAACGGCTGGCCGCCGCGCCGCAACGAATGAAATGTTGTGGCTTCCTCCAGCCTGCAGCCGACACAGCGGGGCCTTTATTCCCCCCTCTCCCCCCATTCTCGTCCTCTTAGTTGACGGCGACCGGGTCCTAAAACAACCAACAAGGCGGGGGTTTGTTTACGTGCCGCTGCGCCCGACCCTCTGCGCGTCTCAGGGTTGCCCAAAGCACACGCTGAAAAAAAAAAATTCTCTACGTTCACAAAAGATACCATTGGAAACCAGATGCCAACAATTTTTTTTTGTAATACCACAAGAAAGATATTGTAACTTTGTATAAAACATGGCCACGAAAATTGTTGGCACATAATTTTTTTTATATTTTAATTGACGTTTTACTCCAGCAGAATTTTTTAATATCATTGAAAAGATAATCTGTATTCAATAAAGGAACTTTACTTTTTTTTTCTTGCTTATTAATGTTTGCAGTTCATACTGGAAAGCTATTCAGGGAACGGTTTACAAATAATTTAACTATTGGAGGTAATGGGTTAACACAAAGCATAAATACCCGGGTAAGAATCCGAACGCAGTATTACTGCGAACAATATTTTGTAGTGATACACTTGTTTTTATGTATAAATGTACAAATATCTATAAATTTACATTAATATTTCTGTTCCATTTTTTAAAAAATACAGTTCACCTGTGACACTATCTGGAAACAGTAATTTGCTCTACAGCAGCATTTAAACATCTGCCGCGAAGCATTTTACAAGTGTAACATCTTTACAGAGAGTATGGTAACTCAACCTAGTGTAACTTCTTTACAGAGACTAGGGAGTCTCATCCTAGTGTAACTTATTCACAGAGTATGGTAATTCATCCTAGTGTAGCATATGTTCAGAGTGTATGATAACTAAACCAAGTGTAACTTCTTTACAAAGACTAGGATAACTCATATGAGTAAAAATTCTTCACAGAGACTAGAGTAACTCATCCTAGTGTAACTTCTTTACAGAGACTAGGGTAACTCATCCTAGTGAAAAATCTTTTCAGAGAGTATGATAACTCAACCTAGTGTATCTTCTTTACAGAGACTAGGATAACTCATACGAGTAAAAATTATTCACAGAGACTAGAGTAACTCATCCTAGTGTAACTTCTTTACAGAGACTAGGGTAACTCATCCTAGTGAAAAATCGTTTCAGAGAGTATGATAACTCAACCTAGTGTATCTTCTTTACAGAGACTAGGATAACTCATCCTAATGTAACATCTTAATAGAGAGTATGGTAACTAATCCTAGTGTAACATATTTCCAGAGAGTATGTTAACTCCACCTAGTGTAACTTCTTTACAGAGAGTAGTGTAACTCATCCTAGTTTAGCGAAAAGTTCAACGTTCAGTAAAGAGACTCGAAAACTCACTATCTAGTTCACAACCAGGGGGTTATGGACGGCATTCCGTCGCCTAGATTTCCCTGCGGGCTCCGGGGTTCGATGCCCAATTCAGGTATTCGGCTCTTGGGTTCACCATGGCGATGATGATTGCCCCTGTCAGTCAGCCAGGAATGGCTGCCCGGGGGTCGCTGAGCCTAGTACCATCCACATTTCACCACCGAACTAAACTTGGACGTGGATCGTGCAGCCAGAGTTCACTTCGATTTTCTTTGCTGCGCACGCGCCGCCGGTCCGAAGCAATCGAATCCGACGCCAACTGGGAGCGATTCGAGGAGAGGATTGCGATGCGTAGCGGGCGATCCCCCCAGAGGGGCGACGTTGTGATAGCAGCTCCCGATCAGGGCAGCGGCCTGCCTCGTCCCCACAGCGGGACTAGGGAGGGATGGGGTAGAGGCGGGGCGAGGCCAGCTCCACCTGCGACCCCCTTAGTCGTCGTCCGTCGAGCGCGACGCCCCATCGCTCAGGCCTCGGCCGGCCATCCTTCTCCGTCGATACAACCCTCGCCTCCGCGACACCTGGGACCGCGACACCCCCGCGTGGGGACACGGGAAAAAATATCGATGCTGTTTGGTATCGATTAGTTTTCTTTCGATACCTATATCATTTTAAATCGATACTTTTACCCATATTAGTGCCATCTGGCAGATAACATATCGAATAGTATTTTTTTAAACATATTTTTAATAAAATTAGTTTGAACTGACATTGGTGCTCTTCAAACGTTTTTACGAGACCTATCATATATTCTCAGAGTCACGAAACAGGCTTATCAGCGAAACTATTAGATAAAATAATGTTTTTAAATAGTAGGAGGAATAATATAAAATATTGTTTTAAATAATAGAGGTAAAGTAGGAGGTTTAAAAGTAAGATATTTTTTTCCATATGTCTATGTATTTTCCAGTCGGTTACAGTTTTTCTGATACATGTTTCGTAGTTTCGTGTCGTTTCGTGTTTTTGTTGGTTTGTAACTTAAATATGTGACAAAAATATTGAAAGAGATATCGCTTGTCTTGTTGTTATTTAACGCGGAAAAAAAAAACAACTTTAAGTATGATACTTGAAGGTATACATACTTTTCTTTCGATAATTTTACGAGTACAAAAATTTTCTTTCAATACTACTATCGAGTAAATATCGATACAGTGTCCCTACTCCCGCGAGCAACACACCAGTAGTTTAGCTGATCCGGAACACTTTCAAAACTCCCGCTAAGCTCTCGAGTGCGCTAACACTTGTCCTGGCCTGTGGTCAGTTGGGAAAATACGCTGGGATCGTGTCCAGCGGCAGGAATGACAGTCGGAATCGGTCGTTTCCAAAACGTTCAACGACTATATTGCGTTCCACTCTTAGATTGCGGTGTGGAAGTAAATGGGCGCTTTCTCTCTCTCTCTCTCTCTCTCTCTCTCTCTCTCTCTCTCTCTCTCTCTCTCTCTCTCTCTCTCTCTAACACACGCCGACTGCCGTAAGCGCTGTACTTGTTTCCGCGCGCATATTTGCCAACAATAATAATAATTTTTGAAATCGAAGCTATCAGATACCGTTTGTTTATTTATTTGTCAACAGAACATTACAATTGTCATGAATATCAACGAATGTGTGTGAACTGTTCCTTGTTTTAAGTTGAAAAGAGGCAGCACGCCAGACTCACAGCACAGACGAAACTGATTCCTCGGGGTTTCGAACCCATGGTGCCGAATCTCATTCGTTCCTTTGTGAATTTTAACTCTTGTTTTTGAACATTTAAATATCGCTTGAGTTTTTGTTCCACTGTATTAACTACATGATCGTCAAACTTCCTTCTTTATGTATTTCGACAGCAATGCAAAGCGCCACGGCTGCTGTGCGCTTCGTCAGCCTTCGTGTGCCCGCGAGGGAAGATTTCGTATGGAAATGCTCCTCAACCCCAACTTAGCATCCCGCGGGGTGTCCAGTATCCTACTACTCAGCATCCGGCCTAACTAGCTCTCTTTAGGATAACTGCGTTCCTCGTGACGTGGCTTAGAGGCATTAGCGAGTTGGGACGGGCGTCCTAACCTATATTCACCGGCGTAATCTGACTCGCGTTTCCAGTGGTCGATTTTGATTCCTGGGGCGTCACGTTTATGTGGTGGTGCGAGGTGCAAGATTCTGTACGGAAATTTTGATTTATGAGCACTGAATAGGTGACCAAGTAATTCAGGTGCCACCGACAACCCATGTGCACCCGCCCTCCGCATAACAACTACAGTTTTTTAATTTTAGTTCTGAAATATATTCAAGGCCTTGCTTTGAACCGGACAACTTATTGGCGAATAGTTTACAAACAAACTGAAACTGTAAACACACGTACCTGAAGCAAGATTCGAACCCACGAAGCCTGAGTTGACAATGAAGCTAATGAGAACAACTCTGAATACCGAGACGACTTTCGAAGTACAACGTTCCCTTTTGAATGTTTAAATCAAGTAAATATATATATATATATATATATATATATATATATATATATAAACACTAATTAAAGTTTTAACCGCTTTGCACAGCAAGTGGCCAGTGTTGGTCGCTTTGTCTTCCGTGTATGGTACAGGTCCCCTCGGTTCAAGAACCGACTCTCTCTCGCTCGCGGTTATTTTTAGTTTTCGAACGTTGGTAGCAGAGCTGTTTTCAATTCGTGACGCCTGAGAAACGCGCAGCACTGCGGGCAATTATTTCTGAGTTATTTTGGCCCGCGACACACGTACGTGTTCCAACTTCCAAACACGCTGGCGCGGGGAAAATTTCACAAGTTGCCGTGTCACATTTTTTAAGTTATCCGAAAGGAATAGACGAAAATGAGTTCTGAAATATACGTCGGCGCAAATCGGGCCGGGAAGGAGGGGGAGGGGGAAGCGGGAGGAGAATGCTCTCGTTAATGGGGCGTAAAACCCGAGCGGGGCCGCGGGAGAGCAGTACACAAACACCAGGAATAGATAACGCGATGGCGTTCGGGCGGGAGGTTAGAGAAAACAGTCGTAGATCTCTCGCCGGTGCCTGTAATCCCCCCACGTGCGTGCATTTGTCGGGAAGTAGGGGGAGACCGACCGACCGACGCGCGATGACACTGGGTTTCTGCCGGGAGAGGAGAATCTACTCAAACAGATAAGTAATCTTCCGCGCGGGACGTGAAAAGGAGAAGGGTCGGAGACATGGAGGAGTTTTCGGAGGCCGCCAGACGTTCTTTTGTGTGAGGCTGGACTCGCACTGGAAAGAAAGAAAGAAACAAACAAAAAAAAAGATCATTCCGTGGGCAAGATGGATGACGGCGCGACCTGCCTCTCTCATCCCTCCAAACCCCCCCCCCCTCCCTCCACTACCTTCTGGGTCGGACACCCCACAAAAGATATGCGTGTTGTATCGAACTGTCCGTCGGAACACCGGGCGTCCCTTCGGGCTTTCATTGGCCCTTCAATTGGGCACGGAGCGGGTCGCTGAGTCAGCAGGCTCGTGAAGAGGTCCTTAATGCGCCGTGACAGGACCCCTCGTCCCGGGAGAAGGCGTGGCAACTGCCCCCCCCCCTCTCCCCAAACCCTCCATGTCCTGGACTGATGCCTCTTGCTAGGTCGTGACTGATGACGTTCTCCCTCCGCCCTTCCGCCCTACCGGAATTTTTTAACAGATTTCCCACGCATACGGCCGAGCTTAGGAAAGCGACGGTAAAAAAAAAAAAAACAATTGGACTTGCGTTCCGAAGTAGGTACATGAGTTCGAATCCGGTTCATCTATCAAATTTATGTAAGGTCGCTACGTCACGGCAGATACCTCATAAATATTCCTGTGATATCTGTATGAGTTGGTCTCTTCAGGCCCCTGCCTTCCTGGGCATGCACACGGTGTGCAGAACTTCAGAAGAAACCACGCGATTACAAAAACTGTTCAATATCTCAGAGGGGCCTATGTGTACGAAAAGCATGTAGGCCTAATAATATCCTGAGGACTGATGTGTAATTCTGTTTTCGTATTTAATTTTTTAACTTATTTTTTTAGAATAAAGGTGTGTTTTCAGAATAATTTTTAGGCATGAAACATCCGGGCATTATCTTTATTTCTCCAGCTCATAATGCTAAGGTTACCGCTCGTATCTAATAGTTGCTGTGTGCACGGCGAGAAGATTGCGTGTCAGTCCACGGGCTTGCTCTTAGAGGCGATACCGCGCTAGCAGCACAAGCGAGCGTCAACTTTATCGTTCCGCCTCACTAACACAGGTACGCCCCTGACTATGTGGACCCCACCTCGCTCTTTAGTGGTGAAATTTTCTACATATTATCGTAATCGTAATAAAATTACAATAATGACATACAGCGAGAAGGCCAAAATTCAGCAGCCTGTATAGCAGTTAATTAACTGGAAAAATAAAGATCATGCATTTTTTTCTTGCAGATCAGAAGATGACGATGATCTTGCAGTTCACCGCACTGACAGCGACCATCTTAAGTTGTATATCAATTAAAAACAAGTAGCATTATAGTAAAATATCGGACTCTAATTTCATTGGAACATGGTTCAGATCCAAGCCAGGCCATAGGAACATGATTTGAATCCGAGCCAAGCCATTTTAATTAGGGCTTTTTCGATTGTCTCCCGAAATAAATCGTGGCAAATGAAATGCTGACTGAGTTATTGAGTTTATGCTTGTCCGATGACCCCGCCGTTTACTGAGAGAAAGGTTTATGTGCTTCAACAAAATTTGTTGTTGATGCATGGAGAAATAAATATGTATATATATTTTTTTTTTGTTGTTTCAATCAAACATTTTTGTTGCAGGGAAGGTTTTGTTGACCCCAAAAAAAGTAATACTGTCAACTAAACTGTATTATTTGTATTTTATTAGGTGGAACATTTCAATTTAGTTACTCACCAAATTTGGCTAGGCCAGCAAAGTATTTTGTTACGGCAAAACAGAGGGTGAGTTCTGTGTGAAGATTTTTTTTCTTTTAGACGCTTCAAAACATTGGCCGAAGTGTGATGTTTTTTTTTTTAACGACAGAGATTCTAATTCATACTTACTAGCCATCGTAAGATGATATCAATTACAACTATGGTTTTGGGCGATGGTGACTCCGACTACGTCACAGCTTTGAATATATATACTGTTTAGAAGTCGCGAGTGGATAGGATTTACTCTACGTTTTTCAGGAGCGTATGATGAGCAGCTTGGGAACTTCACCGCTGCAGGGCGCTGCCGTAACGTCCTGTATCGTCTTAGGTTGTTATTTGCACGTTAGAGCGCAGCACTGTCGCCCGCTGTCATTTCCCGCACCCCCATCCATCATTCACTGCAGCTCAAGGTCGTTCAACGGGAGTTTGCGCGTCACAAAACTGTAGGGATGAGAGGTGGGGTAGAGGTTGGGTGGAGGACACGCAATTTTGAGGGAGGGTGGGGAAGGGGTGTTTGAAGAGTTCGACACTTGTCCGCTAGGGACCACCACAAGTCGATGCCCTAGAGATGGTGGCGATTGCGGCGGTGAATTAACCAACTACCTCAAACCGTATTAGAAGTTTTAACCTGGGCTGGAGATTTATATACAGTATATATATTCAAAGGTCACAGCATGTCGTCTCGTGACAATCCCCAGCTCCACGGATTGTTCAGAGAGAGCTAGCTCTCTTCTCTGCGCAAGTAAAGTGACGATGATGACGACCTGTGGCGGGTGTTGTTCGCAGGTGAGTGCGGAGCTTCTGGGCCAGACCGCGCGAGGGCGGGAGAGTCTAGTGTCAGCGGGCTCCAAGGGGGCCGAAGCGCTGTCTGTCCCCGTCCGCCCGGTCAGGTTGGTCGCCGCTCTTTGCCTGCCGGGTCCCGCGCAGATACGCCCCTTCGCTCCTCTCACGATCGGCCCTGCACACTCCACTCCACTCCATCGCTCACCCACAGTCATACTTTATTTTTAAGGTGCGTCATGAAAAAGAATGAAAAGTGAATTTTTACGATGCGCGCGCACAATGCAAAGAAATTTAAAACAGGATGAAAAAGGCTACAAAAAAAAAGGCTACATGCAAATAACAATTATATATATATATATATGCTTTTATCTCTTATAAATTAGTGATTGAAATTGTATACTGGTCCATATACCTAACTAAAACATAAATTTATTTTGAATATTTTTGATAGAAAGTGTGTTTATAAACTTTTCAAAGTGAGGTTATGTTCCCGTATGAATAATTACTTCCATTAAAAACTATTACATAATTATTAATAAATAATTCAAATTAATAAATTAGAATAATAATTTGACATATTTATTGATTTTATAATTAGTTAAAAATTTCTCGTTTTTTTTTACAAAATTAAATAATTAATTTTGTACATGTCTTTGTATTAATTTTGAATAGTGAGTGTTTTTAAAATTGTTAATTTGATTGAATTTACACTCTGCCAACCGTATTTACTTATAATATCACTCCAGTCCTTTTATTGTTTTCTTTCTTTTAATTTTTTGTATGCAAAGTTATAGTAATTTTTTTATTATGCCATTAAGTATAATATATAACGCGCGTACATAAAAATAGTAATTTTTTTATTATGCCATTAAGTATAATATATAACGCGCGTACATAAAAATACGCACCCATTTTTGTTTAAATTTCTATTTCGTAAGCTTTCCTGGCCAGCTTCACTGTTTACTTCCTGGCTTCTTGGTCGAGGTCACATCAGTATAATCATGATATCTTTATTTATTCGTGGTTTTAACCTTTTAAAAAAACACGCTATATTTTACAGCAAATGACGCAAAAGCTATATTGCATGAGAGTGCTACTAGTCTACAGTATGTCTACGTGTGGTACCTGACTTACATATTTAAATACTATAAAATTAAAAAACTCATGAGTTTCATTCATTATTATTTTTAATGCTAAGCCAATGAAAAAACCAACACATTAAATTAAAAATATAATATTAAAATAATTATATATATCATATTTAAATATATATCATACATGGATCAATGATTATGTATATATTTGCTCCTAAAAATAATTATTGTTATAATTAATGGAGACAAAAAATTCTTACTATCGTACACGTGTGGTTGTTAAAATTAAGAAGTGAAAATTTGTAATTGTGTACTATATTTTGTGATAATTGTATTCAGAACATATAAAACAAACCAAAAGGTTTGGTAAAATTACAAACACTTGAAGTGCGGACATTGAAAACGATATGGTATTTCAAAATTGCAAACAATGCGTCGACGGCGACCACATCACATGTTTTTCTGCGTCACTTGCACTTAGTCTATCTCATTATTAGTATATGAAATTACTGGGCCTTAGGCCTATCCTACAGAAGTACAAACGCGGAAAATTACACGTCTACTTGTACGCGTACAAGTCTTGTTTGTAAAAGTACCACGCTATTAGTGTTTCAAGAAAAATCCCCATAGTTTGTACAGAAATAAGTGACCCTCCCCTAAAACCTTTAAAGAGAACTACTACAAAGGCTAGAGAAACTTGTACAGAAATTTTACATATGTCAATCGCAGTCTTTTAGATTCTTAAGTGGAATAGTTGTAGAATAATAAAATAAAAAATACCTGCAACTTGTACAAACTCGAGTCTTTAAGTACATAATTTTACAAATGTAGAAGATTTCATTTTCATGCTTTAAAAATTTATTGCTTGTAAATTGAACTTGTTCTTTCGTGAGATAGAGCTTTTAAATTTTGATGTACATCAAACCTACCCTGAACCTAGTAAAAAATTAAAAAAAAAAAAAATTAAATTGCTGTTTTACATGAATGATGGTGAGTCATTCCACCCATTATCGGGTGTCATGAACACAGGCAACGCCACATTGATGACAGCCGTGACGTCCCTATGCTTGACAAGGTTGGATGAATCTGCGATGAATTACCATTGCCTCCCGCAGTCCTGGATCCAGGGAAAAAATTTAAAAAAATCTTACTCCCCCCCCGGCCGAGAATCGAACCTGGACTATTGACCCACCAGCTGTGCGTGTCTCAATTCCCCCCCCCCCCCTTTTTGTGTAGATTTAATTTCGGAAAACTCGTATTGTGTATTTTTTCCCCTCCATAACTAACTGCTAAAATGATTTTTTTTTTTAAATGTATCTATAAGCAGAACTAAATGAAGTATAAAATCAGAATCTTTTAAGGCTCATATTTAATTTTAATGGGTGGTCAGCGCGAACTGGACTACCGGGTACTCCACAAAGCGGACTAATCAGTATTTTTTCCACACGGGAATAAACTGGATTATGTTCACTGGTGTTGAAGTCAGGGAAATTGACCGGGGGGGAAAGCCGCGGCGTATGGAAACCAAGATGACGGCGGAGGGGGGGTCTCTCGGTGCACGCTACAGATGCGCCGCGAGAGAGAGAGAGAGAGAGAGAGAGAGAGAGAGAGAGAGAGAGAGAGAGAGAGAGAGAGGGGGAAGGCTTCACTATCTCCCGTGGCCTTGCTGGCCGAGGAGGCGAGTCATTGCTCTCCGCGCCGCCGTGGTGCACCGGTCCACGTGGCGCATCCTCGTGCCGCTCCCCCTCCCCCTCTCCTCCCGACCCCACCCACGACAAACCCCCAGCGAGCCCAGCGTCTGTGCGGTCTTCACTTGCTCGATCGAGGCTCCGCGCGGCATCACGATATGTCGTCTGCGCACGTCCCAGCTCTTCAGCTTATCGTTACCACACGCCGCTCAACCTCTACGCTTTATAACATCTCATTTTAACACACACAAAAAATATATACATATATTCGCGTGTACTATTTTTTTATGTCTCATTCTCGCGATTTTAACATGTCTACGATGATATATTTTTTTATAGTTACAAGAATCAAATCTGAAAACGCATGCTAAAAAAAACTATCTGCTATTGGCTAGAGTTTTATGTCTGATGATTTTATACTACCATCATTTAGATGGCAAAGTTAAAAAAAATAATAATAAGGGTTTATCTTTTTACGTTCTTGTTTTCGTTTGAGGCCATCTTTTGCTTGAGTACGGCTTACAATCGAGATCGTCTTATATTCATATCTTTTCAGGTTATCCTATTGTCAAATAGGATGTTCTATGTAATACTGAAGGTTAGTTTACCGTGAATAGTGAAGTTGTTTCAGGGTTACCTTAGGCTACCCCGCTCCATTCTTAGGGACCTGCATAATTCACCGTAAATTTTATAATAGACCATATTGCAAATGGATGTGCAGTTTAATGAATCATGGGTTAATTGATACGGCCTAGAGAACTATAAAAATTACCAGTCTTAAAAAAAAATCTATACGTATCAAGATTGACCCGGAGATAATTTGAAATCTGGCAGGATCTAATGAAAGCGTGACATTGACTTCAATATGCACGCATTTGTGGAGTCTACCCTCACACCAGAAAACAAAGTAAAAATTCAATATTTTAGGGGAGAAATTGTAAGTTGATTTCACTTGACTGCGCCTTTGATATTAGGGAGAGTTTATCCCTTAACGCGGCCGTGAAGGGACCCACACATAATATAGAAACCCCCAAATTATAACAGTCATAACTTAGAGTTCTCGAGAGAAAAAAATCAACACCAGTTAGAACTGCCATAACTTAGAAAAACACACAACGTTGACCAAATAACATAGAAACACAAACCTTAGAACAAGCATGGCTAGGGAAATGTATTTTTTCGCGAGAAGCTTTCGAGACTAGCTGAGAGTTTGATCACTTTAGATAATTTCTGTGTTTCGTGATTGGTTGAGTTTCTTTCAGGTACGAGTTTTCTGTCGGCATACGAATAACAGCGACTCTCGCAGACGGCCACTAACTACAAGGAAGAAACTGCTTGTACAGTCATACCTTGTGGCAAGTCTATTTAGGGTTTGCAATTTTTTTTTCCATGAAAAATACATGCCGAAATTATGCCTGTTCTAAGTAGCGTGTTTCTAATGTGTTGCGTATTTTTCTAAGTTGTGAGATTCTAAGATGATTATTTTTGAGTTTTGTGTTATTTCTAAGCTGTTTGTGTTTCTGCGTGTTTCGTATTTCTGAGCGGCATGTTTCTAAGTAGCGTGTTTCTAGCTCTTGCGATTTCTAAGTTGTGTGTTTCTAAGTGACGGTTGTCGTGACGCGCGAGCGCGAGTGTGTCTACGGCGTGGTGGTAATCTCGCAGCGACCTCGGCGCGCACGGGCGTAGCTCCCGACCCGCGGCCAGGCCTCGGCGGAGCGCCAGGGCCAGTAGCTTCCCGCGGTGTCGAGTTCTCCCCCGAGCTGACCTTGGACTCGCCTTGGACTCCACTCGCCGATACACCCAGAGTTCCGTCAGCTCTTCGACCATGCCCTCGTCAAAGTTGGGCGGAAAAATCTGACCATAATTATTGTATTCGAAATTTTTAATAATATTGTTAGAGACTGGAAAAATTCGCGCTTTCGACGACCTCTAGGATAGACTCCACAGTCCCCTCCACACTCAGGCAAATGCCACCTGCTCATTGGCTATTGACTCGTGACACCCGTCAACTGGTACGCTTGCGATTCGATACTTTTTTTGGTTGAAGGTTTTCCATTGGCTCAAACTCCTTCAGATAAACTGTAAGTCAATCACAGAAGCAATATAAATGTACAGTTGTTTGGATTCTAGCATACCGTGAAATGAATCCGCGAATTTTTCCGGTCTCTAAATATTGTCTTTGTGATCATAATTAATTCACTTAATATACGGGCGAACTTAACATTTTCTTTCCTTCAACTACTTGCTTGTTAACAGCAACGTAAAAATTTTTAGTTGCTCACGTTCGTGTAAGATTATATTATCTGGAAGCAAAATGCTGGAGACTTTGCAATTCAATCTTCAACAGGAACTTTGATGATTTAAATAAACATAATTTCGTTACATTGTTTCACTGAGAAACATTCATACTTAAGATAACAGCATCAGCCTGCCTTGCTTCAAGGGAGAGGGCGTTCGAAATTACGAAGTAATTATTTATCTATTATAAGTGTGCGCAGACATTTATGACGCAAAAACACTCATCGGTGTCCCTAAGTGGTTAATGGTTGTGGCCTGAAGTGTAATTAAGAGAGGGGCCCCCTAATGAAGACGGGGAATATGTAGTTCAGGAACACCATGAGAAAAACTGACCGAAAAAAAAAAAATCTCGCTCGCCAAACTGAGCAATTAAGACGGGTACCCCATTTGTGAAGAGTTTAGTTCATAATTACTGAGCTAACTGTAGTTACTGCCGCAGTAATTAAAGTACTTAAATCTGTTATTACGTTATTAACGTAATGAAACTCTGTAGGTTCTCTTTGCCTATTATAGCAGTACATGAAACGTTTTACTCCAGCCGATGACAAGAGAGAGAGACATACAGAGGGACAGCGAGACACAGAGACAGAGAGATGTAGAGAGACAGACAGAGGGACAGAGAGAAAGAGAGGAATTTTTGCGTACGGTAGCATTGTTTATGCGATACGACTCCCACTCAATTCAGTCTGCTTTTATATATAGTTTCTCCACTAGTAATTTAAGAGACTTGCCGTAGGACATTAATTGTTTTAAAATGCGATAGGCACACGTGACAAGCACAGTATACTCCATTTCCTATGTAGTCGGTTCAATCCGTATCTAATCTGAACAAAGTAATTATTATTAAATTTGGTAATTATTTTTACTCGCAATTCTGTATTTTCATAGCCATCCGTGGTTGTATTATTTTCCCATATATATATGTAAGTTATATATCAATATATTGTGTTTTATTGTCTCATTTTCATTTCGATAGGCATAACACCATTGTCTTTGAGTAGGTATAATAATTGTAGATAGGGAGACGATTTTTTTTCACGCAAGTAAAAAATGTGTTCTTTGAAATATCAATTAATTAGTTTGTTACAGTGATGGTTAGTATTTTTTTACAAATGTCAATAATACCCTAATTATGCACATGATTTTAGGTTAGCTGGAAAAAAAGGGAGCTAGTCTTTTAGTACTAGCCAGCGATGTGTAAACATCTAACGGAGGTAACGAGCAAATTTGCGTGTTCTCATGTTGCAAATAAACTTATATCGGACACGAAATTTAACGTAGAATTCTTTAAAATAATGCCAAATGTGATAAAAATACGAAATGTATTCATTTGAGGAAAAATCGGTAAAAATGTTTCCCCTTTTTAAACCCTAACTATAATCTGGTTTAACAAAATAGTACTATTGATTTCTCAAAGGTTAGCCGAACAACAGGGGTATCGAACGCGTCGTATGCAAATCCCTCAAAGCTGAACCTGTGACATTTTCCCCTGGACCGGAATTATCATCGCCTGCGTTTTTTTATACTCCTTTAGGCGCGTTCAGGGTGAAAATTTTAATATGCACCGGAAACGCAATGAAATTGGCGCGCATTACATCTCGAAAATTTAACTGTTGAAAGTCCAATGTGCATGCAGAAACTGCTATAACCACGTGCTGAAGAAGTCAATATGGCGGACTCACGTGTAGCAACTAACCCCTGCATGCATCGCGAACATCGAGGGCAGTACAGGGCGTATTGGGGTGCCAAAGTAAACTTGATGGTAGTGAAACTACCCCGGAATACATTTTGTAAACTTGAATACTCATAACAATACATAATAGCCATTTTTAAAGTACATACAATTTATTAGTCAGAGAAATTGTGTTGGGACAAATATTGCGTCGAAGATATTTAGCATTTTGTTGGTTCTCTGAAACATTACAAACGTGGCGCTATCTTTTAGGTATTTTCCAAACTAAAAGTTACAGTCAAAACAGATCCCGGGTATGGACTTGATTTTCGACCAGGAATTTGATTAAGATATTGCCCATATGTATAGGTTTAAAATTCATCAGCCATTTCCCGTTGGCTTTGTGAGCTTTGGTTCGCTCCGTCTGCCACAGATGGCAGCACTGTGGTTGTTACACATTTCCGTTGGGAAGCCTAAGATGTACATCAAGTTCTGTCCCTGCCCGAACACGCCCGAATATTCGTACTTCGGCCAACCTCGGGTTTATTTATATATATTTATATTTCTCTGTTTATTTTAATGTAGCTATAATACTAACCTAACTAACCGTCCATGGTGTTTTAAAGTGTTTTAATGTAGCTAACCTAACCGGACCACTTTTAATAATTGAATTCATTTTTTCCTGTGCTAAGTTAAAACAAATCCCGAGGTTGGCCGAAGGTGAATATTCGGGCGTGTTCGGGCAGAGGGACAGAGCCTTGATGTACGTCTTAGGCTTCTCATTTGCGTTCGTTGCCCTCCGTCGCATGCACGGGGTGACTCTGACCGAGAGCTGAAGGAGGGGAGGGGACCGCCGGGACTCGACGCAAGGGGCGCCGCGGCCTCTGGGAGCGGAGGTCAGACGCGGCGGGAGGAGTGATGGCCGCGTGTCGAGGGGCACAGAGACGACGGCCCGGGGACCGCGTCGTGACTTGCGCGGCTGTTCCGCGACGACTTCCCCGAGCGCACCAGGTCCTTGTTTGTTGCTTGACGAGCCCCCTGTTGGGAAGGGGGGGGGGGGGGGAAGGCAGAAGGAACAAGCCGCGCATTGTCCCACATCTCGCCACGTGACCGCCATACCACGCACTCGCTACACAGGAAAATACAATAAAAAAAATTCTTTTGGAAACCATTTGCTAAGAGATATAGTTTTGTTTTTTCAAAACACTGCTATGGTTATTGGCACACGATTTTTAAATTTTGATTGATGTTTTATACAAGCATACCTTTAAAAAAAAACACGAGGAAAAAATAATAGTACGGTATACAAACAATACGACTTCGTTTCGTTTTATCGCGCTCATTCATGTGCGCTGTTATTACCGGAAAGCTATTCAGGAAATGGGTTTGTCAATAACTGGGACCACACGAAGCATTAAACGTCCGGGCAAGAAACTGAACCCAGTATCACCGCAAACGTCTTTTTTTTTTTTTTTTTTTTGCAGCGATGTGTAATTTTAACATGATTATTTCAGTTCCGTTTCCAAAAAAATTTGTTTGTCTGTAAAGTCGATTTACGGACGACAGTTTAACGTGACAACGTCATAACAAAACATTGATGAAATGATTGATCCAGAAGAAAATGAAATATCCAATTCGGCCTGAGACTGAGCCGTAATAGGTTTTTGCAACCAAACCATTTAGGCATTAAAAATATGTTATTCTTTGAGGAAGTAATTTTTTTTAATTTTTCTATCTTTTGTATGATAAAGTCTACCTCTGCATACTTTATTGAATAAAATTGAATCCTTTTTATTGAATTATCACTATTTTGTATGGGAACAAAGAAGGAGTAAAATGAAATCTACAATTTAATTGATACATTTACTTTTATTTGCACTCATTAATTCAAATATGTTTATTACTTTTGTAGTGTCGCACGCCGTATTTATTTTTGCAAGTACAAAAATGAAGGTATAGCGGCGGCGGGGTTCCCATCCGTCAACCTTAGGATTGGTAGTCAGCGATGCATACCGCACGGCCACGAGGCCATATTGGAAATAATAGTTTCAGATGTTGTATATGTATTTATAAAAAATTTGTTTTGTGTTGTGGAAGTTTTAAAAATGTATTTAGTCCGCCATGTTTATTTTTTATAGCGGTAGGCGGGAAATTTTAGAATATATTGTCGGCTGCTAGTCGGCCGCCATGTTTATACTAACTTCAAGATCGTCGAGAATGTTTTAAGCTTTTTCGCAATTACACATTTAACGACGAAGATTGTTCGTCGTGAAATAAAACGTAGAATTTAATAAAAATGCCCTTGCAGTTAATAAAAAAGTATTAGTAAGTTTAAGAAAGAACTTCGGCTTTAATCTCCAAACCAGACGCACGTGGTGCGCTGGGGCCGAGATTAAAATTCGTCGATAATATTTTACGTTTTTATGTCTTCCAGTGCTCAAAATGATATGCAATTGTGGCCCCGGGCACGAAATTTTATTTATAATTAATTAATAATAACGCCCCTCGCGATAAACAAAGGAAAATATGTATTAACGAGTGCCTGGTTTCCGCGGAAGACAATGAGAGTAACGGGACACATCGTAGTGGGAAAATGTGCGTAACGGGACACTTTTTCGTGCGTGCAGCCGGCGTTCATCGATTTATTAGACGTAGTCACGTCAAAAAAAAGTTAGAGTGTTAGAAACTGGGGAAGCAGGAGGAACGTCGCGAATACCGGAGTCGGCGCACGAACGCCCTCCTAAGGTCCTGGCTCGTTGCGGATGTTACGTCGCCTCGATGCCTATCGCGCCGCGTGACGCTGGGTTTGGGGGGGGGGGGAAGTGTTGGGGTAAAGGGGAGCGGGGAGAAGGTAAAAACGCGCGGGCGAGTTGACGGCAGCTGGCTCTATGTAAATCCCTGCTGCGTCGGCGGCGCGTGAGAATTTCGTCGTCCGCCTTCCTTCTCGACGAGGAAGCGGAGAGGCGAGGAAGGATCTTGAATGTTGAAGGTCGCCCGTGGGATCAATAGCGACCCTTTCCTTCGCCCTCCTCGGCCTGATTTACGAACGACGCAAGAAACGTACGATGGCAAGAAACGCAAGACATAAAAAAAAGGGTAACTGAACGTTTTCTGTTTATAAAGTGCGTTGTACGCATAAAAAAACTGTAACGCAAGTTTCGAATAACGAACAAACTTCTTGCGTTTCGGCTTGCGTTTCCGCATTCTCTTATTTAAATGGAAGTGTTCCGAAAACTTTCAAAGATGCAGACGTAATGTCTATATAAGGCCTAGAGTTTTTTTATTGCATGATTCACGTTTTCACTTATCAAACTCTCGCACAGTGAAAGAAAATGACGCTTTAAAATGAAAAAAAAAAGCTATGAATTTCACCAGTTTTCGTGAATAAAACACTAATTATGTAAAGTAACACTAGTAAGAACCTTTTTTTCTACAGTTATTCAGTTTCAGTTATGGGCTTGGTTATATCTTGACTCTTGGGTGTTTTATAAATTAACGTGGTTATCTTGTCTTTATTTTGAGTTGCTTCCTTTCGCTCTTGCGCATCCAGCGAACTTTATAAACCTAACCGTACAGCTATCGCAAATTGCCACGTAATGTGTGGGCGTAGCGACATAGTACCGATGGAGTCATTTATAACTATGCAAATTCTTTGAGAAAGATGGGATATTAGTAATTAAACTAATTTAGCTTGAATTATCTACTGTAAATCCACATTAAAAACTTTCTAAAATAATTTTTTTTGGACTGCATATTTTAAATGCCTGAAAAATCAGTTGTCACTGCAACTAAAAACATTTTCTTCGGTAATCGGAAATTAAAAAAAAGAATCCAATAAACATAGATCAGTTTTGTTTATTGGATGGGTGTGCAACTAAAATATGTTTTGAGGTGTACGTTTCTTAATTATAGTAAAAGCATGTTGGTACTTACTGACACATAATTTCAATTCTTAATGTGTAGATATATTTAGATGGATAACCGCATGTTATGCTTGCTACAGAACTTAACACATTATAACTTAAGCTAAGAAGTATTAAAGAACTATCATGATAAACCACAAAGTGTCAAAATAATATAAATACATGCGCAGAAACATTCTCATTCACAATACTACACACACGCGCGCGTTATTGGAATAATGTCTACCATTGCAAAGCGGCGAAGGAAGCCATCAAAAAAAAAATTACGAACTTCAGATTGGCGTGGTTAAACCTGGTAGTCGGTCGTTGAAAGAGTGTAACATTTCGTAAAGCATTTGCAACGTCGTTTGCAAGCAAAAATCTCAATAGACCTCTGCACAGAAAAAAAAGCATTTTCTGTGCCTTTACAAAAGATTCCTTTGGAAACCAGTAGCCAAGAAATAGTTTGTAATACTACAAGAAAGATAAGGTATTTTTTTACAACACATAGCTATGGTTATTTGTGCATATATGAAATACGTTTTTCTAGATAATATTGAGTATTTTTTAGAATATTGGCGCATAATTTTACATTTTAATTTATGTTTCACGCAAACATAATTTTTAAACCATATAAAAGCTAATCGAATATTCAAAAATTATACTTTATTTTGTTTTATTTTGCTTAATAATGTGCGCAGTTGATCCTGGAAACTTTTACTATAGGAGATACTGGGACAACACAAAGCATTAATTCCCGGGTAAGAATCCGAACCCAGTATTACTACGAAAACCTTTTTTGTATTGATAACATTTTTTTTAATGAAAATTTACACATTTTCAAATATCTGTAATTTTTTGTTAATTTTTTTTTCATTTAAATAAAAAGCATAATATCACATCTACACTTGCCAACTTGTCATTTATAACGTCTCACCACACTGCGTTAAACTGAACTAGTTTTATAAGTAAATTTAAATCAAGGTTTAGGATCATATTAAATCTTCAATACATTTCTTGATCAACGTTTTTAAACCTGCACCCACAATACGTTCGCGATGACCGAGTGCCGCCTGTAGCATTCGCGCGTGGTTTATGGTTTCCCTTCAGTGTTCCGTGCAGAGACTGCGCGAGAAGATTACGGTCCGTGATGAATTAATGGGGCCGCCAGGATAAACTGATCTTCTCTCGGTAAATCTCCGAGCGCTGATGGATCGCAGAACACGTCGGCGTTCGCGGCGTCGCCACCGGTTCGCGCGGGCGGTTCGCCCCGGGAGACGCTCGGCTGTTCGCGTCGCGTGTTCATTCGTGACCTCGACCCTCGCGTCAACGAGCGAGGCGGGCGGTTAGCGGACGTGACAACTGCATCCACTGGTGGCGCCGTTCGGACACTCGCGTACGCACGTCCTTGAAAACGTTTATACTATCAGACCTGAGGTGGCATGTTATAGGTAGGGGCATGACGATTTCGCGAAAAGATTTCGGGACTAGATGAAAGTTAAAACATTGTAGCATTGTCTGTGTTTCGTGATTGGGTGAGTTTCTTCCAGGTACATATCGATTGTAACAACACCAATCACAGTGATTCAGTGCGGAAGCAAACGCGTCCTGAGTGGCTTGGTCAAATAAGGCAACGACTTCTCTCACAGACGACCGCCAATCACAAGGAAGAAACCACAGGCGCGGGTATACCTTGTTGCAGTCTAATAAGTGTTCAGATCTTTTCGCGAAATCTGCATGCCCCTAGTTATAGGGACCGAAAAAATTCGCGGATTCAATGACCTCTAGGATAGCCTCCATTATCCTACGCATTTCTCAAGTAAACACGCGTGTTCATTGGGTACTAAATTGTGAGGCGTCTCCACTGGGTAGCTTGTGATTCGACGCTTCTTTGGTCGATAGTCTCTCATTGGCCCAGAGAGCTCCAGTTAAACTGCGAGCCAATAGCAGAACCAGCAGAATTGTACACATGTTTGAATTTCAGCCTATCACGAAATGAATCCGCGAATTTTTCCAGTCTCTAGGCATGTAGCTTGTGGAGTTAGTGAAGGTCGTTTACTGTGACGTGGTCTTTAGTCACTTTATACCTCACCGCCGCCGTATTGAAAAACACACAAAAATGTTTTGGAAATAAGTAGGATTTTGAATTTTCTTTGTTAAACATAGTTGTATATTAAAAATACAGTCCTTTACAACTGTTTCCACAATTCAAGCACTAAACGTCATCCGTTATTTGGTGGGTCCCACAGTCAGTCAGCTGAAAAAAAAAAAAACAAGGTTTTACCTTGTATCCACGTATAGTCTGTCTCGTGTAACTTGTTTCAAATTTAACCGTTCTCAAAATTTTTTTTCTAAGATTACGTTTCCTCTATTGTTACGTAAGTGGTGTTTTTAAACAACTTCACGTAACATGGTTTGTCAAGTGTTCGTAAACAAATTAGTTTTGATATTTGCAAGTGGCATTTGGGAAATGGGTGATACTGCTTCCCCTAGGTTTTTTTTTTTTTTTAACTGTCTAATTTGAAACAAGTTACGTGAACAAGACTACAGTAATTCAGCATGGTCACGACCTCCTTACATGGAAAATTCAAACCACTCCTGTAAAAAAATTAAGGGGAGTAATTGTATTTGCGGAAAATCTCCAAAAAAAAAAAAGTCAGGTTATGTTTGTTGTGATGAAGTTTAACAATACATACTTTCTTCTTCGCAGCGAGTTCCTCTGAGTTCGTGGAACCAACCCCGTGCCGATGGGTTGAAATTCCAGGCCCCTCGCGATGGGTAGTGGTGGAGGGGTTCGGAGGGGGGATGAGGAGGGGTCAGCGGCGACGTCATCACCGCAGTGTGTGTCTCGGTGACACGTCGGCTCCCTCGAGTTCCTTCACCTTGGATGGTGAGGAGGGAGGGGCGGCCCGTGCGCCCACGCGCTCTCTGACGACCCTGCGATCATTACGTGGCCTCGCTTCCTCTTCCGCGAAGTAACCCCCCCTCCCCCCCCCCCCCCCCAGCGGGCGCTCGTGACTGGGGCGCAGCGCGGGGAAGAGGCGGCCCCGGCTGGACACGGAACGAAATTGGGAGAGGAAAAAAAAAAAAAATAAACAGCGAGCTAAGTCTTTGACGAGCAAAACTCTTGTGTTCTCATGTTGTTCATGTACTAGCTAGGTTTTAAAAAGGGGAAAATAGTTTTACCATTTTTCCCCTAAAATGAATTCATCTTGTTAATTTATCACGCTCAGCATTATTACAAATAATTCTACTTAAATTTCGTGTCCGAGTTTCGTCTTACAAGTTTATTTGCTACTGTAGGGCCGCGACGTCTTGGCGTGTCATTTTGCGGGGAAGTGGGGAAGAGTAAATGAGAGGGGAAGCAGCTGCGCGCGCATATCAGCCGCTATGCGATTCATAGCAAAAACATCAGGCGCCACGCTCTCAGTCTGAAGTGAACAATGGAGCCCGACGCAGGACGTTCAAGATACACTAAAGTAATACATAGTGGGGAGAGAGGAATAAGTAGTGTAATCCAGTGTTATGATGAAGAAGCTGCCAACAAATGTCTGCTAGTACCTCTTGCAAAAGCAACCGAAAGAGCTGCGCGATACACAGGTATAAGCCAAAGATATGTTTCGCGCATCCGAAAACACAACAGAGAGACGCCAAATAAAAAAACAAACAACAACATTATAAGTTTTTAAACGCATTCCCCGTAATTTCACCCGCGGTTTGTTTGTTTTGCATTTGGCAATTTTCCAAACTTTCTGCACCGCTTGTTACAATATTTGTTAGCTACTAGTGTAGCCAATATTTTACACATTATATTGCATTATATTACATGATATTATATTACATTATATTACATTACATACATTATACATACACATACATTATATATGGCATTATATATTTTATTATATATATGATTTTATGATATATATTAATGTATATTATATTAATATATTATTTATTTACAATTTATATGTTTATATTTACATATATGTAACACTCCTTTATTTGACCGTGGAACAGCCTCTCATGTTTAATTATTCATTTCAAGCCAAAAAAAAAACTGGGAAACGTTTGTTGTCAGTTGATGACTTTGATAGAAGAGTGATCAGAGACACTAGCCACGAATTTTATGCAGTAAAAAAAGTGGTTCCCACAACAAGGAAATTACTGCCAGTTTTGAATGAAAAAATCTGAGGGAGTTGGGGAAAGACATCGCTGCGTAAAATACTCAAAGAAATGGGTTTTGTGTGGAAAAGAAGCCAAAATAAGCGAATGCTTCTTCTCGAAAGATCTGACGTTGTTGCTTGGCGATCACGGTACCTGACTCAGATGAAACAGAGCAGGGATGCTGGGAAGAAGATATTTTACATGGATGAATCCTGGGTTGACACTAATTTAACCTTTCAGAAATGTTGGCAAAAGAAAGGTGACGTTGAAGGTGTAATGGCAACAGCAAATGCAGCGCACAGACTGATAGTTGAAAGCGCTGGTTCTACGCAAGGCTTCCTTCCCGGAGCCTCTCTTGTTTATAAAGCAAGCACAACAGGAAACTATAAAATACGCGAGGATGGTTTGTTATAATTATGGTTTTCGGCCCCCTCGAAATGACTAAAATGGTTCTTTCAGAGTGCTGTTATGGAAAAAATACCAACCCGTGTGCATAAAAGTGGTAAGGTTCTTGAAGTGCGTGAAAGTGTCACGTCGATCGTCTTCACATTTCAGCCAAACCAAATGGAAACGAAAGCATCAGCGAGGGAGTTCCATGCAAGTTTTAATTAATTGTGTTTCCTACAGCAACCCACAGTTACAAATTTAGTTCTTAACTTTAAAGTATTGTATAGCTATGTTTCACTATGTTTAACTAAGCTGCCCAGTCGAGCAAATGGTGCACTACCTTTAAATAATAAATTACCGTAAAGCATTATCGCATCTTTGTATCATTAAGATCTGCGCTGTGTTACACCGTACGTGAGATTGTTCTCGACCAATGTTTTCGGAACAGCATGAAGACTTCCAGGCCGTTGCTATCTGCGGAGCAGACAAGGCGGGACCTGTCGATTACAAGGTCGCTGAGCTCTAGGGAGTCGACCCGCCAAGACGTCGCGGCCCTACAGTAGCAAATAAACTTGTAAGACGAAACTCGGACACGAAATTTAAGTAGAATTATTTGTAATAATGCTGAGCGTGATAAATTAACAAGATGAATTCATTTTAGGGGGAAAATGGTAAAACTACTTTCCCCTTTTTAAAACCTAGCTATGTTTAACATTGGGTAATCTCCTAACTGAACTGAACCCAACGTAACCCAACCGAGTTTAGGATAGGCTAGTTTTTATTTTCTTAAAGTCGGTGAATTTTATGCGCTTCGAGTTGTTTTGGAACATTTATGATGCAGTTCGTGCGCTGGTGTAGACAGGTTGGCTTAAAAGAACAAAATATTAAGTTATGTTAGGTAAATTATTATTTTTCTCCAATTTTTCTCAAATTCGGTGCATTTTATGCGCTTCAGGTAGTTTCGGAACAGCTGTGATGCAGTTATTACAATTTTAAATCCTCGATGCAAACATAATTAGGTTTATATCATAATTACCTAATTTTATATGTATCTATTCTTATCATAACTTTTTTATTGGACCTTGAATATGTATATGTTTTAGGTAATGCAGTAGTAAAAGTAAGTTAAGTGTCTGCACTTTTTCAAATAATATTTTCATACTGAAACGTAAACATGTAACATAATTTAAAATTATGTATTTTTGTATCTTTTGCGTGGACATTAACCTTGAATACTATATTAATTTTCTCCAAATATATTGGCTACGTGGAATAAAACGTACACTGGTAAGTACACGGGGTAAGAAAATTTTTAATTTAAAATGTTTGCCTATAATCTACACGGATGAGAAACAAATTATGCCTGGTACAAGGTGGAAATAATTTTTTTTTTACGAGCGTAGAAAAGCCTAGATCCGTCCCTGAGGTGCCGTACTCTGCATCGCGAAGAAGGGAACACATGCGCACTCGCATATCTGTGCACTGAACGTTGGCTCGCCTTCTGTCACCGTGAAATCTCGTGGACGTGTTCTTTGCAGCGTAAATGTATAGGCGCACTGTGGTAGTCAACGCACACACGGCACGAATCGCGTGGGTGGGATTGAAGAATTATTTACAATTTTATTAAATAAGATTGCGCTCCTTTATCCGCATCGTACGTATGGGATGTCGGTAAATGCCAACGGGAGTTGGCGAGGGATAAAAAGACGATTTCTGTACGATGGTGATGACTGTTACAGAGGATGGAGCACCCTTTCGGAAATTCCGATTCTCTGAATGGAGTGTGCGTATTTATTTATTTATCTTTTTTTAAGTATTTGTCACATGCCCACCAACAAAAAGCCGAGGGCTTCAACGGTGAGCATGACACATACCTAGGGACCGGAAAAATTCGCGGGTTCAATGACCTGTAGGATGAACTCCATAGTTATACGTACTCTCGGTCAAATGTCACCCACCCATTGGCTGCCATCTTGTGAGACGCCCCAACGTAGCAGCCTGTGATTCTATAAAGCGTTGGTTGGGTGTTTCTCATTGGCCCAGAGTCATCCAGGTGAATTGTGAGCCAATAGCAGAGGCAGCACTGAGGTATAACTATTTGTATTTTAGCCTATCGCGAAATGAATTCGCGAATTTTTCCGGTCTCTACACATACCGACAAGGACACAATGGTCACTGCAGATACGCGTCGGTACCAAGAGCAGGCAAGGACTACAACGGGTAAGCACATCCGCAATTGGCCAACTCAACGCAAGGCGAGAGAGAGAGCGCCGCATACCTGCAAATGACCAAAAACAAGACAGGACAAGTACGAACATACCTGTACATGATTAAACACAAAGTATAAAAAATATACAGGTAGAAAATAAACACAACGATAATAGAAAAAAAGAACAAGAATAAACCTTAAATACATGGGCGTCGTAACCGGGGGGGGGGGACACGCCCCCCCCCCCCCAATAATAAAAGTCTTCAGTTTCGTCCCCTCCAATAATATATTTAGTTCCGTAGTTATATTAAAAATATGATTTATGTGATATAACCCATATGTTGCGCATGGTGCATTTAGTCCAATCGTGGTAATGTGAGCACTGTGTTTTTACAAAATTGTTCTTTGAAAATATTTTTTATAAAAAATTAATTATATATTGCAACCAACTATAATTAGAATATTTAGGAAAGAAAAAATGCCTAAAAACCACCTTTTTGCACCTTTAAACCCCAAATTTTCCCGGGGGAGGACCCCCGGGCCCCCCGGTTTTTTTTTCCAGGGGATGGATATTCCGCAACAACTAAATCAATTGCAGTCTACCCCCCCCCCCCCCCCCCCAAATATCCTTGCGACGCCCATGTTAAATACCTGAAATGAGACTCGTGCGATTCGTGGCGTGCGTTGGAGACGCGTGTGCGTCGACCTCAAGACAGTACCACTCGACGGCTGTTGTTCTCTGTAACCGAGTGTCTGCACGGCTCACGGTCGCGGACGGGGAAGGACCCGGAGCGGCGCTGGAAACCTAGAAGAAGACGGGGAAAGGGAGGAGGGGATCACGGACGACGACCTTCCGCCCCGGCCGAAGGGCCAATTAACGCCCCTTAACCTTGACCCCGGACCAGCGCTGGAATAATTGCCCCCTCCACAGACCCCCCACCCCCCTCCTCGACGAGGCGTACTCCGGGCGGGCCAGCGGGTTCAAACGAGCGCGAGCCACCGAGTCTGAGTGAGCTGCTGACCCCTTCCTCCTGCCACCACAACTAACAGCGCAGTGACACAATCGACGCGAGCGAGTCGGTCGAGCGGGTGGGCGTTCGACTCGACCCGGCCGCAACGAGTTCACGAGGGTCGCCCTTGTTGGCATCTCCAGCGGGGGTCACGCGAGTCAACACTTACTATATCATGTTAGGTACTTGCCGTGAGCCAAAATTCCCAACAATTAATACTAATATTCTCGTGGCGTGCATGGCAAGCAACTTGCAATTTATTTATTCGCGGGGCCGATTTTTTTTTCCTCCAGAGGTTGAGCTTCTAAAGTGTTCAGAAAAATAAAAGAGATTGGGGTGTTAACTGTCATAACATTAAAGCCTCTGAAATTCTTCATTGGCTGCCGATCACGACTTTCATTATTAGGCCTACGTACCTACCCCCAGGATATTAAAATAAATTATAACGTGATTGTGATTACAAACTGTCTTGGCTGCATCCAAAATGTGACGTTTGACATTAGTTAGGAAATATTTTTTTTTGTGGAGTGGACTATGACAGACCAGGTCTGTATATCTAGATACTTGTTTTCCAGGGGGAATAAAATATAATTTTAAGACGTCGGGTAATACATTGGCAGATACCCAAGAGCAGCCACGGAATAGAGTAAAAGTTTTGCAATAAGAAAAATTAAAAAAAAAAAAAAAAAAAACATATTTGGCTTACGTATTGCTTGATAAAGAGCCAAGCAATATTATTTTCCCACCAGTTTCATTACTTTCTTGCCCCGACTCTTTGGCTGGTGGCCAGAGACGCGGAGAGCCAGGTTCACACGCATCCTCAGGACGGCGCTCAGTGCGTGCACGGCATGCATGAGGTTCACACGTATTCCTCTCAGATTGCTACGTTTTCCATATTAAATCTACAGAAATATTGCTTTTATGATTACAGATTATTGGGTTATAAAAATTGTGCTTTAAGCAAATAATTATGAATACATTTTATTTGTTTATAGTATTGCTATAATATTAATAATTACAAAGCTCAGTCCATTCGATTGATTATTTCATTCTAGTTAAGCTTACATCCTCGATTTTTACTCCTAGTATTATTAAAATTATTAAGTTTGTTATGAAATAAATTTCTATGAATCCGCATAGGTAATAAAAAATAAACTTTATAGTAGTACAATTATCCTTTAATTCTTAATAATTTATAGTCATCAAACGCGTGCAGAAACTATGTAGTATTAACTTTTTAACTAATTTTAACATGGAGGACAGTATTTTAATAAAATTATTTCTCAATAATGATGTCTTCACCAAGGTTTAGTATTTTTTCAAATCATTTTCATCGTAGACGTTTCATTATATAGTTTGATCGAATGATTCGATAGTTTACGTAGCTGTTCCGGTAGCGAATTCTAGCGGTGGGTGCGGAACTACGTGTGAGTCGCGTTCAGAAATTTGTGATTGATATTGAATACTGGTTCATATAATTAAAAACATATATTAATGTGAATATTAATTATATGAAAGGTGTTTTTAAACGTTTTCAAGTGTATTTTCATGAGTGATGTTATATTCCCATACGTTTAATTTATTTGCATTACAAAATTTTAAATTATTACATTATTATTTAATAAACAAATAATAAACAGTCAACATATTTTTTATTGATTTTCATTATTAATTAAAATTGGTTTCGAGTATTTTACGAAATTAAATAACTATTTATATGCTAATGCTTATACTAATTTTGAATACAGAGTATTTATATAATTAATTTTTGTTTCAATAAATAAAAAATCAGTATATTAAATCAAAATATGTATAATTTCTAACGTGCATACTAAGTACACACCATTTTTTTTTATCTCATGAATGACTTGTCAAGGGTTGGACTTTCGCATAGCGGAAGTAAATAACACGGTTAAATTAAACTATTGAGAATTTAACATGTTTTCATGATGACCTCGGATCATTAAAAAAATCCAACTTAAGTTCCCTTTTTCATTTTGATAATTTCAAGTTGGAGTGTTAGTGACATCTCATTATTTTCGTACTTTTACAAACGAGCCATGTTTACGTGTGTTGGCTGTGTTTTGATTCCTTGCGCTATTGCGTTTATTAAGTTTACACACCTGGCCTAAGCCTTAATTAGTTCAATTCTAACAGGACATTTAGCTGTACCCGGGTTGTCCTTACGGGAGATTACGAATCGCATGTTGAAAAACTACTAAACAATATATATTTTTTTCCCTTCCCGGCCGGAGAAGCGGGCGGCGTGTTTTGGGCAGAGGAGGGGTAAAAAGAGGGGGGGGGGGGACGAGAAAAGCGACGCTCCCTTAAGTGGGCCGGCCCCCCAGCGGCTCCGCGATCCTCGCTGCAAACCCCTGACCCGCCACTTGACCCCGGTTACTGCCCTCTTCCTGTCCCGGCTCGCCCACGGGGGCCGCCGCGCGCGTGGACGCACACCGAGATAAACATAACCTACAAACACACTACTTGCAACTGTCGTCATTTAGAAACACACAACTTACAACTGTTGTAAATTAGAAACACAAAACTTAGAACTGTCGAAAATAATAAAAACAACTTATAAGTGTCGTAAATTAGAAACACACAACTTATAACTGTCGTAAATTATAAAAACAACTTATAAGTGTCGTAAATTAGAAACACACAACTTATAACTGTCGTAAATTAGAAACACAAAACTTATAACTGTCGTTAATTAGCAACACAAAACTTAGAACTAACGTAAATTATTAAAACAACTTATAAGTGTCGTAAATTAGAAACACACAACTTATAACTGTCGTAAATTATAAAAACAACTTATAAGTGTCGTAAATTAGAAACACACAAATTATAACTGTCGTAAATTAGAAACACAAAACTTATAACTGTCGTTAATTAGAAACACAAAACTTAGAACTGTCGTAAATTATAAAAACAACTTATAGGTGTCGTAAATTAGAAACACGCAACTTATAACTGTCGAAATTAGAAACACAAAACTTATAACAGTTGTAAATTAGAAACACACGTTTTATAATAGTCATAAATTAGAAACTCTTATCTTAGAACTATCATAACTTAGAAACACACCCCATTAGTATTTTCATAACTTAGAAACACACAATTAAGGCCGTGTCCGAAATCACCTGAATTATATACGTAGCTATATGTTCTTGTACCCGGAAGTGATATTACAAGTATGCAAGTAAACGAATCTGTGTACATCTCGCTTTCTTCGAGTTAAAAAACCTTTCGTAGGTTATATTTAATTTTAAAAATTCATAAAAGATTTTTTACTCAATATTTAACTCGTATTATTATTTTGATAACAAAATTAATATTAAAAATTTTCGTAGTAAAGTTTCAAGAACTACATGTATACATACATGTATACATGTATACATACCGATCGTAACTACAAAACAAAGGATAATAATAAAGTAAATTTCCATTAATTCGTGTGGCAACAATGAAGAGTTTAAAGTTACTCATTTCTGCTTAGCTTTGTTTTTCTATCAATAAAATTAATGTGTTGAAAAATATAATGTAAATACCTGTGCGGCTGGCTAATATCACGTGAAGAGACCAAACATTGAACCGTCCTGATTCGCCAAGGGCAAGAGAAGTAACGCAAGGTCACAAGTACACAACTGCATACTTGAGTTCGGACACGGCCTTAGAACTGTCTTAACTTAGAAACACGTAACTTATAAACACACAACGCCGAACCAACTTAACTAAGAACCATCACAAGTTATAACCACCTCACTCAAAATAGGCAAAACGTAGAAAATTCTATCCTAAGTGTTTTTGAGTCAAGGGTTTCTAAGTTACGATGGTGCCTCCGCGCCAGCGAGCTACGTATTAGAACGTATCAAAGCCCGACACCTAGCGGCTGTGTGCAGGAATCACAATAGCGCGACGGCGCGACGCGATGGACGCGAGGCGACAGCAAAATATCGCTTTATTGTGAACCTACGGGTCTCGCCTGCACCATGAACAAAGATAGACATTTAAATATTAAACAGTCATCGGGTTTATTCAATCGACGAATAATAACAGTATTACCAACGTTTCAATCCAACCGTGTTCGGAAAACAAAACCCGACGTTCACGTTAGTAGCGTCGCGCCCGCGACGCGATGGAAATGGAAAATATTTCTAATCGAGAAGTCTGTCGCGTCCGCCTTTTTTTGTCATGCTGACGTCACGGATGTGACGAACTCGATCGGCGATTGTGATTCCAGCGTTAGTTCCCAACGTAACTGTCGAAAAATCGTGTCTCATTGGCTGACGCATCTGGTGGCGTTGATGAAGTTTTAAGATCCCTTGGCAAGCTGTGTGTCCGTCCAAGTTTTATTGGAGTAAGAATTGGCGCGTTTCAATATTTTCCGCTTCAGATTAGTATTATTCTATTGAAGTGGAGCTTCTCACGCAGTCGGTGGTTCAAGTCGACGAGCTAACGTCATCAGAGCGCAACGAAAGTTTAGTACTCACAAGGCAGCGCGAAAAGTACAACGATCTGGAGTGGCGGAATCTATGTGGAAGATGGCATTTTTGAATTCTTGCACGCTTGTTATATTTGTGCAGTTGTATACCTGTACACTCCCATACTTGCTCACTCGCATACTGCATGCATTCTTACACACGATAATTAAATATAAACTGTCCCCAACTCCTTACACCAAATGTCAACCCTTACTGCTCTCAATGGCTGATGCGTCATGCGTCCGTAACGTAAATAAAGTATATTGATTTCCTACCCATGAGTGATTGTGAATCAGTAGGTACGAAATCAAGATCTGAGTTATTTTTTTAAAAAAGTTGTGAATACACCTTTTTTTCCGTCTTGCTTCGGGTTGAGGTTGGGTCTTTGGGCACCCCTGGAATCACGACCTGGTCCCCCTCCTCCCCGCAAGCCATTATTCACAGCAACCCTCCGCGTCGTAACACGGCCAGGGCCGTTGACGGACGGCTGTCGTAATTTTATTGCGCCCTTTTCCTTAACAGCTCTTCAATTCTTCCCGGGTTTCAGAAATTTCTAAATTATTACCGCGCGCGCCAGTCTGCCTCTCTCTTCCCCCCCCCCCCCCCTTCAACAACCATTTTTTTCCAGCCCTTCCGAAACGAAAACAATGATTTTACAGCGCAATTAAAGACTGAAACCTGCCTTTTTTTTTCCCCCAGTCGACCGCACCCCGTCAAGGTTATTTCTGTCGGATACGATCGCCGATGTTTGGGTTCCGAAGGTCCCCAGTCGCACGACGGTGACGAGTCATTCCCCCCGCGCGGCGCAGCCGGGTCTGACGTTTACGACCGTTAAAGACAGCTTATAAACCACACGAATATGTTCTTGCTGCAAAAAGCGTAGCGTATTGTCTCGTAGGTCCACACGTTCTGGTCCCCCGGACGCGTTTCCAATCGGGGGGAGAAGATAAAAAATTTTTACGCATTGGAAAGATCCTTGCGTTTCTGCCGCCGCCATGTTTGGGTGCAGGATCTCGAAGCCTTGGGATATCGGCGTTCTTTTCGCTTGCAGCCGACCGGGGAGTCGGCGTTGAGAAATCCCGCGGGCAGATGACGAACAAATAAGGCCACAGAGTTCTTAAATAATGGAAGAGAGAAGGTAGAAGAATGGCTTGCGATGAAAGGACACTAATAAAACAAAAATTCTCAGTAAATATTGTTGTAGAATATTTCTTCCGTTATAGTTGAGTGCAAGAAGATAAAACTGAAGTCATTCATTGCCAAATGCTTAATTTAAAGAAAGCACTGAAGGTGTTCTGCATAATAAAAAAATAATCCCATAAAGAAATCTCTAATCTTTACATGACCGTGATAAATTTCATATTTTTACGATCTCGTTTCGAAGAATAAAATTGAGCCCATGAATTACCTCGCTGCAAGCATTAAGAATTTCCGCGTATGAAACACAATTTACTAAGAGGGAAAACATGCTCTAGGCTTGTGTGATTATACATTTTCTAAATTGACGTTTAAACCATCTAAAAAAAAAACACTTGTCGGAAGTAGTTTTTCAAATAGCTGGGTATAAAAAAATACTCATATATATGAAAAAAGTACGCCATATATATATATATATATATATATATATATATATATATATATATGTTGTTAGTGTGTATGACATTGATAAACTCTGAAACCGTTTGACCGATCGCCATGAAAATTGCCACATCGAAGTGTTTTTTTTCTCTTGGACAAGGATTTTATGCTAAACATTTTTGTAACTCGCCGCTAGATGGCGCTGTAGCGCATCAACTTTCTAAACCGTTCAACCGATCGCCATGGGTAAACAGAAAATCATAGGTCATAGACACACAAACAACAATTATTGTATGTCGTCTTTATATGTCCATCACACTGTCATATAACGCTATCCATTTTGTTTTCACTCGCGGACAATATATTACCCTATGTTCAACCCGGGAAATACCTGATAACGCAGCTAGTGTGTGTATGTATGTATGTATGTATATATATATATATATATATATATATATATATACATATGTGAAGATGGGCTTGGTAAAGGTTTGTAGTCTGACCTTGTAATCAGGAGCGCAAATCTGTAGGATTCGTTAAGAAGGGGGGGGGGGGGGGAGAGTTTTGCAAGTGGGTTTTAACCGACACAAGTCATTCTGGATGGGGTTCTTTCCGCCCCCACCCCCCCTTCAAATCAAAGATCTGCGCCCATGCTTGCAACTATACTCCCACGTAAGAAAACGTTATCACGTTACTGTAACAAAACAAATCATAATTACAAATTTATTTTTGATTTGTATTCGTCAATTTAATTTGTTGTTTCGAGTAGATACATATTTTTATTTTTCCAAGAAGTTTCCTCTACGGCTCCGTTTCACACGCCAGGTTTTTTTATAAATTTTCTTGTAATGACTATTATTCCAGGGCTTTTCCTGTAAATTTATCATTATATCTGTATTGAATTTATTGTTTTGTCACGATTTTTTTCATTAGATATTTACCAAACTTTATGTGAGAGCTGAAAAAAAATTTACGAAAATTATCATAATAATGAACACGCTCATGAATTATTAAAGCTAGCAGAAAGATTTTAGTAAATATATTATAACGAACTTCATGACGAAACATAAAATGCAAGAGCGAGATGAGGGACCCTAATTTACAGGAAATGACACTTAAAATGTTAGCTTTGACAATAAAATTAATTATCAAACATCTTTGAAATAACAGACAGGTCCAGAAGCATTTTTTCTTTTGATTTCGAATTTTGGCAGTCTTAAACTACAGACAATTTCAGGCCAGGCAAGGCCAGAGTAGCTAATTGTAAGCAAGTAACGTCACCTGTAAATCTACTATATGGAAGAATAAATCATTATTTTGTTTAGTGTTCAAAAAACTACTTCACAGCTCCCCCCCCCCCCTTCTCAACCCTTCCCGACATCATTCACTCTCCATACTTAATTACACGTCAATTTTCTTCTTATTGAATTGCTTCCCGATGAAAGTCAGTGATTCCCGCAGCTCAACATAAATTGGTTTTCTGTAGTTCCACAGTTCTGCTTCAGCGAGCCTTTCGACTTCTTGCCAGTTTCCCGCGCCTGGATCTTTTATTTTGTGGTCAGCGACATGAACACCGGCTCCGCCTAATTCAGTGCCTCCGTGATGTGGTTGCCTCGCCTCGGCCCGGCAGGCAATTGCGTGGCCCACGCTTCCTTCCCAGGGCGTCCATCTCGTGTTTTCCCGCCATCTTATCCTGCTCGCTACCGTTGTTCTGGTCGCATTTCTTCATCACACTTCAGCTCATTTATTAGCAGCCAGCGATTATTTTCATTTTTTGACGTGACGTGACAACGTGAAACACTCCCATTCGTTTCCTACTTTTCTTATCATCGTCCTATCCTTAACAGAATAACACAGATTGGAAGAAGTTAAATAGCAAACATGTATAAAAGTTATAGTTAAAATAATCTTTTCGTTAAAGTAATAAACATATTTGAATTAATGAGTGCAAATAAAAGTAAATTTATCAATTAAATTGTAGATTTCATTTCACTCCTTCTTTGTATCCATACAAAATAGTGATAATTCAATATAAATGATTCAATTTTATTCATAAAAGTATGCAATAATTTCATCAATGTTTTGCTATGACGTTGTCACGTTAAACTATTGTCCGTAAACCGACTTTACAGACAACCAAATTTTTTTTTAATTCTGCTTCAAAGAGTCAACGCCCATATAGATATACTTAGTCGGATTCGCCAGAACCACAGCTTATACTCTCTGTAAACAGTAATTGTTTCGCTTCTACGTAATCCGTCATTACGCTGTAACAATTGTAAACGTGTCTGTTTCGCTTCCTCACGTCTCGTTTCGCCCGTCATTCAACGAACAATGTATTTTGGTAGCAGAGAGACCGAAAGTCATTTGTCCGACATGACGGAAAAATTGCTGTCGGTAAATTAGTTTTCGGTTAATTGACTTTTAGCTAAACGACTTTCGGTCTTCTGCCTGTTGATCAATAGCCTTTGGCAAAGAGTTAACGCGGTTTCCCAGCGGAAATTTTTTTTCAGGTTTTCAGTGAAATGACTGTCGGTCAAACGACCGTCAGTCAGATGATTTTTTCAGTTAATTGACTTTTCAGCAAAATAACTTTTTCTTCTACGTGTCAATCAACTGTCTATTGCAAAAGTTATATTTTTTTCCAACGCGATAAATTTTCGTATTTTCGGTTAAATGGCTGTCGGTAAAACGGCTGTCTGTCAAATGACCTACCGGATGAATGACTTTCGGCAAAACGATTGTCGGTCTACTGCCTGCCAGTAAAAATATTTTTGGTCTACTGCTGTGCCACCGCATTATTCTGTTCATATCAAAACGGATACAAAATATTTTAAATCGCTGGTTTTCCCTGATGATTCGGTAAATCAGTGTTAGTTATTTTATTTTGCTAGGATTTCATTCCCTTGTAAACATTTATGGCATATTTGCTAGTTAATTTATATTTTGCGGAACGTAATATAAATTGGGGGTAGTATCCTGAGAATGCACACTTACATTTTTTTTTAAATACTTCCATTAGTTAAAAGATACATTTAGAATTGATCGTGAGGGATAAAATACTAATTTTTATTATAAACTCATAGAATGCAAAAGCGAAATTTAATTATTACTAAAAAAAACCTTGAAAACTTACTGAGTGTATACATACTCTATGTTTAACTCTTAAAACGGATCGCTATTGAGTCTAGGCAGATATTACTTCCATATACGTATATACGGGAATTAAGCATTCCTGAATTTCATTAAAACGTCTCTGTGTAGCAATAGGCAATTGGCCTAATTTGGTAACTGATACCTAGGCAGTGGCCGAAACTGAACAATATGATTTTCCAAAATTTACTGACATGTTTTATTTTATTTTTCGATTCAGTGCATTAGTATTTGTTAGTTTACGAAAAAAAAAAAAAAGGCTTAAAAGGGGAAGATAAATATTTCCCAAGGAAAAATAGGGGCACAAACATATCTGGCTTCTTTTTTTCGGATATTTATATTGCAATTTTGTAAATAAAAAAAATTTAAACATAATTTTATTTCCTTAATCGTTTAGAATTTGAAATAACTCCCTGTCGCTTCCTCCTCGAATTAAGTTTGTTGTCATGTTCATATTTGATAGAGCTTCTTGAATGAGTATCTATCGTCAGCGAACTGAACATGATAGTAATGCAGTACCTCTACTTGCCATTGGAACTTTATCCGTGTTGTTCTAGTTCTCGCGTTTTTTTTAATCTGCACATAAATTTGTTTTACCAGTTGTCTTCATACATTTTGAGAATGTTAAGTGTCAGAAGGGAAACAGACTAATGGTCGTCTTGTTAGTTGGCAATAATGTGTTGTACTAAACGCAAACGAGCGGGTAAACGCAATCACGCCACTTGCGTTCTGAAAATTTGCGACACTAGTTGTCAGCTAGGCGTGTCTCGAACGGGCGGTTTTGCAACGTGTTGTGAATTCATACAGCGTAAGTGGACCGCAACGAAACGACCGCAACCGATCGAGCCTACTTGCACGCTCATTGCGAAACTGAGTTCCGAGAGAGAAAAACTCACTGCCCAGGGCCTAGTAGAAATATAGAACATATTTTCCCGCCCTGTGTTGTGGCACAGTTTAAGTTATCCTTTCCCAAGGGGGCAGAATTTAATTTTGTCCTGAAAGGGGAGGGGGGATAAATAGAACCCTTTTGCCTGCTGTCTACTTTTAAATTCTTTCCTTTTGTTGGTGGGAATGATAGACGTTTTAGGATTTCTTAAGATTCTGGGGGGGGGGGGGGGGGGAGGATATTTCCCTTCCTTTTGTGTACGCCCATGCAAGAGGGTAAGAGTTTAAGAGTTGGTGTATCCAATCTTTGCCATGTTAAAAATATAAATCAAAATGAGAACGACTTCCAAACCATCTTTCCATCTGATAACAAAATATACTTATGATTTTTTTTATTTGTAATGAAGTTCATTGTGTTATTAACATTATTGTCTAACAATACTTACTCCATGTTGGTATTTTTCCATGCTTCTTAGCAAGTTCCTTTCAAGCTGTTGAACAAATTAATCAATTGTTAACCAAAGTGATTTCAATTTTATTCAAGACACTTACTTCATGTCATATCATATACTATAAAACGAGCAAATTTTATACACAATGTCTTGAAAACGGCACTAAAGTTCAATAAAATATTCGGAATAGCTGTTTTCGAGTGCGAGAAACCGGTGTTGTAAGTACGCAACTGAAGGTATTTTTAATGTTTTAACATCTTAGCCCTCGGTAACGGCATTTGGTAGGAGCAATTTCGCAAAAAATAGAACGGAGTCGATGAACGGAAATGTGACACAAATATGGCGGACCTACGTGCAGAAACATAAACACGCATATAGTCACTTTTGTAAACACTAGGTTTCAAATTTGATATACTGTTTTCCCCTATGCCTAATGTTATTACAAACTGCTACGATACATACATGCATGTATTTCGTTTTTCGAGTATCATCACTGTGGATTTTTTTTTTGTTGACCGTGTTCAAGATGTAGCTTTTTTTTGCGCGCATCTTGGAGGTCGGGAGTTCTATCTAACCTACCAGTCTGCACTTGAGGTTGGTTGCTCTCGAAGAGGTCCCCCAGGAAAAATTCGCGGTTTCGACGGCCTTCAGGATACACTGCACATTCCTCTGTACACTCGGGCAAATAACGCCAGTTTATTGGCTGCAGACTTGTAAGTCGTCTCAGCTGGTTTGTCTGTGGTTCGATCCTTCTTTGGTTGGAGGTTTATAATTGGTTGAGATTCGTCCAGATGAACAGTAAGCCAATAGCAAAATCATCTAAAAGGTATATGTATTTGACTTCTAGCCTATCGCCGAATGAATCCGCGAAATTTTTTCGGTCTCTACTTCCAGGTGAACGCTGGCGCATTTCTTCGACGAATATCTCCCCCACTCCTCACCCTTCGCTGCGCTGTTCAGTGCTCGGAGTCAAACTAATGGTCCGCGCCCAAAGCTCAAATAAAATGAAATTTAAAAAAAAATGTTAGCGAGACTTTCAGTACTCGCCAGTGATGCGTAACATCTAACCTCGATGACCAGCAGATTCACGGTTATCATGTTGCAAATATGTACACTTAAAATACGAAACTCAGACACGAAATTTAACTTAAAAATTCATTAAAATAACGCTGATCGTGATAAATTTATGCAAATTGCGTTTTCAACTGCATTTATGGACGCAAATGTTAAATTTTTATTATATTTGGTAGTTTTTATAAATTTGTTTATTTATTTTATAATGTAAATTATCTGTAAGTTTTATTAACTTTATTGTCTGTGGTTATTATTACGCTTATATATTATATATATATATATATATATATATATATATATTCAATTTACATGTGCCTACTTAGTATTTGTTCATGTACTTAGTTAAATAATCAGCTTCGCCACAAAAATTAAGTCCATAAAATATATAAATTAAAAAAAATAATAATACTTAGGAAGAGCGCTAGATCCATGTAACTTCGTAAATTTACTGATATCTTCGTTAATTTGCTGGTACTGAGTGTACCTACGTTGAACATGAATACAGAAGATTATTCTCGAAATATTTACAAAACCTTCAAAAACTTGTTAGGTAAAAAGAGAAAAACCCTCCCCCCCCCTCTTTTTTTTCTACATAAAACTCCAACCTGTTTAAAAAAGAACACATAAAACGTAAGTCAATGTACTGCGCAGTTTCTACGAATATCCAGTTGTGTGGAACTACGTACGTTATATTCCTTCTTTTAGCTTTGAAAGTCTGTTTATTTACTGCAGTTTCCAGCAGCATACTTATGGAGATGCCAACAATTACATAAGAGACTTGTGAAAGGGAGCCAAGCTTTCTCATAGTCAAGGTCACAGCACGATTTGTTACGTGTCTCGGAAGCAGTCGTCAAGGTTGTTTGTTGCCGCCGAGAAGGTTTGGGAACAGCCAGTTCGCTTCGCGCAGCTTTCACGACCAGGCAAGATTTAAAGACAATTCACAGACGTGGAATTCAAATACAGCTAGGACCTAGATATTATAAGTTTGTATTTTAGCGCTGCATCTAACTCTTTAAGGGGCCCGCCTCGTCAGAGGTGTATGTGTGTTAGTGAGGCGGGATGATAAGTGCGACGCTCGCTGGTGCTTCTAGCGCGGTGTCGTCTCTAAGCACAAAGCTCTGGACTGGCGCGCAGTCTTTCTGTCGTCCGCAGGCCAGCTATGAGATTTGAGCGGTGACCATAACAAATCAATTTAAAGAAGGTGTAAATGCAAATCCCTTGAGTGCTATCAAGAATCTGTACCGGATGTTTCATGACTAAAAATTATTCTGAAAACACGTGATTCAGCCATTTTAAATCTTCTGAAGATATAATTAAAAATCAGACCTACTCAGCTGACTCTAACGTAGTCTTAATTTTTGACGTGACAACGTCTAATAAATCGATGAACGCCGGCTGCACTCACGAAAAAGTGTCCCGTTACGCGCATTGTTCCGTTACGCTGTGTCCCGTTACGCACATTATTCCGTTACGCTGTGTCCCGTTACGCACATTGTTCCGTTACGTTGTGTCCCGTTACGCTCATTGTACGCTTGCGCCGCATCTATCTCTCTTCCACTCGATTGGCCTATGCGTCCGAGGAGAAGAAAGACGGCGGCAGCACACAACTTACATCTACACGTGAACTGTTTCGTCGACTGTTTATAAAGTGAAATGAAAAGTTAATGTGGTTTTCATTGCTTATTACAACAACAATTTCGGCAATAAAGGTTAATTATTCTTGCATTTTAAAAATCTGATTACTAGTATAATTTCAAGTATTTATTCTTTTATTATTATAATAAAAATGATTCAATTTTATTCATAAAAGTATGCAATAATTTCATCAATGTTTTGTTATGACGTTGTCACGTTAAACTATCGTCCGTAAACCTAATTTACAGACAACCAATTTTTATTTTATTTTTTGTCCTAAACAGGCACCACTCGGATATTTTCAGCAGTTTTCAAATCACGTGGTTTCATCTGAAGCTCTTGCACACCATATGTGGTTTTTGTATGTATGTAGTGTGTGTAGGTGTGTGTGTGTGTGTGTGTGTGTCACCGCGCTAGAAGCACCAGCGAGCGTCGCACTTATCATCCCGCCTCACTAACATAGACACACGCCTGGCTAGGCGGACCCCTCAAAAATATTTCTTGACACCAAACTAATGCGATGAATGTCAGCGCGGTCAGGCAGATCAGCCGTCGCACTGGCGTGATCACGGATTCGTTTCGGGTCTTAACGCCCTCGCTACATAACTGGTTTGTATAACCAATCTGTTTACGCGGAGGCTATTTCGTCGATGACGCTTCGAGGAACCACCAGCTTGTTAGGATAAGAATCTGTTCTCGGACCTCGCCCTTGGATATATACGCTTGTGCATGCAGATGGGACCTCGTGCCACATTGTCCACGTAAAGGTTCCTGCTCTTGAGACCAATGCTGAAATAAATTACCTAACGGACAATAAAAAAACATCAATATAAACATAGTGTAACTCAAATCAATTATCTTTAAAAAAAATTGAGCTAGAAAAGTTGGTAGACGGACCAGGGCTTGATTTTTGACGGAGCTACTTTCGGAATTTTTTTTTTTTTTTTTTTTTGTGTTTGGAAACCGTGCAGGACATAACCAATAATCGTTGGATTTATTCAGGGTGCTCCAGTTACTCTTAATGCTACGGCTTGTTTACAGAGGGTTCTCATTAAACATCGCGATATCCAAGGACAGCTTCAGATCTTCCTCGAACTGATCCGATGAAACGATGAAAACGAGTGAAAGAAGGTGCACAAAAAGAGGTTAATAGAACTAAATGAAAATTTCTTATTATATTGAATTTGTTTCATTGTAAATATTTAGCTGCGTATAAGTGAGATTTTAATGCATTTACTTTTTTTTTTTTTTTTTTTTTGCAAATTGATAAACTATTTGCTTGTTCTAAGATATATTATTCAAGACAGTCAAATTTGCATTTTTTCCAGGATACATACGGACATAACAATTCTTTATGTATTTATCATCTACATATCCTAGGCTTTCTTCGAGCATTTCATGTAAATGAGAAACTGAAACATATTCACATGATGGCAGCACCATAGATACACATTTCCGTTCCACGCGACTTCCGTTCCATTTATGACATTCACGTTTCACTATACATCTGCCGCTTCCACGGTGCAACGGGAATGTTTCAAACGACAACTGCGAGGTAACGAAAGAGCATGATGGTGGTGGTGGTATACAGATACCCTTGTGCATGATATATATTTTAAAAATATTTAAAACGTAAAAAGAAAATAATAATGTTTACCACCGCGGCCAGATGCTATGCTGCTATTGGTCGCGCGGAGTAAGGTAAACGGAAGAGTTGGGGACTGCCATCATAGAAGATACTCCGTGCCGCGGTGGGTTGACGTGCACGAGCCCGCACGACGCCGAGGAGGCACGCACGTGCCCGCCAGCCACGTGCCGCGAGGGCGTGAGAGGGAGGGGGGAGGTGGAGGGAGGGAGGGACTATTTTCGGCGCTGAGCGCATCTCTGAGCCCCCCCCCCCCCCTCCATCAGCCCGGGGCTGCTAGTCAGCGCCTCGCCGCGGCCAGGCGGGGATCAACGAACGTCCTTGGGTCGCGCGGTGGTGCATCGGCCCGACTGTGGACACCCCTGTTGGAGCTGCATGGGGAGGGGGAGCGTGAGAAGCTGAAGGGCCCGCCCCTCTCCCCTCTCCCATCAGCAACACTTCGAGTCGCACAGAGCGCCGCTTTCATAGACGTGAAGCCGCCTTCAAGGTCCCTGAGTCCTCTTAGGTGGCATCCGTGGGAGAGATGGCGGCCGGGTTTTAAATATATTTGGAGTATTTAACGCGGAGAAAACATAATTTAATTTGATGCCCTGAAGTAAATAATGTCCAGCTGCTACAGGAAATATTTCGCCCCGTTAGGTCGTTGGCGTTCGCTAGTAAATTAATTTCTGAGAATGCCGATAGACGCTTTTTACGAGTATAGTCTCATAAAATTCCTCGACGTGTTTTTTTTTTATGTCCACCCCGGTTTCTTTTGAAACCATTGCAGAAATGGTTTGTCCTATCAAAAATTGATGCAGACACAATTTTTAAGGGAAAAAAATTATAAGATTTACAAACATTTTGAACGGACGTAATTGTATTGTTATTAAGGGAGTTTATGAACTGAATACGATATAAGGGAGGCATTTTCCGGAATTGAACCTCATTTATTGGGTTGGAGTGTCCGTAAGGCAATACAATAATGGACAATAACAAATGGGGGAAAAAAATTATGAATCAATTGTTTGTAAGGATTAGTTACAATATTTCGGTAACTACATGGCCATGTTTCTTGTTTAATTTTTTTCCATTAGGAAAATGGAGGCAACTGCCTCCTCTTCCACCCTTCTCTTTCCCTGGATACTCCCATAATGTACTCTCTGCCTTAACGAATAAAAAATAATAATAAGCGGCAAAACATTATAACATTAAAACTGCTGAACACAAGATGGCTTATTTTAGTTTCCCCGCCTTTCCCCTAAGAGACCTTGAATGTTCCGTCCTGCGTAACTGTGCGACTTACAAACACCCAGCCTGTACGTTTCTCGCGTCCGTCCGCTAAAGTTGTTAACCGTCGAGAACCTGGTTGACACAACAGTAGCTGTCACGAGAGTGACTGAATAACTGTTACTGTTGCATCAGAATCCTTTTGCTCTGGCGTAAAATAAAACACTCCTATGCAAGATGTAACCTTCGGACTTGGTTTATGCCATCACCACAGTTGTGACTAACATAAATGAAACTAAAAAAAAAATAGCGGAGAGAAACGGATAAAAATTGGTTTCGAGGAGAAGGAACTGTGTTGGTATTTCAGATACACGCTGAACGAGCAAGCTAATAAAGAAAATAAATGTTTTGCGAAATAAATAAAAAAATCATTCTCGATTTGCATGTTAAGCAATAACACAAATTAAGTTACACATAATCTTCATTTGTAAATTGGTGGAGTTTTGGATCGTTCTTTGAATAAAAGCTAGGTGGCACGAGAAAAAACAATAATTTATTTAACATGCCTCTGATTAGAGCGTATCTCGATTTCATTTGTTGTTAGTACCTTTCAAGAGTCAATTTCGCTGCACATAACCGTCCAACCGCAATTTACTGACATTATTTTTTTTAAAAAAAAAAGGAACTTATGTGTTCACACAAGAATTTTTTTGAAAATATACCCCACCAAGTACCTACAGTAAAAGTTCTTTAATTCGTCATTCTTTGGTTCCGCAAATCCTGTAAACCGGCACCAATCGAGCTGATCCCATTCAGATTTTTTTCGGGTGGATTCCGGTTGTTAGGCCAACAATTAGTTCGTTAAAAGCGCGCGCGCGCGCGTGTATATATATATATATATATATATATATATATATATATATATATATATATATATATATATACACACACACATTTCAGTAGTGTTTCCTGTTTTCTAGCAGGTTATATTTCACATTCTCATACTGGGTATTCCCGTTAAAACTACACTGAACTCCGATAATCCGGCAAGATCGGTAATCCGGTATGTCAGTGGTATGGTCCGAAACCTCATCTTCGCGTCGGCCAGCGCTACCGACGGCCAGATAACTCTCGCGATTCCCCTTTGCAAATTTACTGCACGTCAATCATAGTCCCTTGATGGACCAGTACATGCTCCCCCGTTAGACCGGCGCGGCCACTTGGCGATGGGAGATGGATACGCCATTTCATCGCGAACGTATGGTGACTGACGGGCGAAGAGCCTCAAACGAGAGGCTGAGGCGACCCGTCACAGCATCGTTGCCAGCAAACCCCCTCGACCGCTTCGACTCATTGGCAAGCCCCGTCTTCAAGAGTGTCACTAGGCGGTGCTAGTCCGAGTCTACTGCCGCTCCTCTGGCACCCCTCGGACTACCCAGAGAGCCCGTGGTCCGACGGAGACACGTCCAGTCTCTTCTAGATGTCCAGGCTAGTGCCGGGGGGGTTGTACCGCCGCTCTCTGCGTTCGCACATCAAAAGTAGTGGGGACAATGGGGGAGAAACTCTAGATTTTTGAAGAAGTTTCGGGCGCACCCGCTAGATAGCAGCTTTCATAATGTATTACTAACATAGCTACAACATTAATCATGAGAAGTAATCATGCATACAAACCAGTGAAAATTAAGTTACTTCATTTTTGATAGCCTTATGTTGTGGTGTGGCGTACCAGAAATTTTTGCATCTCCTACTAATTTTTTTCGACTCACAAAACAGCATTATGAGTTTCTCGCACAGATTAAATCTCGGTTGACAAGCAATCATTCGTCAAGTATATAAATTAACATAACAAACCCAAGACTTTGGATTCGAACCTCCTGTCCGAGTTCTTTTTTTTATAGTATGTAGTTATGGTAATGGACCCACCCGACAGGTAGCGTCGTGACATGGTTTCAGTCGCCACTGTTCAAGAGTCGCACTTCTGTGGCGGGGACTCCTCCGGGCGTGCTCCAAGCCAACCAGAAACGCCGACAGCGCTGCCAGCGGCCAGAGTCAGCAACTGGGCTCGGGACTGTAGGCGGTGACGCAGACGCCGCCGCGTTCGCAACATCCGGTGTTGTCTGCACGCATCGCGTTTCGCGGTCCCGCGAGATGACGAGTGAATCATTTCGAAGACGAGGTCGCGGCCGGCAAATTGCAGGTTTGGCCATCACGATTCCGCCACGGAGCGGGATCGTTGCCTGCAATCTTTCCAGTCGGAAATCACACGACTTCGAAAGGAAAAAAAAAAGAGTTAAAAATTTAAACCTAGATGCACGTATCAAACAGCTAAAAATAACTCGATGTTTATAAAAAATTAAAATAATATTTTTTAAAACACATTAGCTCGTATCTATATAATGTTACACCTCTTTGTAAGTCCAAAGGAGCGTATATGTATGCGACGTTAGTGCCATGATAATCCCTTGGAGGTTCGTGAATAGCAATTACATCACATCAATCACATAGACCGGTACGGTTTGGTTTTAATAGCCCGTGTAATCAGAGAAAATCAAGTTTCTTCTGTCTCTCTTCCAACCATTCCTTCCTCTTAACTAACCATTATCAATATTTTTTTTAATGCCAAATGGTTCAAAGAATAGTGTCTCTGAATAATATAAATATTTATAGTTTCCAGTTTCAGAAAGAGGAATTATCACTGTTAGAGCGTGTTCAGAACACTATAATTACTCTAATTTCGAGCTCTTTCTAACATGTGGTTAATATTTTATGATAAGTGGATCTGGACCGGTGTTCTAGGTTTAATTTTTTACACTGGAGGACAGAAAACTGTCAAGAAGTATTCTTATATAACGGTATTGGGAATATTTATTTATAAATATCACAAACATGTACACACTATTCGGCCGTTAGATGTCTTGCTTAGATATCCTGGTTGGTAAGTCAAAAGTCCCGGGTAGGAAATATTTTTCTTGGAATTCAGGGCTGGGTGTTAGTAGGGGGAGTGAGGAAGTTCTGGATCAGCTCGCTTGTGATGTTGATAGCCATCTTGGAATCATAAGACACTAAACCTTGTAATATGACGAAGGGACATTACGTGTTATACTCATTTGCATTCCGGTCCTTCAAGCATGGAAAGTGTCTTCAGGCGACTAGAATCGCCTAGTGTAACCTTTGGGCCATGTAACTTGGGCGGTGACCCAGTGGTCCGAAGGAAAACAGCGCAGCAAATTAATCGGCGTGCGACTTCAGCCCGGCCAGGGGAGTATGTACACAGTATGTGCTCAAGCACAGAGACATGCTGGAAGATACCTTTGCAGAGCATCGTCATGCTGTAACTCTACAGCAGTGCAGGAGGCATGAATAATATCCAGACATGAAGCAGTGGCAGACCCAGAGGAGATGTCAGTAACCTACAGGAGGCTTGGGTCACCACCGAGTAGCCAGGAGACTAAGTGCTGTCAGCTACACCAGCCGAGTCGTCGACGAGTCCCAGCCAAGGGAGCGAGTGGCTTGCGCTGGCTGGTGTGACCTGACTGAAGAGGTAGCGACGCCCGCACATCACTCGCTTCAGCTGCCGCAAACTGGTCCAGGGAGGGCGAGCAGCGAATGATGGTTAACAGCGGTAGCAAGCGAGCGGGCGAGTGCTGCGATGCCGGCTGGCTTCCAGTACCGTGAGTACCGAGGAGGACGCACCAGGTCAAGGAGGCCCGAGCAGCACTGTCCAAAGGTGCTGACTAGGTAGCTGTCTGGACAAGGAGTCCGGGAGCGAAATCAACGGGTTCAGCATGGCGTGGAGTATCGGAGCTAGTCCGATGGTAGCAGATCGGGGCAGAGTCAGACGCGAGTGCCACGCCGATTAGTTCCCGGGCGAGTCAGCCGGGAGCCACGAGTAGTGATCTCGACTTCTGGGGACACAGAATTTGTGGCCGAGGAGCAAGTCCGCTGCTGCAAGCGCCGGGAGCGAGCGAAATGAGAACGTGTTTCAAGGCGAGTACACGACTGGCTTTGTGCCCTCGGGAGTCGGCGGGGGGTATTGGCACTTTAAAAAAAAGGCAATATCTATTGCCACGGATCTAGTGTATTTTTCCTTAATTGCAGCGATTTCTGATAGGATGTGCTATGGTCACCATATTAGGTTGATTTTGAAGAACTAATACCAATTGAAATTGTTATCATGGTGTGGTTTCCTTAAAATTTTTACTTAGTTTTTCGTTCCATGGTCACTCTCAGCTAAAATGAATAAATATTTATATATGTGTATATATCAGAGCCGAAAATCTGAGAAGTAGACTAGGGAAAAACAAGTCCTACAGACACACGAAACATACTGGTGGGGTTGAAAGGGTGACAAAGGAGTAGTGCTATAACTTCTTAGGCTACGGTGATACTGCCGATAAGAGAAGATGTAGGAAGTTGCAAATGAACACCTCATATGAAGATACTACCATACTCCTTTCTTCACACGTAGACTCGTGGAGTTATTGGTCTAACACTATCTTAATATTCCTTAAACGCAACTAATATCTTTACACCGCGTTGTTGGGGGCCATGCGGAGATAACCTCTTGTAGAAACAACATGATTTGTCGCCGACGGGTTTGGCGACAGGCTGTCCGCTGCCCAACGGCGCCGCATAACTTGACCAAGAGGTCGAGGACCTGCAAACAGGTCTGGACAGACATACGACGCCTCTCTGACGTTACCTACAAATGTTTTGTGGTTGAATGCAAATACAGCAAGGAAAAAAAATAGCCTAACAAATGAAAGTAGACAAAAATAATCTTGGTTTAATCTCAAAAAAAAAATTAAAACATGACTGTATCAAACTAGTTAGTTGTAAGGCGCCTACGGCGCTCGTTGAAGAATGACGAATTTAAAAATTACCGAAATATGCTGAAACTATCGGCTTCGTCAAACTATGACGCAGAATGCATATTATCTTTGCGCCACGGACTCGGCAGGAACAGGTTAACAAAGAACAATATAAATGTTACACTGTAAGTGCATGGAAACAGAATTCACACAGCTTTACCGAGTCAGCCAGCGAGTCAGTGATGAGCGTATTTATATTATTTAAAGTATTTAACAAATATAATATTATTAGTGTTATGATTGTTTTCCAATAATAAATTAATAAATATACGTAAATAAAGAAACATTATTTATTAAACATAAAATAGGGCTGAAATATTTATATTTATATTAAATTTAAGTGTGTAAGTATTCTTGCTTGTTTAAGATAACTTACTCAGCTACCACTGTTACAATTAATCAAATTATTGACAATATATTTAGTTTAAATAATCTACTCAAATTCCTTGCCATTGTGTTCTTTCTAAACTCAACTACTAGATTTTTTTCAAGGTTTCTCACGCGAGATACGTAAACAATGTGACTCCGTTTTTATAAAAGTTTAAATTAATAAAGGGATTAAGTTGTTAGTGTCTAGGTAAATTGCGTACCGAATTATTTTAAAGGGTAATCACCTATATTACAACTACTTAAACACTATTTTTTTAAATTCAAGCTTAGAAGGAACTAAATAAGGTGTTGTCACCTGATGAATTAAAACAAAAGACTCTGATTTTAAAAAAGGAGAAATCGACAATAGCATAAAAACCAATAACACACCATTTTATTTAGACAAAAATTGAAGTTGATAGTATAACCTCGATAAAAAATACTCATATCTTGATTTCTGAGATGAGGCTACAACATCCATTGGAAATTATGGTGTGCGTGACGTTTAGAGCATACAATCTTCAAGGGTAATTTAATAACCTTTGAAGATAGTGGCAATAAGGAATGCCAAAATGTCCGTCCCACGGTAATTTCCATGTCTTTTTTTTTCTATATGCCTTGAAAGTACTTGGTGTTGGAAATATCTCCGGTTAAGTACATCTTCCTGAACGTAGCACCTTTACCGATAGGATAAAAATTCAAGCAAGGTATCGAGTTAAAATTTCAGAAATAGCCCTTAAATAATTCTAATGGCGAGAAAATAAAATAACACATTAGCTTAATGCTCGGTTTCTCTCGCTATTTTTATTTAGTTTTTGCTCATTACTTTAATTTATGGGATTTTCCTGTACCTACAGTTATCACGATAACACTCTTGTATTACATGTTTCGTTAGAACTTTGGGACAACATTTTTTTTCTGAGTGTTATCTAATATCGGTAAAACATCACTTAAATGTGACGTACCACAGCTCACAAATAAAGTTTAGTAAATATATAGTGACAATTGTTGTAACCAAACTACAAATGAACAAAATGATAGGTTTCCATGAATAGCACTTAAGCAATGGTTACAAGAAAAGTACACACGCGGGCAAAAATATGCTGTGCTGAGCTTCGGAAGAAACCACGCGACTTGAATACTGCACGAGATATCCGAGCGGTGCCTGTTCAAAAAAAAAAAAAAAAAAAAAAAGCATTTCCACACCGTGCTGCGGGATTCATAAACTTGCTGGTTTCCACTAGCTCAGATCAGTTGCTTAACGAAGCGACTCCAGACAGCCATCTCTGAACGGCTAACACGGGGTGTCATCTTCGCCGTGGCGGACCCAAGGGCCCAGTACCTCACTTCATCATCGGATCCCGGAGCCCGCTAGGAGCGCCAGGTCGCGGTTTTTCGGCCCATAACCTCCAGTTTTGACCTGTGGCTTTTCGTTTTTTGATTGGGGTTGGGAAAATGATTAGTAAAATGACTGCGAAGACTGCGTTTTCAATTGATTTTTTTTTTTTTTAACTCACGTCTCGGTAAGTTACTTTAATCTCGTGACAGGGAGGCCAACCCTTTATGATGGAGGAGGGTGGGGGGGGGGGGGGGGTTAAAATTGTTTACCTGAACAGAGGGCCTAGGCTGTTCAGTTCATTGGTCTATTATTTCTATTAACTGGGTGAATGTAGGTAATGTTTGGTAACAATATAGTGAATATTATTCGAGCTGGTTTCCCCTGCACGGAGACCCGGGTGCTCGGCAGCGGGGCAGACAGACGCTGGTCGTTAGCGCTGCAGAGGCCCAACAGCCGTCTCCAGACGAGGAGGAAGAGGCGCGGGATCTCCTCGTCAGATAGCAGCCCGACAGCCACGAGGCGGTGGTCCCGGGCTGTCCGAAGTCATTACTTGATGAGGCAGGCGCTGTGCCGGTGACCAGGCGGGAGGGAGATCACACACACACACACACACACACACCTTCTACCTCTTCCTTCCCCGCACCGACATGCCGGTGATCAGAGAGGGGGGGGGGGGGGACCGGTCGGCGCGGCGCATCTGTAAAGCTTGTCGGCTCGGACCCGATGTTAATTCGTCTCTCGCGCCCCGCGACCCGAGTATAGGAGGAGTGCCTCGTCGACGGCTCGGCGAGTTGCGAGTCGAGGCACGTCACGGTGTTTTCACGACGGGTTGTTTGGGCGAGGGAACGACAAGAGGGGGGTAGGAGAGACTCCCCTCCGGCGGGCGTGAAGAATGACTAATTTATTACGGCATCGTCGAGGACTTCGGCCGCCCATCGCCGCCGGGTCCGGTTGAAGAGGGGGCACTCTTGTTTGGGAGCACTCGTCTCTCGGCGCGCGCCGTCGCGTCGGTGGAAAAATCCTGCCCGCGTCTGCCAGCCGTCGGACAGCCCCATCGGACACGAACAGGCCATCGGCCACGCATTTTTTGACGTGACAACGTCTAATAAATAGGGACCGGAAAAATTCGCGGGTTCAATGCCCTGTAGGATGAACTCCGTAGTTATACGTACACTCGGTCAAATGTCACCCACTCATTGGCTGCTGTCTTGTGAGACGTCCCAACGTAGCAGCCTGTGATTCGATAAAGCTTTGGTTTGGTGTTTCTAATTGGCCCAGAGTCATCCAGGTGAGTTGTGACCCAATAGCAGAGGCAGCACTGAGGTGTAACTATTTGTATTTTAGCCTATCGCGAAATTAATTCGCGAATTTTTCCGGTCTCTACTAATAAATCGATGAACGCAGGCTGCACGCGCGAAAAAGTGTCCTGTTACGCACATTGTCCCGTTACGCACATTGTCCCGTTACGATGTGTCCCTTTACGCTCATTGTACGCTTGCCCCGCATCTATCTCTCTTCCACTCGATTGGAACAAACATCGATTTGACTTTTTCGAGGCACATTAAACTTGAAACACTCCCATTCGTTTCCTACTTTTCCTATCATCGTCCTATCATTAACAGAATAACACAGATTGGAAGAAGTTAAATAGCAAACATGTATAAAAGTTATAGTTAAAAAATAATCTCTTCGTTAAAGTAATAAACATATTTGAATTAATGAGTGCAAATAAAAGTAAATTTATCAATTAAATTGTAGATTTTATTTCACTCCTTCTTTGTATCCATACAAAATAGTGATAATTCAATAAAAATGATTCAATTTTATTCATAAAAGTATTCAATCATTTCATCAAAGTTTTGTTATGACGTTTCACGTTAAACTATCGTCCGTAAACCGACTTTACAGACAACCAATTTTTTTTTTTCGAGTTTCAGGCCGTGCTTGAAATTAAGTATATTCTTCTTGTACGTACAGGTTCTCCGGAACTGACGTCACGAGAACTGTACAAACTGTTAAGTTATGTATGCGATTACGCAAGTAAATCGTTCTGTGTACACTTCTGGTTATAGTAGTAACTAACGGATATTTTCAATTGATTATTAATCAAGGTCATACATGAAAAGTAAAAAAAAAAGATGAATTTAAATAATTTTATAAGAATGTTTAAAAAAAACGTGCACATTTAAAAATCGTAATTTACGAAACAAAGGTAGAAAAATAAGAAGATCGCCACAAGCTCGCACGATTGTAATTGAGCGTAATAATTTGCCATATTCTGTAAAAACGTTCTGCTTAAATTTAATTTAAAAAATGAAAAAATAAGTGTAATACCTGCTTGGCGATATATTATAACTGGTAAAGTTAATAACGTTAATAACGTTCGAATTAATCTCGTACACCATACTACATCTTAAGTACGTAGGGTCGCAAGTACACACATAAATGAGTACTTAAATTTTATAACTAGCACTGGTATTTTACTAATTCCAGTTTTTTTTTATGAAGGACTATTTCAAAAATCGTACTGTAGAAGTAAATATTTAAACAATTTACTTCTGTGGAACTCGGGGAACTATTTATAGTGCGTGACCACTCACTTTAGTCAGACGAAAAATTTAACTGCAAATATTTGCGAGATATTTTTTTTTACAAATAGCAGATAACATGTACAAATCATTCTTATAGGAACAAAATTTGCTGCAATACCAAAAAATAAATAAATGCATGCAAAATGGAACCTATGTAAAAGTTGTCCCACATTAAAAAAAGTCATGAAATACATAAACTTCACGTGGGTGGAACCGATCCTTAAGGATGTTTTAAAACACAATGGACACACGCAGTTTTTTTTCTGTAAAAAGGCCAGGCAAGTAGTTATTATGAACAATTTTTGTTTGACTACTAGCTTTATGGTCACACTATACTACTTCTTTTGCAGCTCAACAAAAATAAACAGGCTTACGAGTTATCTTTATCGTAATCAAGCCCAAAATGGTTTTATTATTAATAGAATTTAATAATTCAACCTGAAACTTTTACTTTTGTAATTTAATATATGTTTCTTACAATTCTACAAGGTCAGCAATATCGTGAAATTTCCGCGGGGGAAGCCAACTGCAACTGTGGTTAGCTAACGTAACACATCGGCACGAATTAGTCTTACACTGTAACGTGTCATTAGTAGGGCCATGCATATTTCGCGAAAAGATTCCGAGACTAGTTATAAGTTAAAACACGGTAGCATCGTCTGTGTTTCGTGATTGGGCGAATTTCTTTCAGGTGCGTGTCAGTTGTTACGACACCAATCACAGTGATTCATTGCGGAGGTAAACGCGCGTCCTGAGTAGCTCGGTCAAACGAGGCTTCGACGTCTCTCGCAGACGGCCGCCAATCGCAAGGAAGAAACCGCTGGTGCTGGTATACTTTGTTGCAGTCTGATAGGCGTTCAGATTTATTCGCGAAATTGCCTGCCCCTAGTCATTAGTAGAGACCTGTAAAATTCGCGGGTTCATTGACCTCCAGGATAGACTCTACTACACTTTACACACTCGGGTAAATGCCACTTGTTCATTGGTTGCTAACTTGTGAGTCGTCTCGACTGAGTGTCTGTGATTCGACACTTCTTTGAGCGAGGGTCTCTAATTGGCCATAATTAATCTAGATTAATAGTGAACCAGTGGTAGAAGCAGCGCTAAGGTATAATTATTTGTATTGTAGCATATCACGAAATGAATCCGCGAATTTTGCAGGTCTCTAGTCATTAGCTATAAATTAAAAAAAAAAAAAAACGCTGTCCGCATTGGAAGTGAAACTTCACTTCTTAATAATACACCCAAATGATAAAACTAAGTAATAAAGTACACGACTCTGTCTATGAAATGTGTAGCTGGGTGACGTTCTGTTTGTCGCCTTGCTTCCAGCGAGGAGCGGCGGGCAGCAGGACAGGTGCGTCGCAGTTGTGTGTCAGCGGCGTCTCTCACTAACTCTCGTCCGAGACAATAAAGTGCGGGGCCCGCTCAGTATTTCCCCCTTCCTCCTCAATCGAGCTCCCCGCTCCCGAGAGCTGCACTTCTTTTGAAATTATACTTCTAATGCGACTTCCAACTAGGTTGCGTTAAACGTTTAACGCTACCATGGAGAAGAACGCTACCGTGGAGACTTATTCGTGCGTGCAGCCGGCGTTCATCGATTTATTAGACGTTGTCACGTCAAAATGAAAAGTGAATATTAAATTAAGAAAATAATAAATATTTATAAAATGAATAAACTTAAATTAAATTTATGAATTTATTTTTAAATTTATTTATTTTCTTTTAAAATATTAAATAATCAATAATAAATATTTAAAATTAAGAATCTCATAATATTTAGTACAAATAATTATGTCACATATATTTATTATTCTCTAAATTTTATTTATTTATTTTTTCAAATTTAAATTGAACTTTATTGACTGTGTAGACTATCTTTTTCCAGCCCTTTTATTATTTTATTGTAATTAATTATTTGCATGCAATTAAAACTATTTTTTAATGATGCCAAAGAAGTATAACTTTTCACGCGCGTACATAAGTACACGCACCGATTTTTTTTTTTTTTTTTCCGTTACGCTCGGACCAGTCACCACCTCGACTTAACTCTAACGGGCTGCAAAGAAGTTTCACTTCATAAAAGCGCTCAGCTGACCGGGAACAAGCCGTGCATTAGTCATCAACCTCCCCCCCCCCCTCTCGTCTTCTCCTTCTGAAAGGCGTTCGCCCGCCGCGTCGCGGTGGATGCGGCTGGTCATTAGCATAAGGCGGCGGTCATCCTCGACTCCGGGCCCATTAGCATTCCTGCGCACGTCCGCGAGGGGCACGCGTCTGGGCCGGTCCGCCCCCCCCCCCCCCCCCTTAACGCCGCCTTAACATTTCCCCCTCCCCCTTGTGGATGACTCTCCCGGTCACAGTCGCCCGCGAAACACGCCGGATAAACATCTTCAGAGGCGTCTGTGTTGCTGAGCGGGGATGAAAAGTGCTTCCAGCCCAAGGCTGTGGACTGGCGCGCGGGCAACTGAGCGGTGACAGTAAACGGTGGCGCGGAAATGAAGTGCCTTGGACGCTTTCAAGAATCTGAAACGGGCGTTTCATCTCTGAAAAATTCTTCCGTTCAACACGCGATTCAGACGTTTTCACTCTCCTGAAAAATACAGTTCTGAAACGAAATAACGCAACAAGAACTACTCGTCCGCCCTCGGAGCATTCTAACATGTCTCGAGCAGTTTTCTAATCGCGTTGTTTCTTCTGAATCTATGCACACCGTGTGTGCGCCCGCGTGGACGGGGCCTTACTCTTCTTGTCGTAACTAACACGTAGGCGCTATGCCTGGAAACTTATCATTATATTTCTTTGTAATTTTTGTTTGGTTCACAACTGTTGACACTATATATTTATTAAAACTTATTATTATTTATTAAAACGATCTGTGAAATGTAGCAATTGCGTGACATTTTACCGCTACTAGATACATGTAGGTACAAGAAAAACCCTTTAATTCAAGTAATGGCAACAAAAAAAAGTAACAAAAATAGTGAGTGAAACCAAGTCTTATGTTGATTTTTTATTTTATTTTCTCGTCGTTAAAATTATTTAAGGGCATTTTATGAAAATTTAGCTCGCTAACTCGCTTGAATTTTTGTTCTGTCGCTAATATTTTCATAAGATATTTACTAAGTATAATTAAATGGGTGTAAAAAGTCGTGCAATTGTTTGTAATAATCATTTGCGTTACTTTTTACACCCATTATATTACTTAAGTGAATATCTGTTAAAATATTAGTGACAAACTGAACATTAAAGGGAGGTTTTGAGTAGAAATGTTAGAAATAGCCCTCAAATAATAGTAACTATGAGAAAATGAAAAATAGTGTCGATAAATTGGAGAATTGTATGGTTCTTTAAGTATTAACATCAAAAACAACAACAAAAACAACACTGTCCGCTAACTTTATACCCCATGATTTGACGCCTGTACGGGTGGTTTTATAAACAAAATTATTACCAAAATTACCTCTCAGCACAGCCCTACTGACACGGGAAGTTTTCTAAGTTCATATTTCGTTAGAATTTTTTTTTTTAGAAACTTTTGTACATTGTAGAAACGTAAGTAAAATTTAGAAAACTCACATCATACATGTTCACTGATAACCCATAAGTATTGATCAAACCTATTCGCATTTTCTATGGAGCCAGTGTGTCGTAAGTATTGTGTTTGAAGTAAATTTATTATGATCAATTCTAAATTTGATATTTACTAAACAAATTTTATGTTATGATGTGAGTACCTATTCCAAACATTTTTTTTTCTTAATTAATCAACATTGATTGATCAATAATTATTAATATCCTTAGCAGTTATTTTGAAGAGAATAATAATTTTGTTGATGCATGTTTATTTAGAAAATTGTCTTCTCTCTCTCTCTCTCTCTCTCTCTCTCTCTCTCTGTCGTTTTACCTCTTACGATATACTTACGAGTCGAGGTTTGCTTTGCCAAATAAGTTCTACTTTTATCACATGTATTGAGTTACACACTCTCTTTTTTTCTTTTTTTTTTTAAGGTAAATACACTGCAGTTAGTTCGTTATCTTGAAATGCACCTCACGGGCTGGCATGGTCGATTCAGCGTTATGAGCCAGATGCTTCGCACTTAAGTCTTTCGTTTTTCCTCTTTTCGCCACACGACACAAGTACCAATTCCCTCCAGCTTGGTGGCTCTCTCCAAACTCGCTGATTTATCGTCACGAGCTGTGACACCAAGATTATTTCTACCAGCTAGTGAAGTTATAAAAAAAACTACAACGTTACCTCATAAACGTGACAACAACCGACAAGCTGTACAATTATTGAGCATGTTATTGTTGGGTAAGTACTCGTTGTGTTAGCGCGTCAGTTGTATAATATTGGCTATTAATCATCATTCCTTTTTCTTCTTCTCGCCTGCCTGTCCTTGAGAACACAGCGAGGAATTCTCTCATTCATGACTCTGTCTGTGACGGCATTTTTATGCAAGGATTTTAGAAAGTGACCCAACGATGTTGGTATTTCAAATAAAACACTGATCATCACATACAATTGCATAAATACTGTATGTGTTTATATATATATATATATACATATATATATACATATATATATATTATGATGTTCTGTCAAATACGATACAGAATATACACATAATTTCTCACTTAATGGATAGGCTGGAAATATTGATGTGATTTTTTTTGGTGCGCGAATTTGAATTTGAACTTGCAAAAAGAACTTCATTATAAATAGTATTTTTTAAAATTAAATATAATACCAATATCAAGCATAAGTAATTCAAATTATTTTAAGAAAAAAGAATACCTCATCAATAATTATAAAAAAATAATGTTAGCAGGTTGTAAATATAGAAGTTTCGATAAGCATAGTATCGATTTTTTTTATCACATGGCTAGTGTTTAGCTCGCGCAATCGCTGAATAAATGAAAATGAATTGGAAGCCTTTGTGGCTTCCAGATAACTAATTTTGGAACAGCGAATATCAGTAATATTATAACCGATGTTGAAATTTTTGATTATTTAATTACTGAAGTTTATTCTTGATAACCGACAATAAAAGTTAATAAATGGTGGATGTGAGAAAGTTTGTTTTTTTGCGTGCCAAGGCACGGGACCCTGAAAGATGACGTATGCCAGCGAGTTAGCAGGCCACGTCTAACGCTGGCCGCGCGATCGTCGCACTCCCTGGCGGCGTGACTTAGGACCACTTTTGGGAACCGTAGCTTTTCGAAAGCTCGGCCGAGGGCTCGTTAAGTTAATAAGTACGTACCGCGCATCCTTGAGAACCTTCGGAAATTAAGTTAGCGATGTTAATCTAGAACGTGATTATGGTCAGGGGGTCATAACCGTTATGATTACGAGCACGCATGCCTCAGTTTCACTCTTGTTTCCGTCTAGAATCAGCTCAAGGTTTTCATGGTGAATGCTTTCAACCCGTGTTAAAATATATATATATATACTTTTTTTTTAAGAAAGTCACCTTCATAACTTTTTTTTTGTAATGTTAGAAATATAGATTCACTTTTTTTTCAGTATGGATAGACAATAATAATCACACCCTTTTTATTTATGTATGTAGAAACATAAACGTAAAAACAAATCATGTAGTCTCCTGCTGCAATGTTGTTATGCATAATGTATATACGTTAAGCACAGTAAAAATGTTTGAACATGACAAGTGTTTGATGATGGTTGTAGAAAAGATCCTCGATTATTTTGTGGTTTTTGATGCGGTAGAAAAACGTTGGATATAAATGAGTGACATAAATCACTTTTGAACTTCGGGGAACGGTTAACGTACATCTTAGACAATGATTAAGTTTAGATAATAATTTTAGTTAGGTCAATATGTACATGTACTACAGGTACATTATATAAAAAAAACATATAAATTTTGACAAACGTAAATAAAATAAGGATTCCTTCGTGGCCAAAGTAATTTAGGGTTTATGTTTTGATCCCCTGATTCACTTCATGGGTCCGTATTGTTTTTCAGTCTCCCGTGATATCTCAGCAGAACGGGAGTTCTTTAATGAAGGGGGGAGGACGAGAGAGAAGAAATACTAGGCTTCAAGAACAAGAAGTTTTAACGCTTATGCACTGTTATAAATTACAGTACATTTGCTAACTATTATTTTTGAAAGAGTTGTGCAATGGGAGTGCATGACTTGATGTAAGTTTTTGGACATACGCCATTGCTAAGAACTTTTTCTGTTGAAGAAAATCTAAAAACTAAAAATAAAGAAATAAAAAAACAAAAAAAAACACAAAATTAAGCAAAAAATTGCAATTTTTTGCTTAATTTTGTGTTTTTTGTCTTTTTGTTTTTTTTATTTATTTATTTTTAGTTTTTAGATTTTCTTCAACAGAAAAAGTTCTTAGCAATGGCGTATGTCCAAAAACTTACATCAAGTCACATTTGCTAACTTTTCAACGAATAATTCACCTGAAATAAACGAAAAGTTTTTCGTATAAACTACGTACCTCCGAGGTGCGTGTTTAATTTTAAACCTTGTAAACAAGGTAAACACACACGCAAAAGTTAAAAGAAGGCAGACTTAACCAGATTTAGATTGTTTTGATAGTATAGTAAGATTAATATTGTTGATTCTTTTCCTAAAGAAGGTATGCTCGACACCCTCATACTTACGAAGACAATCGTACATTTGCGAAGATACCTGGATAATTTGTAACCAGCGTTTTTTAAGATTAAATTTTTCAACAGTGCGAATGTATGACGCATCTGTAGGATGCTGACTTTCGTGCAACCAAGTCGTGACGCACGCCGACGAAACATTCATTGGAAACTCCGTTCAGTCACACTGCGTGAGTTCCCTAACAGTTCTCTCTTCGAACGCGCAAACGTATACTTGCGTTCAGATTGCAGGGCACGAAACAAGCAGGACTACACGTGTTCGGAGGACACGTTTAAAAAGAAAATCACTTGAACGATAAAAAAATACTCAACAAGAAACAACTTAACAATAAAGTACGTAATTGAGGTTTACACTGGAGGTTCACAATCATGACGAAAAATTGGAAGAAAATCTGCAGGTCTCTCTTTTCGTTATTTCACTTCGCATTTTTTGTTACGCTCTAATGTGTCATCACCTCTAATTACTGTACATAAGTTTCGCTTCAGAAACTTTTAATTGAAATTATAAATTCTTAATTTTAAACTTTCCAACATTTACTTTATTCTTATGAAAACATTTTCTAGGATTACGTACCCAAGAACGAAACCCTGTTATTGTGGCTACTGTATGTCTTATCACATGCTTATATTTTGCTAACCTAAACAATAGTAGATTGAAATTATTACATATATGTATTATGCTTTGGCTCAAAACCAGAAATCATTTTTGCAATTCGGTAAACTCATTTTTACCAAGGTTACTCCATGCATCTAAGAGATGAGTCAAAAAAAGATTTAGCGTCAAATACTTTTATTTGGTGGCCTTACAAAATATTCTGGTGTAATTTGTAAGCGATGGCTTATCAGTTGATTCATAACAAAGCCAGAAATGTATTAATTATGTATTTATTTCTTTTAAAATAATTTTATGTGGGCCAGTGTAGTTTCCCCAACACTGACGAATATCATTTATGTGCTAAAAATCTATTGACAATATAAAAATATTGTTGTGAAGGTTACCAGATTTTTTAATGCAACTTATGATTAGTCTTACTATATGAAAGCAATTTTTTTACTCAATGTGTATTATAGTTAACAGCAGAAAAAAAACACGAAATACAGACTTACGAGCAGCAACAATAACACAGCAGAGCAGCAACAGGCTACAACAACGAAACCACCAGCAGTTACACCACAACAAGAAGCTGCAACAGAAACAACATGGTTAAAAAGCATTACCAACAATAGTCGCGAAAGAATCAGAACAACCACCAACAAAATCAACGCCACCAGCAATGCAATAATCGGGAGTAGCATAAAAACTAGCAGTAGTATCACCATCAGCAAAAGCACTATCCCCAGCAACAGCAGCACCAAAAACATAAGCGGCAACAGCAACATAATCCTAAGGTGCAAAACAACAGAAAATGCATCATAAAAAACCACTAACAGCAGACAGCAACACCGAGAGCAGCACGCAATTAGCACCAGCATCAACATCAGCATCTTCATCAGCAGTGACATTAAAACCAGGAGTAATAACAGCACTAGCAGTAATGACGCCGTCAGCGATTACACTAACATCATCATCAGCAGAAGCAGCAACAGCAGTTGAACCGCCACCAGGAGCCACAGCTGCAAAAGGTAGCAGTGGTAGCCCTAGACTTTGCGGGGCCCTGAGCCTCTTACTTTTGCAGGGTCCAATAATATTTTGGAGAGAAACCCTAGCGGAAGGCCCGTGGGCAATGGAATAGCCCCCAGAGTAAAAGGGAGCCATCTCCGGGAGACCTTGAAAAATAAACCCTTAAAAAAAGTATTTATAAAGCCAACCTGGAACTTAAAATTTGACCACGCTTTTGTTAAATTGTCTTAAGCAATGTTAATATTATTTCCTGGGTAACTTAACTCTGGTTAGTTTTATTATAATTGCTAACAATAAAATTCTGATGTTATCGCAACTGCATGAGGCAATAAATTTTTAAGAACATATCTGTAATATTAAATCATGAACAATCGATTAAATTTGTTTAGGTATTGACCAGCACGTTAAATTACGTGTTTGCCAAGTATAACTTGACTGACAAACTAGTAAAATAGAAGTTAAATTGGTCATTTGGGAAAGGGGGGGGAAGAGAGATTGTGCCCGTGTTTGGAGCCGCCCCTGATACACACAACATTGACCAAGAGTGTTTTGGAGTGGGGGGGGGGGGGGCAGATAGGGACGAGGGACGAGGTTCGCGAGACGGCGAAAGGCAAACGGCATAAAAGTCGCGTCCTTGGCCGCGAGTCGCTGCCGCGTAATCCGACACTCGCGGAGGGCAATTGGAGTGAACACGAGGACAAGAGAGGGACTGGCCGTCTCGGCAGGAAGCTCCCATTAGCTCTCCCTCCCCCCCCCCCCTCCCCAATCCCAGGGGACGTTCTCCGGTGCAGACCGGTTCCCGTGGGAGACTGCTCATCGCATCCTTCACCGGTCAAGAGTCCACAACCGAAGATCCTCCGGGTGCCCCGAGGCAGCACGTCCATCTGCAGCTGAGCTGGCTTGGTATTCTTCCATTCCGCCGCATTTTCCCAAAACATATCGTTCTACCGTGTACCCCTTTCTCGGGGTACCGTTTTACAAGGAAATTAAAAGGAAGTTTATATTATAGTTTTCCTTTAGTATAGTTTATTTGAGTATTGGTGTTATCCGTACGGCGGTATTTTTGAAATATTGGTAACGTTTTTTAGCGCTAGTGTCGCCCGGGAGCACCTGGTAACAGTTAGTGAGAATATCATTAAATAATTGTGTGTATTAGTTATATTTATAATGTAGTTATATATTTGCATTTGTATAAAACTATTTTAATTATTAATGCGACATAGCAAAGTTGGACAAGTGGTGATCGGGGTAAAATGAAACAAATCACGAGCACAGCGCGCATGCGCGCGAGGGGGACAGACTTTTTCCCCTCCCTTCTTTGAAGGAGGGGAGGTGAGGCAGGCGATCAGCTGTTCTGGACGACGGGCCGGTGTGTGAGGTGGTCCGCGCAAGCGGACTCGCAAAAAATGACTTTTGCGAGTGTGGGGCCGGCTTGGGCAGCAAAATAACTCGTTGGTATCTGTGTGCAAGAGTAGCTGTAAAGCTCGTCAAGAAGTTAGTCGCGGTACTATCGAATTGAAACCAATGTTTTTTTTTTTGTTTTTTTCGTGAGTTCAAGGCGGACAAAAAAAAATAACAGCGTGGATGACCGGAGGGGGAGAAATAATAACAACAAATATATATTTATATTTGTTTGTTGTGGCAAGGTCGAGGCTTGCCAGAGGCTGCAAACTTGAGATTTAAAAAAAGTTTTTTTCTTGTGGTCGGAATCGAAAGGATTCCTCTAAAGAAAGAAAAAAAAGGGCAGTGTTTGTGCTAGCGTGCGCGAGGTGTGTTCTCGCCGACGGCTCCGCCCGCGGACAACACTAACTGGCTACTGTCGAGTCTCGAGAGCGAACATTCCGGAACTCGCTCTCGCTTCTGCCCGCGGCTGCGCTCCTTTCAACTCGATCACTGCTTTCAGACGCGCGCGGTCAGAATTATCGGCAGCACCGCCAGCCGGCCCTGTTCGATTTGAATATATCAACACACTTGCTTTTGATCAAACATTTCGACCAACTGAAAAATCTTAAAAAATATAACATAAAATATTTGAAACCAACTTGGCTTCTTTCGGGTTCTTTCTCAAAAACGGCGTTTATATCGTTTCTAATGTCACGCGTTTGGCAACATTGATCATAGCTTCTCGTGTGAAGTTTGTTTCTAAAAAAAAACAACCTAAAAATACGATTAAGATGTTTACTTTCATCAAAACTATAAATAAATTATTTGAAATTTGCTGTTTGTATGTCTATGACCTATGATTTTCTGTTTACTCATGGCGATCGTTTGAAAGGTTTTGATGTTGATGCGCTGCAGCGCCATCTAGCGGTAAGTTACAAAAAAATGGATAGCATAAAAACCTTCTGCATGGAAAAAAAAACACTTCGATGTGCCAACTGTCATCGGTCAAGCAGTATCGGAGTTTATCGACGTCATATACACACACGAATGAATTACGCGGTCCGTCATCTTTTCGAGATTTTTCAGACTTCTGCGCAGGCGCACCGTTATTACACATTTCCGTTACATTCACGAAATTACTTCTACTAAACTCCGTATACCAAGAGCTAAAATTTTTACACATAAAAATATCGTCAAAGTTCAATTATTTATCATGACATATATAATAGACTATGGTTTTCAAACATGTTTATTGAAATTCTTTTCAGCGCCTTTGATACGCTTGGTAAGAAGAGAAAGCTTCGAAAACAGACTCATAGCAAACTTCATTCTCCGTACAACTTTCTTTCGAAGTAAAACAATGGCTAATAAACACAGGTCCGGAATCACGGCGATCGTGCTCGTAACTAGCAGCTGTGCTACACGCCTAGTAGTAGTAGCGACCGTTAACGACCACGCGCTATCCGCAGCCCGGGTCGTTCAACCCTCGTGTAAACAATCGGTTTCTGTAATGGCGCCCGTCGCAATCTATAATGATATCGGGGGCTGGCCCCGATCCCCGCGCGCCGGCTCGAGGGCGCGTCGACGGCTGCGGCGCTGGACGGAGGCCGCTCCGGGAACAGGAGGGGTCTCGACCTGGTTCCCAAGACCTCCCCCGTCATCGACACGTCGACAGTCTTCCCCCGGCGATCGCGTCTCGGCGCGCTCCAACAGCCGGGTGAAGGCGATGAAAGGGCTTGGGAAGTCGTTCAACTTAAGAGGCCACTCCAGTGTTTCAGGGGCACTACGCAACCCGCATTAACCTCATAAGATTCAATGCTATTTTCATTTTGCTTATAACTTATTAACTAATATTAATTTCGAAATGATGCTTGCTTGATATGTAAGACAACGATGCTCTTATCAAAGCCCCTTTCCTCAAAAACGTGCATAAATTATGGTTTTATACTAATCTTTACTAATATGCATAAGTGTATTGTCTAGGTTTGAACCATAATTTATGCACGTTTTTGAAGAAAGGGGCTTTGATAAGAGCATCGTTGTCTTACATATCAAGCAAGCATCATTTCGAAATTAATATTAGTTAATAAGTTATAAGCAAAATGAAAATAGCATTGAATCTTATGAGGTTAACGCGGGTTGCGTAGTGCCCCTGAAACACTGGAGTGGCCTCTTAAGGGGGGGCCCCCGCCTCGTCAGGAGTGCGTATGTGTCGGTGAGGCGGGATGATAAGTGCGACGATCTCGCTGGTGTTCCCTCAAATGGTGCGCAGTCTCCCCGACGTGCAAATGGCAAACTATGAATTTGAGCGCTAACCAGAACTTGTATACGGCGGGGGGGGGGGGGGGGGGGGGGGGGGGGGGGGAAGTACAGTACCGCAGTTTAGACTCAGAATGTATAGCGGGAAACCATTGAGAGTGCATAGTTTAAAATGTGTGAATGTTTTAGTGGCAAAGTTTAATGTTTATAAATAAATCTGGAAAAAAAATGTTCAATGCATTTAAAGTGTAATTAAAACATTATTGGAAGGTGTGAGAATATAGCTTTTACTTATGAAAAAAAAACTAATGCAAAGTCCTTTTAGTGCTTTTTTTAAGTATTACAAAATATTTCTTGGCAACTGGTTTCCAACAGAATCTTATGTAAAAGTACAGAAAAAATTTTTTCTTCCCTGTGTAGGTACGAGCCTGAAAGAATATCGCCCAATCACAAATAACAAGACGACGCCACAGCTAATCTCGAAATCCTTTCAGCGAGAAATGCATGTTCCGAGCTGTTTACTGCAGTATGGCTACACGATGCGCACGCAGTGCATTGGGACAGGGAAAATGACTTTGAAACGGAGTGCCCGGGGAGTGAGGGGGTGAGAGCAGGGGCGCAACAACTAAATTTCCAAAGGGGGGGGGGGGCGGCAATATACCTTTTTATAAAGAATCATCGATCCCCCTTTTTGGAGCGGGGGGTGGGGGTGTCCTCCCCCGGGAAAATTTGTATTTCAAGGTGGAAAATGGTGCTATTTAAGCAGTTTTATTATCTAAAAAGTGATTGCACAGCACTTTCTTTGCCCCCGTTTGCCCCCACTTCAAGGTTTCAGAGGGGGGGGGGGGAAATACCCTTGCCCCCTCTCTGTTGTTGCGCCCCTGGGTAAGAGGTTTCCTCTCGTTCCGCGCGCGCGCATCCGGCCGTGGCGGGCCGGAAGTCGGGAGTCGGTTCGGGAACGGGTTGACGCGGGGTTCACCTCGCCTTCCGCCTCCTCCGAGGGGAAGGAGTTGATTGGCCGAGCTCGCCCCGGGCCGCCATGTTGCCAACCGTGAAACGAAACATACAACAAGAAACTTTGACTCGTGCGTTACCTGTTGAGCTCACGTCATTACCATACTCCTTTTTTTTTCTTCTTGTCACAGAAAACTTGAGAGCTCAACGACCCATAAGTACAAGTATAGAGGTGTTAGAAACAATCTTTCGAAGATCAAATTAGAAACTTATGAAACGGCCATAACTATTACACTGTTAAAATTTCTCACGTAACATATCCGATTTTTTTTTTTTTTTTACAAATCATCCAAGATATATTACCGTCAACGGGGAAGAACAACATCCTATAAAATTTCTGAAATTGAGCCTGAACATGCTCTATGATGGTTTATAAGTAGTAATTGTATCATTTCCGTCCTTAATCTCTATACACTGTAAAAAAAATCCGTCTAATATTAACCAAATGTATGCGGCGACAGTGTTAGTGTAATTCTACACCTACATGCGTTGATGTATTTTTTACTCTAGTGTTTAAGTGTAAATACTATCAAAATTGTTAAAGTAGGGCTGCTATGGCTTGGTGAATATGTCAAAGCTGTTGGTGTAATTTTACTTTGAGATATACGAATTTACATATGCATGCTTGTGTTTTTTATACCACTTATGTCAGTTGATTTTACTGCAACCATAAGTAAGTTTACATTAACAATGAACATGTTACTTTGTTATACTTTCAAAATTATTTCATGTTTTGAACAATTTTTACTATATAGTAATTTTTAACTTTATATTGCATTTAATGGTTCAAGCAAACACGTCTAACAATCTGAGTGATTTAGGGAGTACCTTTTTGGTTGTAGTCTTAGCCACGCGAACGTTGTGCACAGTCAATCCTCAAGAAATGTGAATACCACTTTTGTCACTTAATGTCAATTAAATGGCGTTTTGTCATAATAAATAGCAAAATCCCCCTTTTTTCAGATTTTTGTAGTTGTCATTTTACTTTGTCAAATATTTTATACTTTTACAATGACGTATGTGTGTACCTAAAAGTATACAGTCCTGACAAAAAAATGGGACTCTGATTCATTTAACACTTGGTGTAACAACACGTGCAATCAAACATGTTAGTTATTTTTAAAATATGAACTTTTGTGTATATTTACTGAAGCCTGTAACACAATTTGGTTTTCTGGAAACATTTGTGTAAAATCACACCAACGACACTAGTTTTTTTTTTTTTTTTTTCGAAACAAAACGACAAAAATGTAAAATTTATGAACCTTTATGCACGAGTATGCAAGCTCATGATTTTTTTTACAATCCTTTACATTTGCTTCCACGATGAAAGCCCTACACTTCAGCTAATGTTCTGGGTGTCCCGCACACCAAGGCAACCCTCGGATTGCTTTACAAACCCAATCATTATTGAAAAACGCCAGACAAGAAATGTGTGTATCAGAGCAGAAAAAGTAATATGTGAGTGAGTCTTTCAGTACTCGCCAGTGATTTGTCAGATCTAACCTTGGTAATGAGAAAATGAATGTGTTCACATTTTGCAAATACACTTATACTTGGTAACGAAATTTAATGTAGAATTCTTCAAAGTAATGCAGAGCGTGATAAATATATACGCTAATTGTGTTCAACTACATTTCTGGACGCGAATCGCACGTCGTTTCCGCACTCGCCGCTAGAATTCGCTGCCGGAGCAGCTACGTCGAATATCGAATCATTCAATTTGCAGACCGAAATGTTAAACTGTATAATGAAACGGTTCCGATAAAAGCAAAAAATATTGGGAAAAAAATATTAAACCCCGGCTTTGGACCTGATTTTCGACAAGGAATTTTATTAAGATACTGGCCGCCTTGTTAAATTTATCAAACTGTTAATACTAGAATGTTTCCCTTTGTCTTATTAAACTTTAAAGGTTGCCGACATCCGCCACAGATGGCAGAAACGTGGTTGTTATACATTTCCGTTCTTTGACTCCCGTCGCATTCACGACATTAACAAATGCCATATTCCGAGAGCTAATATGTTACACATATAATTTTATGTTACATATAATTTATTTTCTCATTAGTATTTAAATTAATATGGTGCATTACCTCTCTAAGCAAAAGTGAACTATATATAAAGTCCACTCCAGCATGTCCTAAACATTTTGTAAGTGACATCCGGCAGTTGTAAAACTCGCACGCGGTCCGCCTCACGCCTGTTCCAACTGATAAAACACGCAAGGACAGACAGTCCCGCCTCTTCGGCGGAAATACCGCGCACTTGGCAAGAGCGCAGAAGTGTTCGTATTATCCTCGAGTGCGCTGTTACAAGGACTTGGACACCCCTTCGGGCGTGGGTTTCATTTCCTGCGAACGGAGGGCGCCCTGTGCCAGCTCGCGCTTCCTTTCGGTGGGTAGTCCGAAATGTAGATTGGTCGAGGATGTTTCGAGATGAATGAGGAAGGGGAGGGGGCTAGGATGGGAAGCAGAGAACCGGAGAACAAGCGGAGCTCTTCGGCAAACAATGCCCTTTTCGTTATTTCAGCTCCGTGGAGGCGCACCCCCCCTCCCGAAACCCCCGCGCTTCTCCCGGGCTAGTTGGCCGTCGTGTTTGACCGTCCGCCATTCATCAGGGCCGAGGCGTGGAACACCCGACTCTCACGAGCTCCCTATATCCCCCGCGCACCCCGCCCCGCGCCCTAACAGCCTATTGTGTCGTCCGGCGGGCAAACAGCAGCCGCGCGCGGGCCGCGGGCCACGGATCATGGAGGGCCGGCGCTTCGTTACGCGGAGCGATGGCGATTCTCCGAGTCCCCTCCTGCCCCCGCAGCACTCCGCGACCGAACCCCTTCCTTCCGGGCGGACGGCCGAGCAAACTTCATCGCGGAGCGCGGCAACTGCTCACGAGTCCCGCAGCTCGCGATGTTCCAGCCCCGGCTCCTAGCTGGCTCCGAGCGCAAACAAAAGTCTTCTTCTGGTCAAGCCAAGCTTCCTTTCGTTTCCCCGAGCTTCACCCGTTTTGTAATGTAGAACATTTTAGCTTTCGGTATACGGCAGTTTTTTTTTGCGTATTATTATTATTTATGTTAATGTAGTAGCACTTATTATTTTATACTATTTGCTGTATCTTTAATCACTTTCCTTTTTTATGTATGTCTATGCTTAATTTTTGATAACTTTAAATTAGTTATGGTTGAATCTTTTGAAATAGCTAATATTTGAACATTAAGTTAAAATGTTTATTTGTTCTCTTAATATTTAGTCAACATCTGCTTATATCATGCTTAATTTTTAATATTCCACTATTTGATGTAATTGCAGAAAAGTGGTTAAGTGTAAGAAAAGGCGTACCGCCTTAAATTCGCCACCAATAAAGACGATAAATAAATAAATAAATAAATAGGTGTGATTATTTCTAGACATGACCACAAGTTCACGAAATGTATCCCAGGATAGTTCCACCACCAAAAAGTTTCATTTTGCCCACCAATACGATTGGTTCGTCCCATAATATAATAACGAAAGAAAATATATACGAGTCCGCCCTCGTAACCACTTCGGCTCGTGGGTATAGCAGAAAAATAGAAAACGTTCTAGTACGGTTTAATGTAAGACTTTGGGCATGAAAACTTTTGAAACCAGAGCTATATACCCTCAAGCATTCACGAAACACAGACCATAATGCAGTGTTTTAGAATCACAACTAGTCTCGAAATCTTTTCGCGAAAAAATGCATGCCCATATTTTTGTGGGCTGATGGACGACCTACAGTGGATTAGCAGGACGCGCATTTATGTTTGGTGTTGTCCCAGTACCTCCAATAGTTAAAGTTATTTGTAAACCGTTCCCTGGAAGATTTTCCGGTATTAACTGCACATATTAAAAACCACGCTAAAACAAAATAAGTCAAATAGTTGACTATTCAATTATCTTTTCCGTGGTTAAAAAAAATTATGCTTGAATGAAACATCAATTGAAATATAGAATTATGCGCCAAATTTCGTAATAAATACTCGGTATTATCTCAAAAAAACGTATTTCATATGGTATCCCAAAAAAAATACCATAGTCATTTGTTGTACAATATTACATTATCATTCTTTCAGTATTACAAACTATTTCTGGGATACTGGTTTCCAAAGGAATCTTTCGTTTAACGTTTCAAGAAACATATAGTTTACCAGTTTTTTTTTTTTTAATATTTGACGATATACATATATTTCCAACATTTTTTGTTCTAACACTACGATATTCAAGTAAATATATATGGTAAAAAAATTGGTTGTCTGTAAAGTCGGTTTACGGACGATAGTTTAACGTGACAAAGTCATAACAAAACATTGATGATGTGGATAAAATTGAATCATTTTTATTGAATTATCAATATTTTGTATGGATACAAATATGTTTATTACTTTAACGAAGAGATTATTTTAACTATAACTTTTATACATGTTTGCTATTTAACTTCTTCCAATCTGTGTTATTCTGTTAAGGATAGGACGAATGGGAGTGTTTCAAGTTTAATGTGCCTCGAAAAAGTCAAATCGATGGTTGTTCCAATCGAGTGGAAGAGATGCGGCGCAAGCGTACAATGAGCGTAACGGGACACAGCGTAACGGGACAATGTGCGTAATGGGACACTTTCGTGCGTGCAGCCGGCGTTCATCGATTTATTAGACGTTGTCACGTCAAAATGACTCTGCCAGTTTAGCGTCCCTCCAAATGCGACTCCCGGGGCACAAGCTCCGTCTCTCTCCACTAGTTACGTCCCTGGTCCCAACCATTGGAGCGCGTTGCCTCTGCATGTTGGTTATGACATGTTGCAAGCGCGTCACGCAACAGTTTGAATCAGCGGAGGGTCACCATTAGCTTGGGAGGCTCGTGGCACGATTTGTGACGTTCGAAGGGGGGGGGGGGGATACTGATGGAGCCATTCCACGCAGAGGGGTTTGATGCAGCGACGCAAGGGTGCGACGGGGGGTACTTGTGAATGCGCTTGGATGGGGCCGCGCACCGGCGTGTTATTGGCCCGGCAGTGCTCGCCCCCTGCCCCTCTTCCCCCCCCCCCCACCCGGACCGACATCACTGCCCGTGTTTGCGGCGGAGGTCATGAATACGGGAGTCGGCTCCGACCATTATCGCCGGCGCCATCGTGGAACTGACGTCGGCTGCGTGATCTCACCGACCGCGTGGCCGGGCACTTTGGCCCCAATGGACCGTCGAATTAAAAAAAAATAAAGAAAAATGTCTAGTGTAATGATGGATTTTCTGTTGGTAAGAAATACTTACATGTACCTACTGCCGGTTTTCAAACCACCCTCGAAGATGGCTGCAGCAAGGCTCGCCGAAACGTCGGGCATATCGTTGGAATTGGAAATAAAGACGAGGCTTCAACGTCAGAAAACCTACGATATAGATTTATTTCATGTATTTGTTGAGGTTAGGTTTTCTAAATGCGTTCGTCAAATCTTTTATATACGTGTAACCCACTTGTAAACATTCATGGTTGTCATATATGTAGCGCGATAGTAAATGTAATAAACATTTTATGTCTAGTGGTTTGTTTCGGTTTGTCGCACGGTTACAAACCACAATGTTCGCGATAATGCGATATTTTATCTATTAATTTATGCACGAACAAAACTCAGCACTAGGCCGGTTTACAATTATTTAGTAAACTGTGCACACCAAAAAATATATATATTATTTTTACACCAAACGTTTTTAATTATAATGTAGAACACCCTTACAGAGAAACTTAATGAATAAAAAAAGGTAATGCAATGCCTTTAGTATATAAAATAAGTAAGTTCAAACACTTTATATAATCACATGTTGACCTCTTACAGCATCTTATTAATTATCCTTGGTAATGTTAGCTTTGTGGGATTGCAGTTCCAATACGATGCCTCTGTTAAGGTGGGACTCACACAGAGTATGCGTGCGTCAGACGTTGCATAGGAATCGCAGCTTTAATGCGGCAGGGTTCCAGCCGGCAGTTTCCTTTTTGCGAACCGTTTGCGCGGAAACGTGTTTCAGAAACTGCGTTGGACGCGCACTGCCGGAGGAAGTCTTGGTGTGTCATCCCAGATATGGCTTGCGACCTTCGGGTCGCGTCTGTCGCAGGGTTGCTCACGAGAAATAAAGAGGTCTTGCTCACGTGTCCGAAATAACTTGAAGAGTGTACTTATACGTATACATATATAATATCATCACAAAAATTTATTTTTCCCCCGGGGAAAGGATGGATATTTTGCACCTCTATGTGATCGCAACCAAAATGAAAGGTTAGTTGTACCAACTCAGCGACATTTAAAAACCTCAGAAAACTGTAAAATAAAAAATTAATTGAATTATTCTTTCAAAATGGTGTCCCCCCTCACCCCGCTGCCCCTTCCGTTCTCGAAGTCGCACGAGCGGGTCGCCACCTTCGTACATGTCCGGGATTGTTCGGGTGTCTTACTCCCAACGTATCTAATATAGAACTTTGCCTGCTTTTCTTTCTTCTCTAGTTCTAGTTGCGGACTGGCAGTGGAGTGAGTGGCCATTGTACACAGAGAAAAGGGTTTGTTTGAATCAAACAAATATTTGTTTATATATGGTGAAACAAATATTTACTTGGTGGAACAAAATATTTTGTTAGCTTAACCAAACTCGGTAAGAAACAAAAAATTATTTGTTACACCTAACCAAATATACATTTGAGTTGACAAAACCATTTTGTTGAGTTGACAGAATCTTTCCTACTACAAAATATTTGTTTGAACTAACAAAATATATTTATTTCACCATATACAAACAAATATTTTGTTGAGGCAAACAAACCTTTCTCTCAGTGTAGCCACGGCAGCATGAAAGTAAATAAAGCATAAAACAGCCGGCGGGCGGTTGTAACCTGGGGGACGAGTGGTTGTGGACCCGGAGGCAGGGCTGGATGCCCACCTCGCGGAGTGGTTCGCACAGCGCTTCACGCCCCAGGGTGCAGCAGGGACTACGTCAGCCCTCAGGGGGGCTCGAACCACCCCTCCCCCCCCCCACTCACCCCTTGGCCAGCACTCGGCGCAGTCCGGCCTCACGCGACAGAGCGCCCGCGGCGGGTGACCCGTCCACTTCCCACGAGGCGGCGAGCTGTGACGTGGTCAGGGAGGGACAAGGTGACGCAATCCCCCCCCCCAACCCTTTTTATAGAACCAAAATGTTTCTCAATTAAAAATAACCGTACCGATTGTGCTGAAAATCGGTGGACGATCGTTAAATTACGTAATATTAATAATTCAAACGATGAAAACATGATTGAAAAGTCAAATCGATGGTTGTTCCAATCGAGTGGAAGAGAGATGCGGCGCAAGCGTACAATGAGCGTAACGGGACACATCCGTAGTGGGACAATGTGCGTTACGGGATACTTTTTCGTGCGTGCAGCCGGCGTTCATCGATTTGTTAGACGTTGTCACGTCAAAAAAAAAAAAAGGAAACTCATTAACCAGCTTTAAATGAGTCAAGCAGTGGAACACAGTGTGCAGATCTACTTTTCGTAAGTAGAAAATTTTATCTAAGAATTACATGTTTCGATGAATCACTAGAGGGTCATATATTTTTATAAACGAATTTAATTCAGTCTTTTGCATTTAGTTTCGATCTAAAAAAATAATACAACTTATCCTTATTTATCAAGTGATTATAAGAAGAATACTTCTGAAATAATAAATTTTAAAAATGTCATCCCTTTGCTATTTAATATGAAAACTTGATAGTCCTCGTTTTATCTTTCTTGAATTAGAATAAAATCACTTTATCGTAGTGCAACTTGGATACCCAAAAAGGTTGATTTTTCAAGAATCATCTTTTAAAAAATTATTCCGGGGAAGAAATCCCGGCCTCCCTGCTGCAATCCCCGGAAACGTGTTTAACAGAAATATATTCTAATAACTAACTTCGCCCCGCCCCCCTTTTCCACATAAACTAGCTGCACCCTTGTGTCTCGGAGATATGACAGAAACCCTTCGTGATCATTCTGAAATGCTGGGGGGAGGGGGAGGGGGTCCACGCTCGTTTGCGAGCCTGCCGTTGGGCGCGTAGTCATTCGTTCCGAAGTTCTCCGAAGTTCACCGAAATTCACCGATGGGTCATTACCATAACGCCGAAATACCATAACGCCGAATGTCAAAATTGACCACAACGCCGACAGCTAGAAAACTGCTGTCTACCACAACGCCGAAATAACAACTGAATGAATTTGTGTGTGTTTCTTTAATGTATCTTAACGCCGAAATACCACAATCAAACCTAACCTTACCTAACCTAACCTAACCTAGTCTAACCTAACCTAGTCTAATCTAACCTAGTCTAACCTAACCTAGTCTAACCTAACCTAACCTTTGTGGCAGTCCTGCAATGACATTTTTCGGCGTTAGTGTATTTCAGCGTTGTGGTACACAGCAGTTTTCTAGCTGTCGGCGTTGTGGTCAATTTGGCATTTCGGCGTTGTGGTATTTTGGCGTTGTGGTGCGTCCCCTTCACCGATCACTCGTGGAAAATAAAACATATTACAAGGATTCATATATATTACGGTCATAAAGTTTTTGAAGAGAAACTTCTTTGCTTAGGGGCCAACAATTTTCGAGCGTTAAAAAATTCCTATCGCATGAGGGGAATAGTTATGTAAGTGGTGGGGGAACCGGATCATGTTTCCTAAACCTAATAATATAATAAGCCAGAAGTTTCACTTCTTTCGCGCGTGGACTCCACGCACACACTTTTTTTAATAACGCCAACCCAACCTTTTTTTTTTTTTCATTTTAGTTATTGAATTTCTGAACGCCAGCAGCAAGAATAAATTCGTTGGCTCCGAGGACGTGAGGACGTGAAGCTCTACGTTAACCTTTTCCTCGAATAAGCTGGAGGCCGGTTTCCGTCACCGGTTAAATCGCAACGCTTCCATGACTTCAGGATTTTTTTTTCCCATGTGCAAACAATTAGTTTTGCTGTGTGCTTTCCGTCTGTCGCGAGGAGACGCTCTGTCTCGGACAACTGCACTCCGCGCAGCGGAAGTCTAGCGTGTAATTGGTGCGTGGGGCGGAGTTGTAGGGTTTCGGGAAGGGTCGTGGCCCTCGTACACCCTTCCAAAGCTCCACCCCCCCCTCCCCCACCACTCCGCACCGAGGCGCGGGGACCAGTTGAAGCCCCTAGAGTGTGCCCCCCGAGGTCCGGTTACTGAAGAAACTGCTCAGACTGTTTGCTTATCAGACAACACTGCGACATAGTGTGCCGCAAACTGTATTGTCATCATAGCAGTTGCGGGCCTCGTGGTCCGTATGCCAGAACAAAGCATCGAACCAAGGGCCCGCGAAGAGTTCCAGGCCGCGGATTGCCGCCCACTACCTCTTGTTTTAAAATAGAGTTTATGTGTGGATGTCTGTGAAAATATGATGCTGAGTTACTTCTATAGTGTTGTTTAACTTGTATCCTTTGGTGGGGGCGGTCGGGGCTTTAAAAACCTACCCCCTGCTGAGGGCTATTTGTGGATAAGAAAGTGGAAAAAAAAAAAAAAAAAAACTTTAGAAACGGGTTCGAGTCCCATTATGAGCAGTTTCAGTCATACTGCCTGCCCGGTGCTCTAGTTGCCAGAGTTAACAGCCTGGATATACAGAGAGCGTGTATGTGTGTCAGCGTTGAAAGATTGTGTATTTTTGTCATTTTAGATTGAAGAAACTCGTAGTGTACCCCGCACGCCTGACTTCCTCTAGAGTCTAGCGGCTCCCCCCACACAGCCATCCAGTCCAGTGGGAGCAGCATCTCGCCAGTCCAAACAATCAGGCCATCAGCCGAGTGTCTTTGTTTATACTCTTTGGTTGCTTTGCTAACTATCCCCCATTCATTTTTTTTCTAACTAAATGTGTAACTGCAACATCCAAAGTTTATTGAGTGAAAGTGTTCCGAAAACTTTTAAAGACCCAGACGTTACGTGCAAAGAAGCCCACGATGTTAATTTATTGAATACATCATGTTTAACCACTTATTTATCTTTCGCACAGTGAAAGAAAATCGTTCTTTTGAAAGAAATTAATAACAGTTAATCTTGTTTTAACGATATATATATATATATATATATATATGAATTATATGAATATAAGTAGTATAGGATAGCCGGTCCGAGGACATGGCGCTGGCGCGTGGTGTGTGGCCGGTGGTGTTTTCCGTCATCTTGGATTGTGATGTCACGGCGGCCATCTTGGATGGTTGTGACCTTGACCTTTAACCTTGACATTTGACCTTCAAAATGTGTCAAAATCCGCCAAAATTGGGCAAAAATTGCCCAAAATTCCTCAAAAATCGCCAAAATTTACATTTCTTAGGAAAAAAATTCCACCAAAAAATCTCAAAAAATTCCTCAATTCAAAAATTAGAATTTCGAAAATCCTCAAAAGTCGTTTTGTCCTAGAAAGAACCCAAATTCCTAAAAGAGGCTTAAGCATCCTTGTCTACAGCCTCCGATAAGCCTCTGACGTCATCTAGGATTATGACCGCCATCTTGGAGGAGTGTAACGGGACATAGCGTAACGGGACATAACGTAACGGGACAAGTATATCACGGCGGCCATCTTGGATCCGCCATTTTGGATGACGTCATTGTGTTCTCGAAAATTCCGGCGATGTGTTTTCCGCCATTTTGGATGATGACGTCACCGTTGCAATTTTCGTTACGGCCGCCATCTTTAACTTTTTTATTTATTATCCGATTTTAACGATTTTTTTTTTAAAATTTATAAAAAAAATTCAAATAATAAAATTTTAATAATAAATAATTTTAAAATTTACAATTACGACACGGAGCTCGGAGTCCTCGGTTCGAACCCGACGAGTGCAAAAAAAAATTAAAAATGGCGACCGATCCTTCCCCCGTGGTGGCTGCAGGCAGACTGACTCCCACCACTTTTTTCATAGCATATATATCATCCGGCAGTATGACGTCATGTACGCCATCTTGAAATTTGAACGTCATCTTGAAAATCTTTATTTATTATCCGATTTTAATGAAAAAAATTCCAAAATTCATCAAAAAATTAACGTATTTGAATTCTGTTTGATTATATCGATGTACGTCCTTGGTTCGATTCCCGGCGAGAGTAAACGGTCGATCCTTCCTCCATGAAAGCTACCTAGACTGATCTACCACCACCAGTACCAAGGTAGATATCATCAACTGGTATGACATCATGTCCGCCATCTTGTCTTCATCCGCTGGAGACCACCATCTTGTTTTCGTCTGCTAGAGTGTGCCGATACCATGTAGTATAATTATCTGGCCACAATACTTTTGTCCTCAACTGTTGACATTGAACATTGACCTTGAACTTTGACCTTGACCTTGAACTTTGACCTTAACCTTGAAATTTGACCTTGACCTTGAAATTTGACCTTGACCTTGAAATTTGACTTTGTCCTTGTCGACCATCATGGATCCGACATTTTATGTTCAGTACATGCTACCAGAGGATACCACCTGCTGGAGTATGCCATCTTGTGTGTGTACTTGTATTATAGAGTACATTTCCATCTCGATAATTTTATTCTAACCCGCTACAGTGCAGTAATCATTTATTACCGAGGTGCCCCCCCCCCCCCCCCCGCCAACATGAAATTCGACCGCCATCTTAAATCATGTAATAATGTAGCTAGAAAAGCGGGAAAAAATCCAAAATTCATTAAATAAATCACTCATTAACTTACATATCGATTCGATCCGCTCCAGTCCTTGGTTCGATCCTCGATCCATGCAAAACATTTAATTTTATGAAGAAAAAAATAATAATTCCAATAAACCATGTTCAACATTCTTAAAGAGACTTTAAATCATCTACTACCATCATCCTATCAGACATCAAGACCACCATATTGGAAATTCGTAATTGTAATGCTAGAGATTCGGGAAAAAGTTCAAAACTCATTAAATAAATTTGTAATCTATATACTGATTGATTAGATCGACTAAGGTCCTTGACACGATCCTGGACGAAGCTAAAATAAATTTAATTAAAATACCAGAAAAGTGTAAGGTTCGAGGAATAAAACACCTAAAAGTCTTTTACAAACATAATATTTATTACACAATTTCTATCCTACTACAGAATCACTTGCGAAAGACAGCAATCTTATAAAAATTTAGCCCTGCATAGACGTACAACGACTACTTCTTAGCTCCAAATGGCTCCAAATGCTCCAAACGGCCTCCAAATGCTTGACAGCTCCAAATGCTCCAACAGCTCCAAAAAAAGGCTCCAAATGCTCCAACAGCCTCCAAATGCTTAACACAGCTCCAAATGGCTCCAAATGCTTGACAGCTCCAAATGCTTCAAAAGGCTCCAAATGCTCCAAATGCTCCAAACGGTCTCCAAATGGCTCCAACAGCTCCAACAGCCTCCAAATGCTTGACAGCTCCAAATGCTCCAAACGGCCTCCAAATGGCTCCAACAGCTCCAACAGCCTCCAAATGCTTGACAGCTCCAAATGTTTCCAGCAGCTCCAAATGCTCCAAATGGCTCCAACAGCCTCCAAATGCTTAACACAGCTCTAAATGGCTCCAAATGCTCCAAACGGCCTCCAAATGCTTGACAGCTCCAAATGTCTCCAGCAGCTCCAAATGCTTGACAGCTCCAAAAAAAAGGCTCCAAATGCTCCAACAGCCTCCAAATGCTTAACACAGCTCCAAATGGCTCCAAATGCTTGACAGCTCCAAATGCATAACACAGCTCCAAATGACTCCAAATGCTCCAAACGACCTCCAAATGCTTGACAGCTCCAAATGTCTCCAGCAGCTCCAAATGCTCCAACAGCTCCAAAAAAAGGCTCCAAATGCTCCAACAGCCTCCAAATTCTTAACACAGCTCCAAATGGCTCCAAATGCTTGACAGCTCCAAATGCATAACACAGCTCCAAATGGCTCCAAATGCTCCAAACGGCCTCCAAATGCTTGACAGCTCCAAATGTCTCCAGCAGCTCCAAATGCTCCAACAGCTCCAAAAAAAAAGGCTCCAAATGCTCCAACAGCCTCCAAATGCTTAACACAGCTCCAAATGGCTCCAAATGCTTGGCAGCTCCAAATGCTTCAAAAGGCTCCAAATGCTCCAAATGGCTCCAACAGCTCCAAAAGACTCCAAATGCTTCAAAAGGCTCCAATTGCTCCAAGAGCTCCATCTTCAATTGGTTCCAACTGATTCCTATTACTTTTATCGAACTTGGCATGATTACTAACATGTCTTTATCAGTATACATTTTGACTGGCAGTGGTAACGTTTTTTACACCTTTAAGTTATAAGTTTTATTTAGAAATCAGATTTCGATAAATGATAGCTTCCATCTGGAAAAGAAAATATATTAATTTATCTTCAAGTTTATACACATACATTTAATTTAATCCATTATTGTATGTAGCCAGCTTCCCTCAGTTCTTTGAGTATGAAGGATATTTCTTTAATGTTCGAATAGTTTCCTGCACAAAGCGATCCATGTAGTAGTCGTAGCCTGTTAACCAATATGTTAGGATCTTCCCATGAGGTATAATCAATCTCTTCTGCTGCCTTCATCATCCTTGCATGTTTATAAATATTATCTCTGGTGTCTATCGTTTTAACACCAACCACAAGGTCACTTTCGTCATCTTGCCAGTGATTATCACAAGCTTGATCAGGATAATTTATTTTATTACGTCGTTTCCATCGTTTTGGTCTCAAACCACCATCACAGTCTTCGCTCTTGCATGCTTTTGGTGCTTCAGTACAGTACTCAATCATGTCAGCCTCAGATGTGTCACCACAATCTTCAATCATGTCAGCTTCTGATGTGTCACCACAGTCTTCAATCATGTCAGCAACACAAACTTGATCAGGATAATTTATTTTATTACGTCGTTTCCATCGTTTTGGTCTCAGACTACCATCACAGTCTTCGATCTTGCCTGCTTTAGGTGTTTCAGTACAGTACTCAATCATGTCAGCCTCAGATGTGTCACCACAATCTTCAATCATGCCAGCCTCAGATGATTCATCAAAGTCTTCGACCTTGTAAGCTTCAGGTGGTTCTCCATCTTTCACATTTTCATGGAGACGACTAGATATTGGAGTAAATATATTTTCATTTCTAATGTGGTTACAACCTCCTTCGTTTGTTTTAAATTTTAAATTATTATCTTGATCTAGATCAGTAATTTTAGCATTAGCTTTTTCGCCTTCGTTCCTCTTCCGCGATGTTGTAGCCCAGTCTTCGTTATCTTTATTCATCTTAATTGTACAGGTCTTGTAATGTCTATCCAAGTAATATCTTCTACCAAAGGATTTCTGACACTGACTGCAATGAAATGGTTTTTGACAAGGACCCAAATTACACTCGCTTCTCTCATGTCGTTTAGCATTCTTTCTCAAGGTAAACACCTTGCTACAGTATCTACAGTGATGACGTTTTGATACAGCAACAAATCCCGTTTCAGGATTCATATTAGTTATTGAGACTAATGCCAGATGCAAACTAAGAGTTTTAAATTAGATATATTACTTAAATAGAATTTTTTAATTATTTCATCAGCGAGAATTAATTTATCTCATTCAAAGGTACTTGTTGCAAGTAGTTCTGCTTTTCAACAACAGATGTCGCCACACGTTACTTGCAGGTAAATAATATTTAGTTCTTTTATGCGGGATGCGGGATGCTCACTAACGATCGCAAAAGAAGGATGGCTTCGCTAGACTCCAAGGAGAAGGAAGTTCGTCCATCCTGTTAGTGCTTCTTAGATTTCTCAGAGATTATTTGACTGAGTAATGATATTTTTTTTTTTTAAATTTCCACCTGATAAAAATATTACAAGTGCTGATTTATTGGCAGAATTTCAATAATTAAATGCAACCTTGAATAAAAAATGACATGACTCATTAAGTAAAAAATTCTTCATGCAGAGATCAATTCCTCATCAGTAACCAGAAGCACTCGGAGAAAACCATCAGATGTCTAGTCAGGAATAATCAGAAGCACCCAGAGAAAACCATCAAAATATTGTCAAGAATAATCAGGAGCACACGGAGAAAACTACCATAATATTGTCAAGAATAAACGGGAGCACACGGAGAAATCCACCATAATATTGACAAGAATAATCAGGAGCACACGGAGAAAACCACCGCAAGTTTTCTTTGATATCATAAAATTTCAGGAAAAAAATAATAAAAAAATAAAAATAAATTAATAAAAAATTAAAAAAAAATAAAAAAAAATACATAAAATTCTGGCTTGTACTAGAACTCTATCTTTGTTCAACAATGAGAAGTTCACAAGCTAGCAGAATATATTTATGTATTTTTTTATTTTATTTTTTTTAATTTTTTATTAATTTATTTTTATTTTTTATTATTTTTTTCCTGAAATTTTATGATATCAAAGAAAACTTGCGGTGGTTTTCTCCGTGTGCTCCTGATTATTCTTGTCAATATTATGGTGGATTTCTCCGTGTGCTCCCGTTTATTCTTGACAATATTATGGTAGTTTTCTCCGTGTGCTCCTGATTATTCTTGACAATATTTTGATGGTTTTCTCTGGGTGCTTCTGATTATTCCTGACTAGACATCTGATGGTTTTCTCCGAGTGCTTCTGGTTACTGATGAGGAATTGATCTCTGCATGAAGAATTTTTTACTTAATGAGTCATGTCATTTTTTATTCAAGGTTGCATTTAATTATTGAAATTCTGCCAATAAATCAGCACTTGTAATATTTTTATCAGGTGGAAATTTAAAAAAAAAAATATCATTACTCAGTCAAATAATCTCTGAGAAATCTAAGAAGCACTAACAGGATGGACGAACTTCCTTCTCCTTGGAGTCTAGCGAAGCCATCCTTCTTTTGCGATCGTTAGTGAGCATCCCGCATCCCGCATAAAAGAACTAAATATTATTTACCTGCAAGTAACGTGTGGCGACATCTGTTGTTGAAAAGCAGAACTACTTGCAACAAGTACCTTTGAATGAGATAAATTAATTCTCGCTGATGAAATAATTAAAAAATTCTATTTAAGTAATATATCTAATTTAAAACTCTTAGTTTGCATCTGGCATTAGTCTCAATAACTAATATGAATCCTGAAACGGGATTTGTTGCTGTATCAAAACGTCATCACTGTAGATACTGTAGCAAGGTGTTTACCTTGAGAAAGAATGCTAAACGACATGAGAGAAGCGAGTGTAATTTGGGTCCTTGTCAAAAACCATTTCATTGCAGTCAGTGTCAGAAATCCTTTGGTAGAAGATATTACTTGGATAGACATTACAAGACCTGTACAATTAAGATGAATAAAGATAACGAAGACTGGGCTACAACATCGCGGAAGAGGAACGAAGGCGAAAAAGCTAATGCTAAAATTACTGATCTAGATCAAGATAATAATTTAAAATTTAAAACAAACGAAGGAAGTTGTAACCACATTAGAAATGAAAATATATTTACTCCACTATCTAGTCGTCTCCATGAAAATGTGAAAGATGGAGAACCACCTGAAGCTTACAAGGTCGAAGACTTTGATGAATCATCTGAGGCTGGCATGATTGAAGATTGTGGTGACACATCTGAGGCTGACATGATTGAGTACTGTACTGAAACACCTAAAGCAGGCAAGATCGAAGACTGTGATGGTAGTCTGAGACCAAAACGATGGAAACGACGTAATAAAATAAATTATCCTGATCAAGTTTGTGTTGCTGACATGATTGAAGACTGTGGTGACACATCAGAAGCTGACATGATTGAAGATTGTGGTGACACATCTGAGGCTGACATGATTGAGTACTGTACTGAAGCACCAAAAGCATGCAAGAGCGAAGACTGTGATGGTGGTTTGAGACCAAAACGATGGAAACGACGTAATAAAATAAATTATCCTGATCAAGCTTGTGATAATCACTGGCAAGATGACGAAAGTGACCTTGTGGTTGGTGTTAAAACGATAGACACCAGAGATAATATTTATAAACATGCAAGGATGATGAAGGCAGCAGAAGAGATTGATTATACCTCATGGGAAGATCCTAACATATTGGTTAACAGGCTACGACTACTACATGGATCGCTTTATGCAGGAAACTATTCGAACATTAAAGAAATATCCTTCATACTCAAAGAACTGAGGGAAGCTGGCTACATACAATAATGGTTTAATTAAATGTATGTGTATAAACTTGAAGATAAATTAATATATTTTCTTTTCCAGATGGAAGCTATCATTTATCGAAATCTGATTTCTAAATAAAACTTATAACTTAAAGGTGTAAAAAACGTTACCACTGCCAGTCAAAATGTATACTGATAAAGACATGTTAGTAATCATGCCAAGTTCGATAAAAGTAATAGGAATCAGTTGGAACCAATTGAAGATGGAGCTCTTGGAGCAATTGGAGCCTTTTGAAGCATTTGGAGTCTTTTGGAGCTGTTGGAGCCATTTGGAGCATTTGGAGCCTTTTGAAGCATTTGGAGCTGCCAAGCATTTGGAGCCATTTGGAGCTGTGTTAAGCATTTGGAGGCTGTTGGAGCATTTGGAGCCTTTTTTTTTGGAGCTGTTGGAGCATTTGGAGCTGCTGGAGACATTTGGAGCTGTCAAGCATTTGGAGGCCGTTTGGAGCATTTGGAGCCATTTGGAGCTGTGTTATGCATTTGGAGCTGTCAAGCATTTGGAGCCATTTGGAGCTGTGTTAAGCATTTGGAGGCTGTTGGAGCATTTGGAGCCTTTTTTTGGAGCTGTTGGAGCATTTGGAGCTGCTGGAGACATTTGGAGCTGTCAAGCATTTGGAGGTCGTTTGGAGCATTTGGAGTCATTTGGAGCTGTGTTATGCATTTGGAGCTGTCAAGCATTTGGAGCCATTTGGAGCTGTGTTAAGCATTTGGAGGCTGTTGGAGCATTTGGAGCCTTTTTTTTGGAGCTGTCAAGCATTTGGAGCTGCTGGAGACATTTGGAGCTGTCAAGCATTTGGAGGCCGTTTGGAGCATTTGGAGCCATTTAGAGCTGTGTTAAGCATTTGGAGGCTGTTGGAGCCATTTGGAGCATTTGGAGCTGCTGGAAACATTTGGAGCTGTCAAGCATTTGGAGGCTGTTGGAGCTGTTGGAGCCATTTGGTGGCCGTTTGGAGCATTTGGAGCTGTCAAGCATTTGGAGGCTGTTGGAGCTGTTGGAGCCATTTGGAGACCGTTTGGAGCATTTGGAGCATTTGGAGCCTTTTGAAGCATTTGGAGCTGTCAAGCATTTGGAGCCATTTGGAGCTGTGTTAAGCATTTGGAGGCTGTTGGAGCATTTGGAGCCTTTTTTTGGAGCTGTTGGAGCATTTGGAGCTGTCAAGCATTTGGAGGCCGTTTGGAGCATTTGGAGCCATTTGGAGCTAAGAAGTAGTCGTTGTACGTCTATGCAGGGCTAAATTTTTATAAGATTGCTGTCTTTCGCAAGTGATTCTGTAGTAGGATAGAAATTGTGTAATAAATATTATGTTTGTAAAAGACTTTTAGGTGTTTTATTCCTCGAACCTTACACTTTTCTGGTATTTTAATTAAATTTATTTTAGCTTCGTCCAGGATCGTGTCAAGGACCTTAGTCGATCTAATCAATCAGTATATAGATTACAAATTTATTTAATGAGTTTTGAACTTTTTCCCGAATCTCTAGCATTACAATTACGAATTTCCAATATGGTGGTCTTGATGTCTGATAGGATGATGGTAGTAGATGATTTAAAGTCTCTTTAAGAATGTTGAACATGGTTTATTGGAATTATTATTTTTTTCTTCATAAAATTAAATGTTTTGCATCGATCGAGGATCGAACCAAGGACTGGAGCGGATCGAATCGATATGTAAGTTAATGAGTGATTTATTTAATGAATTTTGGATTTTTTCCCGCTTTTCTAGCTACATTATTACATGATTTAAGATGGCGGTCGAATTTCATGTTGGCGGGGGGGGGGGGGGGGCACCACGGTAATAAATGATTACTGCACTGTAGCGGGTTAGAATAAAATTATCCAGATGGAAATGTACTCTATAATACAAGTACACACACAAGATGGCATACTCCAGCAGGTGGTATCCTCTGGTAGCATGTACTGAACATAAAATGTCGGATCCATGATGGTCGACAAGGACAAAGTCAAATTTCCAGGTCAAGGTCAAATTTCAAGGTCAAGGTCAAATTTCAAGGTTAAGGTCAAAGTTCAAGGTCAAGGTCAAAGTTCAAGGTCAATGTTCAATGTCAACAGTTGAGGACAAAAGTATGGTGACCAGATAATTATACTACATGGTATCGGCACACTCTAGCAGACGAAAACAAGATGGTGGTCTCCAGCGGATGAAGACAAGATGGCGGACATGATGTCATACCAGTTGATGATATCTACCTTGGTACTGGTGGTGGTAGATCAGTCTAGGTAGCTTTCATGGAGGAAGGATCGACCGTTTACTCTCGCCGGGAATCGAACCAAGGACGTACATCGATATAATCAAACAGAATTCAAATACGTTAATTTTTTGATGAATTTTGGAATTTTTTTCATTAAAATCGGATAATAAATAAAGATTTTCAAGATGACGTTCAAATTTCAAGATGGCGTACATGACGTCATACTGCCGGATGATATATATGCTATGAAAAAAGTGGTGGGAGTCAGTCTGCCTGCAGCCACCACGGGGGAAGGATCGGTCGCCATTTTTAATTTTTTTTTGCACTCGTCGGGTTCGAACCGAGGACTCCGAGCTCCGTGTCGTAATTGTAAATTTTAAAATTATTTATTATTAAAATTTTATTATTTGAATTTTTTTTATAAATTTTAAAAAAAAATTCGTTAAAATCGGATAATAAATAAAAAAGTTAAAGATGGCGGCCGTAACGAAAATTGCAACGGTGACGTCATCATCCAAAATGGCGGAAAACACATCGCCGGAATTTTCGAGAACACAATGACGTCATCCAAAATGGCGGATCCAAGATGGCCGCCGTGATATACTTGTCCCGTTACGTTATGTCCCGTTACGTTATGTCCCGTTACGCTATGTCCCGTTTCACTCCTCCAAGATGGCGGTCATAATCCTAGATGACGTCAGAGGCTTATCGGAGGCTGTAGACAAGGATGCTTAAGCCTCTTTTAGGAATTTGGGTTCTTTCTAGGACAAAACGACTTTTGAGGATTTTCGAAATTCTAATTTTTGAATTGAGGAATTTTTTGAGATTTTTTGGTGGAATTTTTTTCCTAAGAAATGTAAATTTTGGCGATTTTTGAGGAATTTTGGGCAATTTTTGCCCAATTTTGGCGGATTTTGACACATTTTGAAGGTCAAATGTCAAGGTCAAAGGTCAAGGTCACAACCATCCAAGATGGCCGCCGTGACATCACAATCCAAGATGACGGAAAACACCACCGGCCACACACCACGCGCCAGCGCCATGTCCTCGGACCGGCTATCCTATACTACTAATATATATATATTATATGAATATATATATATGAATTGTCAAAACAAGCCCTACTGTTTAACAACTGTGAGTTACAGGGTGGGTGACGACTCGCGACTCGCGTGCTTTATAAACCACCGCTTTCCTTTTTTTGACGTGACAACGTCTAATAAATCGATGAACGCCGGCTGCACGCACGAAAAAAGAGTCCCGTTACGCACATTATTCCGTTACGCGGTGTCCCGTTACGCTCATTGTTCCGTTACGCGGTGTCCCGTTACGCTCATTGTTCCGTTACGATGTGTCCCGTTACGCTCATTGTACGCTTGCGCCGCATCTATCTCTCTTCCACTCGATTGGCCTATGCATCCGAGGAGAAGAAAGACGGCGGCAGCAGACAACTTACATCTACACGTGAACTGTTTCGTCAACTGTTTATAAAGTGAAGTGAAAAGTTAATGTGGTTTTCATTGCTTATTACAACAACAATTTCGGCAATAAAGGTTTATTATTCTTGCATTTTAAAAATCTGATTATTAGTATAATTTCAAGTATATTCTTTTATTATTAAAATAAAAATTATTCAATTTTATTAATAAAAGTATGCAATCATATCATCAATGTTTTGTTATGACGTTGTCACGTTAAACTATCGTCCGTAAACCGACTTTACAGACAACCAATTTTTTTATTCCTACGTCGGTTGCGTTCTTTGGCGTAGTTTACCAACCCGGCCCTAGGCGAGCGCGTGCCGATTGGCTGGCGCACCGACAGCCAATGAGCAGGAATGCTGCCGCGCTCAGATGGTAATCGGGCATCACTTGCGCCGCTTTCGAAGGCGTGGGGAGTTCTAAAACAAAAAACAAAAATAATAGTGTATGAGTTGCGCCCGTGGGTAGGGCGGCGGCACATACCTTTACCGGGGCGACCTTGTAAGTTGACCTTGGTGTGGGGTAAGTGACACGAATTTTTGTTCCTACTTTCACAGCGTGCGGAAGGGAAAAAAAACTAAATAATACTTCTCCCCCCCCCCCTCTCCCGGGTGACGGCACCACCGGCCGAATGGAAACTGTGCGCCGGACCGTGTCTGTTGTCACGCGACAGAGAAGATCGGTGCGACGACCCTTGCACACCGTTAAAAATGTTCACCTTAAATTAAACGAAGAAAGCTGGTTACAAATTTATCTAGGGATCTTCGTTAATCTACGGTTAATATCTTTGTAAGTTTACAGAAGTTGCACTGAACGTGAATCCACAAGAATAATCTCAGCATGCCTTAAAAAAAAAAAAAAAAAAAAAACTTTCCCTTCTCCCTCACACTTGACAGTTTTCGCTGTTCACAGCCGGAGCACGGAACCGGAGAGTCGAAATACGCCGCAGTTTTACGAAGATTCAGTTAGCCTATCTGAAATTACAAAGAACTCTTCGTTCGTTAAAAAGCGCGTAAATTTACTGTATTTTCTGACAGTGTAGTTCTCCTTCAGCCGCACTAGCTGACCGGTGGGACGGCAGTAGACCGAAAAATCGTTCAACCGATAGGCGCTGGACCGAAAGTAGTTATGCCGAAAATCATCTAACCGAAACGTCATTTGACCGACAGTCGTGTTGGTGGAACTATTTGAGGAGGAGGGAGGGGGGGGGGGGGGGGTTGAGCGAGGAAAAATTACAATGTCGAGGCATATGGGGAATATTTGCAATGCCAGCTTGTTAGGATTCCAAAAAGGCGTCAACTCACCAGTACCGAACGGACGAGACTATGCAGGGGGAGGAAGAAAGCAAGGTGGTGTACATACATATGTTGCAAACATCTTTAACGTAGCCCCCTTGCGTTTCCAGAATGTGAATGCGTGGACGGGACTCGTCAAACAGTTGCGTGTCGAAACCTGCCTTGATCTGTCATTTGTCGGTCTTTAGCCGCCAAGTCAAAGGAAGTCACGGCTTGACGGAAAGTACCAGCGTGGAAACGGAGGGGGGGGGGGGGGGGGCGTGTCGTTCATCTTCACTTTTCTGTCCAATTGAACACAGATAATAAAAAACGTCGAAATCCGTCGGATGCTTTCTAGTAAAGTTCTTGTACAGTCCCCTCACTGTTTGAAATTTCAAATCGGCTAAACCAACTCGAACCATCGTACAGCTTGTAAATACTTATTGACATACACCTACGAAGTTACTATCTCTTCTTTCTTCTTTAAAGCGAGAGGTGTATAAAAATGAAGGCAACCGCTACTGCAAGTTAATCTGCTACTGTTAAATGGCTACTTACTGATAAACCCTTCTGGTGTATCTACGGGATGTAACATTTGTTTTTGATACGGATACGCTGTAACATGACATGGTAACAATTTCAACGTCGCGGCACAGGTTATATATACGTAACGATCCCACGCAACGGATAGCATGCAACAAATGGACACCCACCTTAAGATGGCGGACGTCACCCGGCCTAGTACGAGTGCAGAAATCACCGGCAGTATTTTTTAAACTGTACCAGCATAAGCTTTGATAGAGAGATAATAAACAGCTGATCGTAAACTACCTTTTTTTTTTTTTTAAGCTTTACACGACGTATTCACGTTTCCGTGTCTCGACATAGCCTCCCCATTTATTAATTTTTTTATTTCATTCAGATTTTCGACAATACTTCAGAATGTAACAACATAAATGGTGTACCAATAATTGACGCTATAACAATGCTGGGATAACGACGTTCAAACTGTGTGGCCTGGAGCTCAAACAGTTTCTTGGTCTGCAAGTACGATGCAGAGCTACCAGCAGGAAGCTAGTGTCAAACTGGTGCTGCTCGTGTGAATCAGTGTGTGCCCCCCTCTCCCCCCCAAGGGTCATGTTGCATGCACGGCCGATTTGGATTTTGCGTTGTGAAACAGTCGGACTTCGTAACAAGGCTGGTCGGTGGTATACACAGTTTTTCAGTTGGAGCTGAGCATTTATTTATAGAGACTAGAAAAAATCGCGGATTAAGTTCGTGATATGCTTAAATTAAAATAATTCTGCTATTGGTTCACGTTTAATCTGGAGGACTGTGGGCCAATTAGAGACCATCATTCAAAGAAGTATCGAATCACAATCTACCCAGTTCATACGCTTCACAAGTCAGCAGCCAATGTACAGGTGACGTTTACTCGAGAATGCAGAAGATCGTGGAGTCTATCCTGGAGGTCATTGAACCCGTGAATTTTTCCAGTCTCTATTTATTTATCACTAGAGATCCGGAAAATTCGCGGGTTCATTTCGTGTTATGCTAAAATTCAAATAATTATACCTTAGTGCTGCTTCTGTCATTGGTTCACTGTTAATCTGGACTGAGGGCCAATTAGAGACCCTCACTCAAAGAAGAGTCGAATCACAGGCCACCCAGTCGAGACGACTCACAAGTCAACAGCCAATGAACAGTTGGCATTTGCCCGAGTGTGTAGAGGATAGTGGAGTCTATCCTGGAGGTTATTGAACCCGCGAATTATCCGGGTCTCAATTTATCACTAAGTGCATGTATTTTTTTGCGGAAAAGATTTTGAGGCTAGCTGAGAGTTAAAACACTGTAGCATAGTCCGTGTTTCATGACCAATCATATAAATTATAATGCGGAAGCAAATGCGTCCTGAATGGCTTGGTCGTATAAGGCAATGAATGGCTTTACTTGCAGACGGCCGCCAATTACAAGAAAGAGACCGCTGACGCGGACATGACATTTTACAGTCTAATGGGCGTTAGAATTTTTTTTTGCGAAAAATGCCTGCCCCTATTAATCACAAACAATAGAGAATCTATTTAAGATGGAATATCAAAATTTTGGATATAATCATTTTTAGAAGGTTTTCCATCATGAAAATTGTCAGCGCCGTAAACTGATTTCATTCAAATAATTGGGTACAACACCCACAATTTACCTCTTCTGGCGTATTGTTTACCACCAAATTTTTTCAAAGAAAGTATTTTACGGCAGTGATAGTTCTTTTTTCTGTGGTTGTAGAAATTAATTCGATAAAACAGTACTTTACCTTACTTAAATACGGTCGATATATTTTTTTCAATAAAAAAAGTGATTCGGCCCCGACTTCAGAGGTGTTTACCAAACTTGAGGTAAGCATAGACCATAAGTAGTTTAAATAATTTTTTCGTGATGAACGAAATATATCCGTTTTGTTCTGACTCATTCTGTAGGATATATCACCGACTGCGTGTATAATGGGATTCATTCTCTCCGAATAATAATTTGAATTTTAGCAAGTCTCTTATCATTGTTATAGACAGAGGAGCAAATATGTTGGGTCGTGGGGAGGGGGGGGGGGGGCGACCCGAGAGTTTTTGCGCATGGGTTTGAACCGACACAAGACATATATCGATAGGGTGCTTGTATGTTGTGCACTGCCCTTAATTTTGACCTATATGCATACAATAAACAGAAAACTTTAAATATACAATTTTTCCCCCATGAATAGAGACAGGAAAAAATTCGCGGTTTCGATGGCCTTCAAGGATAGACTGCACATACCCCTGTACACTCGGGCAAATAATGCAAGTTCATTGTTTGCTGACTTGTAGGTCGTCTCAGTTGGTTTGTCTGTGATTCGATCCTTCTTTGGTTGGGGGTTTACAATTGGTTGAGATACGTCCAGATGAACAGTAAGCCAATAGCAAAATCATCTAAGAGGTATATGTATTTGAATTCTAGCCTATCGCCTAATGAATCCGCGAATTTTTCCGGTCTATACGCCATGAAACATAGCTTTGATGTTTACGTTTATCAAACCCCGTCCCACAGTCCGGATTTTGCAAGCACAGGCGGGCCCGCACTGAATGAGAGGCTTCTTAACTCCAGGAGGGCTGTCCCCCTGCCCCCCTTCCCCGGGATCCTTGCCCATGGCCGGAGCCAGTGTGTGTCTGGAACTGTTTCACGGAGTCGTGGTTGGACGCACGACAGAGCGCTAGCATCACGAGACCCTTTTTTTTTCGCTTTTTTTAAAATATGACCAGTATTTTAAATACAATTCTTCGTCGAAAAAAAATTCCAGAGCCGGAAAATATTGGACTCAAACTTTTAGTTTGAAAAATACCTCAAAGATAGCTCCACGTTCGTAATGCTTTAGAGAACCAACAAAATGTTAAGTTATCTTTGGCACCGTGTTCTTCCCAAACACAATTTTCTTGCTAATATATTATTGGTATTTTTGAAACTGCTATTATGCATTGTTGTGACGCGCTGCCGTGTTGCGTGTCGCCTGGACGAGCGACGCGACCGACGCGGCAGACGCGACCGACGGAATGCTATCGCCTCGGCGCGCGGCACGAAAACCCCGCGTGTTGCCCTGCAATTGTCGCATAAGGAGTCATTTGCTTATCCACAACACGCTGTTAGAACACGTCGCTGTGTGGTAACTGTTTACACGAGCGAGCACGTACTAAGCCACCGTGTTTGGAAATGTCCTGTTGCGAAAACAGTTTTCTTTTTTTTTTCCTTCGATTATTAGTGGTGTGCCTTAGTATATACAAAAAAAAATCGAAAGTGGCTTGCAAGAATTACAAGTTGTACATAGGGACAAAATTTGGTGGTGGATTGCGATAAAACCGAAGAACAGCGAATAACATGTTAATACACCATATAACAGTGAAATGCAGTTTGATTTCTGATGTGTCATCATTTAAACTAAGTTTAACTCAAGTCACAAAAATGTATTTATTTATTTACTCAATTAATGAATATCATTTTTTAGCATGAAATGTGTACTAAAATGTAAGGAACAAATGATTAAGGAAAGAATTAATTTTAATCTGATACATCAGACATTGTTTATTAACAAACGATTTTGCTATAGTATATTGATAATTTTTTTTCAAACATCCAAACTCTTAAATTTTTACTTATTTATTTTTATTCCGACTTATTCATGCATATTACACTTATATAACTGTAAAAATGGATAATACCTTACAGCCAAATTTACTCTGTGATGGTGAGATACTATTGAGAAATATTTAGTGTTATTTACTGAATAATGTACTTACTTCATGAATTGAAAAGGTCCAATAAAAATTGCATAGAAGTCTTATTTTTCAAAAAAATAAAGTGGCTAACAGAATGGCAACTGTAAAAATTAAAAAAAATATATATAAATAAGAGTTGTCTATCGGTAAAACCTATGCATATAAATAGTATAGATTGGCCGGTCCGGCGGCAGGCTTCATGGCTGAGGTGCCTGAGGTACCGTACGCCATCTTGGATTGTAACGTCACGGTGGCCATCTTGGTGTTAAATAACCTCAAAACCTCCTCAAAATTGGTCAAAATGTCCCTATTTGGACGGAAATATTCGATGATTAATGAAGCGAACTTCAAAATAATATTAAAATTAACCCAAAGTATTTGTAGAGCACTGAAAAACTGAACTGAACACATTACACCTATTCTTTGCAGAGCTAGTTTGTTATTATTTGTTTTCCAAGGAGGTTGTAAGTATGCCACTGTTCATCCTCCTTGGTTTGTTGCACCGTTCCGTTATTGACTACAGTATAGCAGCGCGGCGATCGTTTACTTAACAAGTGATAAGAACAAGATGATAATAATGTAACATTTTATGAAACCCGATATTTTAATGTTTTTGGCGATATCACGATAATATCGTATCCCGTGTATGGCTATAAAATAGCAAATATCGAATCGAAAATATCGATAATTATTGATATCAATAATATCAACCACATCCATAGGGAGATACAGAAGTGCTATCCTTACAGTAGAAACAAATAAATGTTTTTTTGAGACGCTGTCTGTTGGGTGAGTTCATTACTACTAGTAAAAAAAAAAACCTTGGCGGGATGTTGAAATCCAAAGTGTTAGCTTTATAATGATAATTTAACTGTTTGACGAATAATTGCTTACCTAGTAGAAAATATTTAAACGCTGCAAGAAAACACCATTTGCTGTTTTGTAATTAAAAAAGGGGGTTGTCTGTAAAGTCGGTTTACGGACGATAGTTTTACGTGATAACGTCGTAAGAAAAGATTGATGAAAAAATGCATACTTTTTAATTTTCAAATATTATTTACCGTTTTTGTAAATTTAATTTAAATAATTTGTTTGAATATAATTACGAACAATTAGTTAAAAAGCCCGCCTTAACCTGTTTGATATTATAGAAGATTTTCTCGCACGGTGGTTGGCCGGTTGGTTCTTGCACTCTCGGCACAGGCGGAACATGACAATGAGTCATGCTTTTTCGTGCGTGCAGCCGGCGTTCATCGATTTATAAAACGTTATCACTTCAAAATAATTTTCTATATAAATAAGTAGGAGATGCAGTATTTCTGGTATGCCACACCACAAAATATGTGGCTACTAAAATAAATGAATTTATATCACTGGATTGTTTACCTGATAATAGCTTATGCATTACTTCTCACAATCAATATAGCTAGAAAGCTACTATGAAAGCTACTATCTATCGGGTTGGCCCAAAACTACTTCAAAAAACTATGTCTCAGTCTCAGCATTCAGAGTTTCTCCCCTATGATTCTGGCCACCAAATCCAACGATTCAGATATAACTTTTTTCTTGTTTGAATTTCATTTAGGTTACTTATTAAATGCTATTTAATTTTTTTTGTTTGCTTCTGACACTTTTTCGGCCTTTATTGTGTTAGTTGTATTGACTAATATTAGGAAATGCCCATTTAAATACGTATACTAGTAACGTATGTTATTCTGCGTTCTTTATTAGAAATTACAGACTTTTTTTTTTGCCACCGGGGTACTTTTTAGTGATTAAAAAATCGTAATAAAAGTAATAATTGTTCGTACGTAAAATTGCTTTCTTAAATCAAACATTTAACCTCCAGACTTAAAGCGGATAGCAGGAAATTTTGTAGCATAAAAAATCCCGTTAGTATAAAAATTAAATACTAAAGTTGGTTGGTTTGATTTAGGAATCGTTTGTACGTAACTTACATATTTACGTCACTTGTGTTAATTTATTACGAGTAGAATTTTTTCAAAAGTAATCACCATAAATTTAGCTATCATAAAAACCTAAGTAATCCAATGTGGCTTTGAGTTTTTTTTTTTTTACTATTCTGTTAGTAACTAAGTTATTTAAGATATTTAGTGTTGAATTTTTTTATACTATAGGCTACATAAAACCAGCCACCATTTAACTTCAGGAGCCTCACCACAAATACGTCACTACGCCGCTGCTAGATTGAAACATCATTTATTTATCTTGCTTATTTCCCCCGAGGTAAAAGAACAAAAAAAGTTGAGCATCGCATAACACCTCGGGCACGGGATCAAGGAGGGAGAACTTTTTAGGTCGTAAGGAACTGAAACAGTATCAAGCTATACATTGTTAATGCTCTATAAACTACTTCATCTGTCTTTATAAACCGCCAAATCAAAAAGTAACACGTTATGTAGGTATGACACAGTGCAAAATTAAGACATTTAATTAGCTCTAAAATGCTGAGATTGTGCGATTTTGGCATTTTACTTTGTCGTTTTGACTGTTTGTATTTAAGTTAATTTGCGTTTATTATTTTGTTTTGTCCTGTATTTTCTCGTTCGCTCGTGTCTATGTTAGGTCGTGCTTGACAATGGAAAAAGACCGTACAACATAGTTAACAATGAACTTGAAAAATAGCGCACTTTATTTTGTTTGAGTGTCAACGCAAGCTTAAGTGATATTGAGAAAACTGCACACACGCATTCCATAAACATGTGTTCTATAGACAACATTAGACAACAATAACACGAAATTACTCAAGTCATAATACAAGCCTCGATGACTAATCTTCGTAGATTTTTTTGGTACTTTTCAAACAATTTTTTATAATACGAAACTCGGACACGCAATTTAACGTAGAATTCTTTAAAAGTATGCCGAGCGTAATAAATATGTACGAAAATTGTGTTTTCAAGTGCATTTATTGACGCGAATCACTCGTAGTTTCCGCACCCACCGCTAGAATTCGTTACCGGAGCAGCTACGTGAACTAACGAATCGTTCGATTTGCTAAGCGAAAGGTTAAAATATATGATGAAACGGCTGCGATAAATAACAGTGTGCAGGGAATGTATTAATATTGACGATTGACATGAATTTCCGACAGGAATTTGAATGACCTTATAATCTCGGGTTGGATGTCACTTCGGCTGAGGATTAGACACCGATTAAAACTCGTAAACTACAGAGCTACAGAGTTGAAGTAAATACAGCAGACTTTTTATTCACAAAAAATACAGTGTAAACTTAACAGCTAATGGCTGTTGAAAATTTCAAATGCAATTATCTTTTTGGCATCGTTTTAATTTCAGTAGCGTTGTAAGTGAAAATTTTAATATAAATGATTCATAATAATAAATTAAAACGTAACTTCTAATAATAATTTTAGGAACGTGGTTATATGTGCGTAGTAACTTGAATAATTTTAAAACAGTGTTTTTGCATGACTTGAAAACGGGTGTGAATCCACGCATGTAAGAAGTGACCCGTGTCCAGCTCTGGCACGTTATGTTAATTTGTGTCAAAACATTTTGTATAATTTTATTTTTTGTTGTCTTCCGCAAGTTTTAACTACCATTGTTTATATTTATATGCTATAATTTTGTAGTTAAATTATTGCTGTAATATTTTTTTTAATTGTAAAATGTTGTACTAATGAATTTCTTTCTTATTTGACTATTTTGTTTTGAAACTCATATTCGGTATTACAGTTTTTTTTTTTCATTTAACTCTGTTTGTGAAAAGAACTCGCCCCTGGTGTCAATAACTTGTGCTCCGTTTCAATTATGTTAAGTTGGAATTTAATTATTGGCTTATTCATTTCTTTCTTTCTTTCGGAACATTTTTGAGCTTTGAATCTTATAACACGGCTTAAATTTTTCTGCGCTACAACTCACAACTAAAATTATGTAACATCTTCTATTCTACCGCTTTCGGGGTGAGTTTAACTTTGTTTTGGTTATGTTTGATTTTGCTCTGTACTCGTTGTTGGGAGCAAATAAAGTTTATTTTCATTTTTACCGCGCTTTTAGTAGCTTGACCTGTATGTTTGAATTAATGAACTATGTAATAAAATATTTTCATTAAATTTTTACCCGCTTTTCGACATCCGAATGTGTTGAAATTTTGCATACCTATAAAGAACATCTGACAATACAATATTTTCATAACTTAAGACCTTAGAGTTAATGTGGAGTAGGTAAGGGGTGTCAGAGATTCAAAACACCTAATTTAGAGCTATGGGTAATAACCATCCTTTATGTGTATCCGTGAGGTGCCGGGAGGGAGGGGGGAGGTGTTAAAGACCCAAAATTCTGAACATTAAAAAAAACAATGCTTTTTTTCAACGTGGAGTGTTTCCGATCCAAAAGATCAGGTCATGGTGGAAAATGAACCCAGGTGAAGGAAGGAAAAAGAAAGGCCCTTAAATTTCAAAAAATTAAAAAAAATATATTATTTTCCATTTAGAGTGTTTCTGAGGTCGGTATATGGTGTAAAATGAGCCAGATTTCGAAATTCTCCCCCTCGGAGGGAGAAGTGGTTTATGACCCAAAACATCGAACATTTTAAAAAAAAAATTTTTTTGGATTGGAGTGTTTCAATCCAATAGGTCGGGTTATGGTGGAAAATGTGTCGAGGGAGGTGTTAAAGCCCTAAAATCTTTAACGCGCCCGTAACCCGCCTTGGAGGCTGATTTTAGGACAACCCCGTGCTTAGTTAATGTGTATGTAATATAAAGAATATCCCTGCAGAGTTTAAAGCCTGTAGACATATACTTAAAGGACAGTCGCAAGCTTTCATTTTACCTAGAACTCACAAATTTAGATCAGTATTTCTTTAAATTAGTTTTTCAAAACCATAAAACTTTATTATTTAATTTCATAATACATTTTTAACTGGAAATCTAAAACCATTGTCATCTTAATTTTTATTATTTAAATAATGTCTTCCTTTCTGTGGTAGTACTGTAGTGCTAATGTGATGTGGTAAACATAAAGTACAAAATGGGTAATGACAACTGTATCAAACATGGCAACGTTTTATTTTGAAACTAAAAATAATAAAATAAACTGATAGTTAAAATAACTTAAAAAAAGCTTTTAATTTTGATTAAACTATAATTTAAAAAAAATAAAATTTTAAATTAAGTTTTTTTTGGACAATAGCCAAAAAAATGCACCATAACTCTGTAGGCCTATAACTAAAAGCGTGGGGTGCTTGATATTAGTAGCCATGTAGTGAAACATCCGAAGAAATTGCATTAAAAATAAAATTAATGATTTGAAAATTCGATAATCTAAGCATTGAAACCCACGTTTGTTTGGAAAAAAAGAAACAAAAAAAAAGAATGTAAAACAATTGTTGTGAAATGTCACGCCGTGGTATTAGGGTTGGAAGCCCGGCGTGAAATGTTGGGATACACTTTTTTCACGGACTGAGTGCTCTTGTGAGGGGTTTGAGGAGGGAAAGCCCCCCCCCCTCCCCCCACCCAGGGCCGGGGGACACGTGACAGGACTCGTGCGCGGGTAAGTAGGGGGCAGGGGGGAGGCAAGGGCCGTTGCCCGTGTTGTCGTGCCGCGAGCGGCCTTGAGCCCGGGACCGCCTGAGCCAGCTCGCTTTTAAGGGTGTTATGCACCCAGCGGCTCATTATTAAATAATCACAATAAGTCATCTCTCTACTTCAATACTCTGTCAGTGGTGTCGTTTCCCTCAATATTATATCCGTAACGTACTATTTTTCTTCTTTTTTTTTTACTTGATATATTTTTTTTTAATTCTCGTTTTCAGCATTCTCGCCGTCAACGCAAAATGAGAACATGTTAAGTTGACAGAAATTAAATTTTCCAGTATAAAAATCAATGCTACTAATGTTACTTCATGACACGAGTATTATTTATCACAGATACGTAAATTCATCCAATTGAATTGAGACGTCAAAATCCACATGTTCGCCGAGTTTCTTATCAATAAACTAGGAAACTTCAGTACCCTCCAAAATAAATTACCATTTTAAACACTAGGGGCACCCCACCACTTCATTCTGATAGGGTAACATTTCCACCTTCTACGAAACCTTCCACAGAATTTCGAACACCACCGATTACCAAAACTTCCATGAAAATTGCCAGCGCACTGCTAATTCTTCCGCAGAACCATCCGTACCATAGCTGCCAAGGAAGACTTTGCAAGGAAACTTCCATCGTGTGATAGGTGCTTTGTTTACATTTCCTTAGGTAAGAAGAGAAAAAACCACTCCACAGTTATGAAATAAATTCTAGTCAAAATATAAATATATAGGCTTTAATAATATTTCCCTGGGCTTTCATTAGTGCGACGCCCATCTAGAATCTGGTCGCGAGAAAAAATGTCAGGCGGGAAGGACTCCAAAACCTTGGCATGGTAATTAAATTCAATTAAATTTAATGTAGTGTGTTGGAGGCCGCAATGAGAGCCCTTTAAGGGCGCATTAAGAGGGACGACGCTAATAAACACGCTAATTGATAATAATGGCCGCGCGAGAGCCGCGAGGAGAGGGAAAACGCTCCCAGAAGCTTGACTCGCTTCCCGAGTGTCGTGTTCAGCCTCTTCCCTGCGCCTGTTGCAGCCAGCGGCGGTCCTTACGGGAATGGGTGAAGGGTAGATCGTCCCCCGCCCACAATTCCCTTTTAATAAAAAAATAAATAAAATTGGTTGTATGTAAAGTCGGTTTACGGACGATAGTTTAACCTGACAACGTCATAACAAAACATTGATGAAATGATTGCATACTTTTATGAATAAAATTGAATCATTTTTATTTTAATAATAAAAGAACAAATGCTTGAAATTATACTAGTAATCTGATTTTTAAAATGCAAGAATAATTAACCTTTATTGCCGAAATTGTTGTTGTAATAAGCAATGAAAACCACATTAACTTTTCACTTCACTTTATAAACAGCCGACGAAACAGTTCACGTGTAGATGACTTGTAATTAATTTTAAAAACTGGTGTTTAGCTATAAAGTTTATATATAATTATGAACAAGTTTTCATATAAATAAAATGTAATCAAATATCTATCATCAATTATATGAATCACCATAATTTTTTAGTCAATTGTAACATAACCTATTATTACTGCACTCGCCGACAGATGCTACTTTTTTTAATAATAAAAGAATAAATAGTTGAAATTATACTAGTGATCTGATTTTTAAAATGCAAGAATAATTAACCTTTATTGCCGAAATTGTTGTTGTAATAAGCAATGAAAACCACATTAACTTTTCACTTCACTTTATAACCAGTCGACGAAACAGTTCACGTGTAGATGTAGAAGTTGTGTGCTGCCGCTGTCTTTCTTCTCCTCGGACGCATAGGCCAATCGAGTGGAAGAGAGATAGATGCGGCGCAAGCATACAATGAGCGTAACGGGACACAGCGTAACGGAACAATGTGCGTAACGGGAGACTTTTTCGTGCGTGCAGCCGGCGTTCATCAATTTATTAGACGTTGTCACGTCAAAAAACTGGAGGATATTTTGAAGTCGGTTTGATTTCATTTTTTTTTTTTTTTATGTCACATTTCAGCTCTCGGTATACGGCATTTGGTAGAAGTAATTTCGTGAATGAAACGGAAGTCGCATGAAACGGAAATGGAAAACCACGGTGCTGCCATCTGTGGCGGATGGCGCAATCAATGTTCTTCAAGCCAAAGGGAAACTTTATAATGAATTTTAACAAAAAGGGCACACCCGAACGTTTCCATTTTCGTTACGGTGGCTTTACCAACTAGTACCCAACTCCCAAACGTTGCACTTTTCGAGCCCTCCACTCCTGAGTAACACTTTTTATTGTTTGTAGGACGCCATCTTGTTTTCTGCTGCATGAGGTTACCATAATGTTTTTGTCTTCTGGTGGCCGCCATATTGGATTATGTAATTCCGCCATCTTATTTTTTCTGCTCGAGGTCGTCATCTTGAATGACGTTATGTTCACCATCTTTGTTTCTGCTGTTTGTTCCTAGAGTGCACCAGCATCGCTCTGTCTCATGCACATAAGGTCGATGTTCCATTACCTACCAGAGTTGTTATTAGTCTTATAGACATATTATTTTTATTTTTTTTATACAAAATACATTGGGAGCTAGGTTAGTCGAACCATGACAGTTTGGACCTCTGGTATGGAAAACATACGCCTTTGACCACGCGGCCATCGAGACATACCAAACCAAGAATTAAATAAATAAAAGTATATATAAAGTAACACATATTTGGACTTGTAGTTTCTTTTTAAATAAAGGAATAATAGCAGCACTTTTTGAAAACCGAGCCTTTATCTTCTTCTTCTTCTTCTTTTTTTTTTCTTTTCAATTTTAGCTAATAGGAGCACTAGTGTCGTATATTGCACAAAATGTTTGATAGAGTGCGTTGCTGTCATTTTTGTTTAATTTATAACCGCTAGAGTGCAGAAGTGTTAATCACCAGACATGAACTATTATAGTACCCACCAACTTTTCGGCCATTTTAGTCACCACGTTGAAAACGTGTAATTATTAACCCTAAAATTAGAAAAAAATCGCAATGTTTATGAATAAAAATTGAGTTGTATAATTGATTACTGTCCTCGGATAGGCCTTTGGTTGATGCGAAAAGGTAATTTTAGCCAAAACATACTTTTTAAATTAAATATGGTGAAACGTCCACAATGTGGCTTAAACTGACCATCTACCAGCCACTAGGAGGCCGTTGCTGTCGTATTGACCACCATATTGAAAATATTTAATTACAAACACAAAAATAAAAAACAATTATAAAAATTAATAAAAAATATTATTATCATTATATTGATGAATTTCATATGTTACGGACTTGTGTTAGTTAATTTTTTTAGTTCTTAAAGTAATTAAGCTTCACAATATTATTTAAAGGAATTTTTACCTTTATCTTTTGTTGACACTCTTGATCTTCATCACTATGAACAAGTACTATGTACAAGATAACTGACCGGCTGAATAAATGTATTTCTCGAGATCAGTATACCTACCATATTCGACGCACCTTATGATTACTAGACTGCCAAATACAAGCATATAGGTCAAGCGTCTCCTAACCTTGAGTTCTTCTTAGTCTTATACTAAGTATGCAATGGGTTCAAGTAAAAACCAATGACTAGCATGTAGTCCAAGCGTCTCCGAACCACGAGTCCTTTTTCGATACATGATACAACTTTCAAACAGACCATATACAATGTCAGGCGTATAAGCCAGGTATATTGTAACCACTATGCCTTCTTTTTCGAAACTTGCCGTCATACCTTTCAAACAGCCATGACCTATTTCAAGCAAACAAGACATGAGACATCGAATTGCTAGACTTACAATATGGATATAACCTAGTAAAAGCATATAGACCAACTGAGTAAGCATGTTTTACCCTTATTATAAGAACAAGAGGTTCTGAAACATTAAATCTTCAGTCTTGACTAAAGACTTGACTACGCTCATTCACCTAGAACAAAATTTGGCCACAAAATCCAAAAGAAAAACACGCAATTCGACACACTTTCGTCATCTATAACACACATTCAACAAAAAGGACATATTCGTGTAGGACACACATCTGGACACACAATCCACAAAATGACTCACATTCAGACACGCATTGAACAAAAACATACATTTGGACACACAGCCAACAAAGAGGACACTAATTTGGACATACTTTCGTCTTCTAGTACACACATTTGCACACACGTTTGTCATCTAGGACACCGATTTGGACACATATTCAATAAAAATGACACACATTAGGATACTTTCAACAAAAAGGACACACGTTGATATTTCTAGGGTGCCAGGGAAAAAGAGTATAAGTCAAAAATACACTTATACTGTTTTTCTCAAACTGTATACACGTCAATTGACTTATACTCCTGAGATCAAAAGCAACACATTAGACGTTTTGCAGTGCTGACTTATACTACTTAGACCACATGTGCGGAACCTTCCTATGAGTAGCCTGCTGACTTATCTCATTTTCCCCAAAACGTGACTTATACTCCTTTTCCCTGGCACCCTAGATTTGTTCAAAAGCATATGTTTTCCATACCAGAAGTCCGACCGGCCATGGTTCGACTCACTTCACTTCCAATGTATTTTGTATAAAAAATAAAATTTAATATTTCTATAAGATTCATAGCAACACTGGTAGGTAATGGGAAATTGACCTTATTTGCAAGAGGCAGAACGACGTTGGCGCACTCTAGAAAAAAACAGCGGAAAAAACGTAGTGAACATTACGTAATACAAATGGCGACTTCGAGAAGAAAAAAAAATGTGAAATTACATAATCCATTATGGTGGCCTCCTGCAGACGAAAAGAAAATGGCTAGATAGTAATCCCCAGGTAACGGGATTTGCAACATTTGCGAGTGAGACACTTACTGTTATGCCACCGTAACGAAAAGTGTAACGTGTGGAAATGAGGCACTCGATGGCGATGCAACTGTAACAAAAATTGTAATATTCAGGAGTGAAGCGCTTGATTCTATAGTGGCCGAGGCAATTGTCATCTACGATGGCGGCAGGAATCAAGGTCATCCAAGATAGTGGCCGAGGTCAAGGATAAGGTCAAAGATCAAAGATAAAGGCAATAAAAGATGGCGGCTGTAACGTCACCTGTGCCGAAACACACCATCTTGGGTTGTGACGTTACATGTTTTTTTGTTTTTTTTTCTCTCTCCGAAAACATGTAACGTCACAACCCAAGATGGTGTGTTTCGGCACAGGTACCACACTCCTACTACTGCTACAGGACCGACTTGTATTTACTACTTCATACGTTAGTTAAAGTTCATGGGTGTTAATGCTTATTAAGTTACCTCTTCAAATTGTAGCTTATGAAAAATTATTTGTTCGTCGTTGCACGTTGCTAATACGAAAAAAAATAATAAAATTTTTAATCACCAATTTAAAATAGAATAAAGGCAATAAATTTTATACTACTTCGTCCTTCACTGGGAGTAACTGATTGAACATGTTAACACTTAGCTTCGACCGTAATATGCAGTGTGATTTGTGGACATCGAATCAGTTAAGTACCAACGGAATTATTCACTCCTCAACTTAAACGTTCGCTAATGGCTCGTAAGCGTGAAGATTATAATTAGCAGTAGCTTATATTGCCAGCCGCAGACGAAGGTAGTTATTTCTCTTGCGGGCTACTTCCAAGCACATCAAAATTTTATGGCGACAGCAGACAATTTATGCTTTCATCTTCTTTTCTCGGTATAAGACATACTTAACTCCATGCACGACCATCGCCAGAAGTATAAGAAACCTTGAAGATACTTTTTACGAGCAATTACGTGGACGTGCAAAGTTTTTTCTTTCTTTATTTATTTAACAATTAAGTTATGTAACTGAAATTGAGTTTTTCGCGGAAAACTTCTTGAGTTTAGACCAAAGGTGGCCGACGATTAGATACTTGCGACCAATAATTTTTTTTGTGGACCATTTTGTATATTTTACTGTCTTTCTTGTATTGACAGGAAAATCTCATCTTTTCTCCCCCCCCCCCCTCCTCCTCAAAATTTTATATTTTATTTCGGTTTCTGAAATAAACACAGTGAGTTCTACCTGCGAGGTAAAAAAAAAAACATATTTGTTTTGCGTAACAGGAAATAAAATTGTTTTAACAGAAAACGAAGCTTTCTCATTTGCAAAAGACACGAAACTCGATGTTTTTGAAGCGAAACTCCTCTACAGTCGGTAGGGTAAATCGAGGTGAATGACTCGTCGGATCGTAACGAAAAGTGCAACGCTTAGGAGTGGTACGCTTTACGGCGAAGAGTGGGAGGGTTAATCGGGTAATAATGAATAAAATGGAGACTGTAAAATTTTTTGCAGGTTGTCCATTGCCGTGTTTGTTTCGTTTGTGAACCTCCAGTGCGAACTTCCAATTGTGTACTTTACCGTTCAGTTTAATTATTCAAATTAACATTTAATATTTTTGGTGTTATTGTTTGAATGGATTATTGAAGTGTGAAGTTTCACTGCTAACGATCAAGACGGCCTTGCATACATTTTTTTTTCTTAGCGATACCGTCGGAACTATTGTCGGGATTATTCACTTGTGGGAAACCTTCCTTGTTGGGTTCAGAACTGGGCGCTGTGTTGTGCCTCCACCTCCATGCAGCGGAAGGCAGTGGGCAACAATCGCACCATTCTGGTGTATCAAAGTCACGTGGTACTAACCAACTCTATGGGCTCATAGCGCTAGTCGTAACAAGCAGCCGTTTCTGAACAAGCGAGACCATCCCTGCTGAGGCCGGTACACGACCGGGCGCGACCCTATCCTTACTTCCGTCGCGTAGCTAGTCGCCGCAATGATCAGCTGGTCTGGCGTCCGAGTCGTATCGTACAAGACCATCTAAATAATGGTACACTGGCAAAATATAATGGTAAACTTACACAAAATATTATCTTTGAAAGATTTGTGCAATGGGAGTGCATGACTTGATGTAGGCTTTTGGACATACGCCATTGCTTAGCACATGTATGTCTGCAGAAGAAAACTACAAAAAAACACAGGTGACAAAAAACACAAATCAAGCAAAAATTGCTGTTGTCAGGATTTCAGCACAACAGTCAAAACGAGACAAAAACACGACCAAACAAAAGACGAAACAAACACAACAATTTTATAAAACAGAAACACAAAATAATGGTACACTGGCTAAAAGTAATTGCTCACTGGCACATAATAATGGTACATTGGCACGAAATAATGGCGAAATGCACAACATAATGGCACACAAGCAAAAAATAATTGCTCACTGGCACAAAAAAATCGTACACAGACACAACATAATTTAACACTCGCAAAAATATTAGTACGTTGCAAAAATAATGGTACCTACACTGTATGGCATTCTGGCAGAAAATAATAGTAAATTTCTGACGATGCTCAAACATGCTTTTTAATTCATATCAATTCTTAAATACTTGTAAACAAATGATATTACTAATACTTAATTCATATAAAATGTTAATGCATGAATATAAATCCTGCATATGTTATCCCTTGTTACACATTTAGAAGTACGGAATATTTAATGAGAAAACGTTTTCATTAAAAAAAAATTCGTTTTATTTTACTTGCAGTCATTATGGTACGGTTGCGTACCATGACTGCTACATAATGTTACATGGTACCCAAAGCTCGGCGATGGTACGAGTGCCGTAATGATGGTATAAAGTGTAATGATAATGGTACAAGCGCCATGATAATAGTAACGTCCAACAAAAGTGGTCCGAAGCAATGAGAGCCCACAGAGCTGGCCCCACGTGACCGGTAGTCGCGGTCAGAAAGGGGGGAGGGACTTCACCCATTCTCCCCCTCCTGCCCCGGAGCCAATTTCCCCTCCCGCAGAGGCCCCGGAAATGATCCGGCAGCCGCGGGCCAGCCTCGAATATCCGCAGCTCCCGGAATTGCGCCCGAGAAAAATCCCTCTCCCGCCCTCCACCCCCTCCTTCATCGGACAGCGATGACGATACTGTGGCGCTACGCAGCGGCTAGGAAATGAAATACTAAACGCAGATAGAAACGCGACGACAGCTGCGCCCGCTCAGAAAACATCTCTTTTCGTAGACCGGGTTTTTCTTTTTCTTTTGGGGAAACAACCTGAAAACGCGCTGCTAAATTGGATTTTCACGCACAAAAGCGTCTTTCATTTCCAGTTTTTTTTCCCCCCCCCGTTATGAATGTTGGAAAATTTCACAACCGCGTTCACGCAGGCAAAGTTTTATTTATTATTTGTTATAAACGCGGGAAGAAAAAAAAACATAAATGTCCGAAAAAATAATTCAATAATCTGGTGTCTCCGTCAGTCATCTCGTATTTTTAGAACCGGCGAGTATTCAAAACTCACGACATCACATTCCTTCTTTAGTTATTAGTATGGTTAGCCGTTCAGAATTTTAGACATACGTGCATACCTCCATTTTGTCTTGAATCCACTCGGCTTGCATTATATCTGGTTCCGATTAACTCCTAAAGTGACATTTCGGCCTAAACGATATTTAAGAAGTATATCTTAAAGGATGTCGGTCATTTTTGTTGACCTTTCGCATATTTGTAAGAATCTTTACAGATAGCAAATGCAGCCTTTCGTGATAGAACGGGCGGATCGAGTCCTTCATGCAGCCTTGTGGCCCTTGAGATGTTTGTGAAGCTATCATTTAGTGATACCGTAATGATACACATACATACACATATATATACATATACACATATACAAATACACATATATACACATATAAACACATACATATATACACACATACGCAAATATACATATATAGATATAAATGCACACATATATACACATATACCCATACATACACACATATTACTCTAAATTAATATTAATATCTAAGGACTGGAAAAATTTGAGGGTTGAATTATTGGATGGATCCTCTGCATACTTGGGCAGACGTCACCTGTTCATTGGCTGCTGACTTGTGAAGCGTATGAACTGGGCAACTTGTGATTCGACACTTCTATGAGCGAGGGTCTCTAATTGGCCCCACAGTCCTCCAGATTATCAGTGAACCCACAGTAAGTGCGGCTCAAGTGTATAATTATTTTAATTTAGCATAACACGATATGAAACCCCCAATTTTTCAGGTCTCTAATAATCTCTCTAAAATTAATTGCTCTAAACTAGTACTAACCTGAACGTTTAAAATTTGCAGGAAATAAAGACTGTCTAAAATGCGTTGACGCAAAAAAAAAGTCTGGTGAAATAAAGTATTTCTTTGTTGATGCACCATATTGTGTTATGTCGGAAGAATTCAGATATTCTTTTACAACTATGTAATTTTTTTCTGAATGCATAATTCAAATAAGGATCCTTTAGCTTACTAATCGGTAACATTATTTGATTCCGTTAGAAGCATCAATGGCCATATGTCAAAATAAAACGCACAACTTTTGCAACCAATTTGATCATCACTCTTTCAATAATCGTTTAAAATAATTTCATTTTGTACTTTGCTGTCGAGTCAATTGTTTATACAGATACTAGGCAGCGCGTTAAAGATGAAGCATTTTCATTCGCTCAAGATTGATAATTATTATTTGGGGCAATTACCTATTCTTCGCGAAATAAGACTACAATGTGATATGCCCGCGCTAACGATCGTTCCCTTGTGATTGGCGGCAGTCTGCAAGAGAAGCCATTGCCCTATTTGGCCGGGCCATTCAGGACTCGTTTTCTTCTGCACTGAATGACTATTGATTGGTTTCCTGACAGTATACCCAAAAAAAAATTATAAAAGTTTAATTTATTTAGACTATTTACATCAAAATCATAAATCAAATTGAAGGTAAACTAATCTAGTTTTTCTTACTAATGTCCATTATGTGCACCTTTAGTTACAGGCATACATCCAACCTATGGTCCAATTCTTCCCACTTTTTGGTTAAGTCCGGAGTAATAGAAGCAATAGGCTCTTCAATACTGTCTCTCATGAGGTAGCGGCGGAACATAGACACGATCTTTTATAGAGCCCCCCCCCCCCCCCCACCCAAAAAAATCGCATTGCGTTATGTCAGATGAACGCGGAGGCCAGCGTAAAAGAGCTCTGTCGTCTCGACCATCACGACCAATCCAACAGTCAGGGACTTCGAGTTCAACGCACGTTGAACTGAAATTACAGATTCTCTCTTAGCAAATTGCAGAACACAAAACGCCATTTCTCAGGAGACGCCATTTTGCGTAGGTGGCGCTGCAAGCGATAAAACAACAAAAACATTACTCGCGCATGTGCTTATCTCAAACATTTTGAGTTACTCTTTAACTGTGACCTTGAACCAACACTCTACAACGCTTATATTTAATACTATTAAAATGTATAACAGGACATTATTTTGTGGACATGCTGTATATTGGCCCTAACCATTATCCTGTTCAATACGTATGTTATTATTATTAGAAATCTGCAAAATTCGAGGATTCATTCGGGGATAGGCTAGAATTCAAACACATATACCTCTTAGATAATTTTGCTATTGGCTTACTGTTCATCTGGACTAATCTCAACCAGTTATAAACCCTCAACCAAAGAAGGATCGAATCACAGACAAACCAGCTGAGACGACTTGCAAGTCGGCAGCCAATGAACTTGCGTTATTTGCCCGAGTGTACAGGGGCATGTGCAGTCTATCCTGAAGGCCATCGAAACCGCGAATTTTGCAGGTCTCTAAGTTATTATTTTTGCCCAGGCATAAATCCAGTAATATTCCACCATGTGGTGAGGAATCACGTAATTCGCAAGCGACTACGTCATCGCTGTTATGAGGTCCGACATTTTGTTTGATTTCGCGCGGTCCCGGTCGCCGTGCCTGCGGTCGACGCGAGCGACGGGTGAGTTGTTCCAATTAGACTCGGGACGCAACACGGACCCTGGCGCTGGCGTGTTGCCCCGCGGCAGCTGCGGACACGACTGTGTGTCTGCGCGTGTGCGGCGGTCGCCCCCACCTGGCGGGGCGCATCGCCACGTGCGTGCGGGCTGGCCACGTGACGTCTCCCTCTCCCCCCCGTCCTCTCTCCCCCTCAGCGCAGCTGCCAATCGATGTTGACCGAGCGTCAATATTGGCCGAGCTAATCACGACGAGGGCGCAGCGCTCCCGTCTGCCCGCACGGCGCGCCGTGGCTATCGCGTCACCCACGGAACCAAGGCTCCGTGTTTTTTTGAAGTGAACCCAATTTCAAGGCAACGTTTTCGTGAAACGGTTGCGGGGCGGTGCAGAGAACTTGCCGGGTGATGACCGTAGAGACCTGCAAAATTCGCTGTTTCGATGGCCTTCAGGATAGACTGCACATAACCCCTGTACACTCGGGCAAATAACGCAAGTTCATTGGCTGCCGACTTGTGAGTCGTCTCAGCTGGTTTGTCTGTGATTCGATCCTTCTTCGGTTGAGGGTTTATAACTGGTTGAGATTCGTCCAGATGAACAGTAAGCCAAAAGCAAAATTATATGAGGTATATGTGTTTGAATTCTAGCCTATCACCGAATGAATCCGCGAATTTCGCAGGTCTCTAGTGATGGATTGTGGCTCAGGTTGAACCCTGCCATGCTGCAGGGATTGGCGGGTCGCGGCGGTAGGGACCCGCCTGCGCCTGACGCCATACGAATTGCTGGCGTCTAGTAAGGGAGTATTTGGGCAGAGGTCAACACAACGGGATTTGAGCTTATTTTTAAGTGAGTAATAATTTGGTTGATTCATGTTTATTTAGAAAATTGTCTTATTTCTCTCTCTCTCTCTCTCTCTCTCTCTCTCTCTCTGCTGGTTTACCCCTTTCGATATACTTAAGAGTTGAGGTTTTAATTGCAAAATAAGTTTCACTTCTATCACGTGTACTGAGTTACACGTGTTTTTTTATTTCTAGGGACTGGAAAAAATTCGTGAATTCGATGACCTCTAGGATAGACTCCGTAATCCTCGTCATACTCGGACAAATACCACCTGCTCATTGGCTACTGATTTGTCAACCAGGATTACAGCGACCTGATACTTCTTTTGTTTAGGGTTTTTAATTGGCTCAGAGTCATCCAGCTAAACTGTGGCCCTTTCAATCGAGCACTATAAAGTAAACATGTTTCGATTCTAGTCTGTCGCGAAATGAATCCGCGAATTTTTCCAGTCTCGAGTTATGTCGCCACGGCTCATTCCAAATAACCCGAACCTATTTTTTTCATCGATTTCTGGCTGTCATTTCTGTCAATCTTCGCACAAAATCTCACTTGAGACATCGTACGCCAATTCGGTTACTTCATTTTCTTGGCATTAGTCTAGAGGCGTGTAGCGTGAATATAATTACTTGAAAATATGGTTCAACGGAAAATAGGATTTTTACTAATGTGACGTTTAATTGCAACAACGACCGAGAAAAATAAACCAATATATGACGTTTCCCGTCTCCTAAAGTATTTTATCTCACGGATAAATAACATATGACTACAACATGAGGGAGTACAGAAAACATTACGAAATAATTTATTATTTTACTGAGGCGCGTAAGCAAATGCTTAAAAAGAGCGTTGGAATACAAGGACGCGACATTCCAATGATGGAAAGGAAAAAAAAAACTATTAGCTTACTTTTTTCTCTTATTGTGTTAAAACTAAAGGATATCAAAAATATATATAATTTTTTATTTTAAAAAACAAAGAACATTAAATAAATACGTACCACTTTAAAATAGTTAAAAATTAAAATTTCTGTGGTAATCATTATAACCAGACGCCTATGTTCATAGAATCCTCAGTCTCGAGAATATATTTATCATTTAGAGTTTTTTTTGTTTACCTTGGAGTGGGCTGTACAACAGCTCGTTTCGCAAATGCTTTTTTTTTTTTTCCTTCACCATTTTAGGAACGTGACTAAAGACACTTCATTGATTCACTCTTCAACTTCCCTAGTAATGATTAAAATGCAACTCTCAAACCAGGGTTCGTGAATGTGGTAAGTACCTACCTCTTACAGGGCAGCATGACAATGTTTTATTGTATCTATCCGTGTGCCCTTTCTTATGTCTATAATGGAGTTTGAAAATTAACATATATACAAGATACAAGTTCATGACAATCAAAAGAAGAAAAACGTGAATTTTAAATGCTGACTTTTTTCTTCTTCTTTCTTTCAAAGATCATGAGACTTTCTCCAGGTTGAAGGAAGGACAATCGTATGATAGAAAATTTCCGGAACGCTAGAATATGTCCGCCTTGTGCTCGTACAAAATTTGAGCTCTCTGCTACTGGAGGGTTCGTGCCGCGCTGCCCAGAAATGGCTGTTTATTTATTAACTTCGCGGAGAAGTATTGATTCCCGTCTCTGCCTGAATCATTCACATTGTCTGCACGCAAGTGACGCGTGCGGGCGAATGAAAATTCACCGCCCGCACGGGATCATTTGGACAGTAGTCGGCCAGGAAACATCGTCGCTGCTAGTTTGGCTGCACCAGACGTTTTCTCGACGCTCCCGTTGATTCGCTCTCCGGGCGGCGGTTGTTGTTGTGGGAGATGATGGTGTAATGCGGTTGCACATACTGTACATGGACTCGCAGCTGCCTGTGGCTGTTAAACACAGCTTCTGCGCATGATTCTAATACATCCTGTATGTATAGACTAACAGTTTCCATGCATTAACAATTTCCATATTGTATAACATGCACTGACTGCTCTATGAATCGTTTTTGTGTACATTAATTACTTTTATGCGACACTTTAGCGTTAGAATTTCGAAGCCGAATTTAATTAAAACACTTCCGCTTATTCTTCACATGCGTATTTTCTAATTATATAAATGTTCTTAAGCACTATCAAATTAATATATATATATAGAAATTAAATGCGTTAATTTTGTTGGTGCTTATTCTAATACATATTATATATATATATATATATATATATATATATATATATAATTGGATGATGGTATGTATGATGGTATGTATAATGATAAACTCGGAACTATCGCCATGAAAATTGGTAAACAAAGATAATTGAACACGTAGAATATTTTCGTGGTATCCGTTTTGCTATAACTCGCCACTAGATGGCGCTGCAGCGCAACAACTTCTAAACCATTCAACCGGTCGCCATGGGTAAACAGAAAATCACAGGTCATAGACGTACAAACAGCGATTGTGTGTCGTTTCTCTATATCCACCACACTGTCATATATAGCGCTAACCATTTTGCTTTAAACTGCGGACAATATATCACCCTGGTTCAACCCGGGCAACGTATTTATACCCGGCTGGTTCTTATGTAAGGATGATAACACTACAACGTGTGGTTACGTCTGAAATGTTACTTTCAAACTGGGAAGTTTATGGTGATGCAGCTGACTAGAAATATACCAGGTGACGGGCCCGCGGTACACAATTTCGCACTTCCCATACCACCTAAAATCCTTTATTGATTATTCGCCCTTCCCTAGATTCTAGGCTGGATCCCATCTCCCTTGGGACGAGTTCGAATTAAGAGCAAAACTTTCTTTCTTGAATAATGCGGATGACCCTAGAAATAGCGGGCGTAGGTCCCGGGGTGAGGGATCTACGCATCTCATGGGATTAAAAAGCCCCTCACGGATGATTTGTGTCTGTTAGGGGCGCTGTCAGGTTGGAGTGATGTATGTGTGTTAAGCGCGACGCTCGCTGGTGCTTCTAGCGCGGTATCGCCTCTAAGCGCAAGGCTCTGAACTGGCGCGCGGTCTTCTCGTCGTCACAGGAAAACTGTGACATTTGAGCGGTGACCGTAACAATTTTATTACGGAGAAATGAAGATAAAGGTGTAATGCAAGCCTCTTGAGTTCTTTCAAGCGTCTCACGGGCCTCCGTCTGCCCTGGCACACGCACGGTACGCAGAGCTTCAGGAAAAACAACACGATTTCAAAACTACTTAAAATATCCGAGTGGGGACTCTTTGTAAACGAAAAGCATTTAAGAATTCGCTGAGGGCCGAAAAGTACTTTTGATTTAGGATTAAGTTTTTAAACTGTGTTTTTGGAAGAGTGAAAATGGCCGAAAGGCGTGTTTTCGGCCGCAGATTCTGCCCTCCGCAAATCCTACCGATTTGCGCCCCCTGCAAGTAATAATTACCTAATCAAGGCCATTTTTTTTCTTCATACATTTTTGGCTAATGTGTGGTTCAGTGGGTGCGTGGTGTGATGATGATGATGATGATGATGACGACGACGACGACTTCCGCAGTGCGCGCGGTGCAGGGAGGCGTGATAATCTGTGACGAATGAAATTCATCCCCGCCCTTTCTATCGCTTGATCTCGCCTAGGAGATTTATTTATTTATTTCTCTGCCTCGTGATAGCGTCATCTCTGGTTTAGTCTTCCCCGAAAACTCAGATAAGGTGCGGTGAGGGATCGAGTTCAGATTGTGAACTTGTCTTGGGCGTGACAAGTCAACCAATAAGGTATAGCCATCCTCCTGTCGACCTTGAGCCGCAGTGTATGAGGGTGAGATAAACCCATCGTCCCACGTAAACCTTTATCAAGCGTTCAGTATCTGAGATGTTGATGCACGAAGCTATTTATGGAAAGTCTTATATTTGTGGCCGTATTTTTTTTTTGTGAAGTGTCACCACCCCGAATCATTTCAATGAAATGATTTTTTCTACAGACACAAAATCAGTGGCGTCTCGTCAGGGCAAGCAAGGCAAGCAGTGCTTGCCCAGGCAGTTTCCAGACATTGTATTTTTTAAATAAATATTTTATTCAGAATAGTATTTTACTTTGGCTCGTGCAGTTAGGTGTATGTATTTTTTACACTATCTTCTTGGGACCCAATACTGTGCGCTGTGCGCTATAAAAAAAGAACTCGTTGACACAAAAACATGCTGTTTTAGAAGCGTTGCTAGGTTTAGAAGCGCTGGCAGGACCGCTTTCAGCAGGAAGGCTGCCGCAGTAGTTTCCTTTCGGGAGGGGGGGTGGCATGGTACAAAGGTTCAGGGAGGGGATTGGCTGGAAAATTCTTTATTTTTTTTTTTTTTTCCTAGCCTAAGTTAATTCTAAGTGTGTAGGGGAGGGTCCAGGTTAGGGGAGGACCTAAGTGTGTCTCAGGCCGAAGCCTATACACTCTACCATGCGGGTTTTTAACCATGCAGGACAAGGTCGCGTGCATCATGTGCTTATTGGGGTTTATTGGCCAGCCATGGCTGCAATTGGCGCCATGACTGACGCCCCATTGGTCGCCTAGCTTAAAAGCTAGCTAAGTGTGGCCCAGGTAAAACCTGCATAGACACAGGGAAAACCCTGGGCCGGTTCATGCGGGGATCAATTAACATGCATTAAGCAAGCAGGTAACTACTGGACAAGAGGAAGAAGGGTCCAGGTAAGAAGAGTTGGAGGGGCTGAAAAATCAACCTTGGTGGAGTTGGGTGCTTGGGCCTTGCGGCCCGCATTTAAGTTGGGAGCTCCTGGGTTATTATTAGCCAGGGGCGCATGCGCCCCCAGGGGCGGGCGACTTCACGTCAGCCCAGCCACAGCTGCCCAGGCAGCCACAGTTAAGACAGAAGCGGGCAGACGAGCCAGTAAACCGGCTCGAACTGCTGGCTCTTGGAGCGAAAGGCAGCCTGACGTTGCGCCATCTTCATCTTCCTTCTTCAGGTCAACAGCAGTACTTTTCAAGCCAGGGTGGGGGGAGGGAACCAACCTCGCCACCCAAAATCCCCGAGACGGTTGAAGGTCGCGCCGCTCGAGGCTACTGCTGCCACACCTACAGCAGCCCCAGCTGAAGGTTCCTGATGTCTTCCTTCAGAGTTCCGATGCATTTCAATTCCGTTGCGCGCGCAGCAGTTCACAGCTCCGCAAGTTCCAGCCCGCAGTTCGTCTACACTTCGCATTTTTTCAGCACCTCGAGCTCCCCTGCGGGCCTTCGCCGACGAAGCTGCTTCCTGCCACGCGCCGAGCTGCATTCAGGCTACCTTTCACACCGACAGCCGTAATAACGACTCCGCAGGCCGGCCATTGGTCCGCGGACTGCTATTGGTTATTCGCAGCCACCCCAGCGAGATTGCAACTCTCGGGCTGGGATCCCGTATCCGCCACCCGCGGGACGCGGTCGGTAGCAGTTGGCGCTGCTAGGCCGCCCCCAGCACGCACACAAAACCAACACGCACTGCCAGCCTTCGGTTACCCAATAGGTCGCAGGGAACTCCCAGCCAACAGCCCGCGAGAGAGATGCGCACGCCCCGAGAGACGACCACCGACTGGCTGGAAAAATACGCGGTAGAAGCTACGAAGGTAACGCTTTCTTGCCGAACTGGAGCGAACATGGCCGAAGCAGACTGTGGAATTTTTCCGCCGACTGCTTCGGCTATGTCCGCCACAGTTCGGCAGGGCAGGTGGCGATGTCGCGTTTCAGTCGGCGGTCGTCTCTCGGGGCGCGCGCATCTCTCCCGCGGGCTGTTGGCTGGCAGTGCGTGGGGGATTTGTGGGCGTACGATGATACTCCACTCCCACTTAGTATATAAGTAATGTAGAGTAGGTATTTTACTATCAGAATAATGTAAGTCAATCATTATTTTTCAAAAATAATGTATTTAAAAAAAATGTCAATTTTTCTACCTGTGGAATAGTCAATGTTCAGTTAAGAAAACTACTTAAATAGCACCATTTTGTACCTTGAAATCCATATTTTCCCGGCAGAGGGCCCCCGGACCCCCCCCCCCCCCCAACCTCATCATGTTTTGGTGTGAACGGAGTTATTGCTTCCCCTCATGTAAACCTCACGCCTCGCCACTGCACAAAATTCGCGTTGGTTGTAGAACTATATTTATTTAATCATAATCCACACGCTCAGTGTTCCATCTGTAATACTTTATCTATTATTGACGATAAAAAAGTTGTTCAGCTTCAACATTTAATTCATAATTGAGAATACTTTAGACCATAAGTCGTATAAAGGTTTTTCCACTTAAAGAAAAATAGTTTTACCCATTTTTAAGGAAAATTGCGTGCACGGAGGAGTGTGAGATTTTGCATAAAGTTCATGAGTAGTGCAGAAAGATAAAACATATTTATAATATGTATTACAAAATCATATAATTAAATAATACAAATACACGTATTTGAATTGTGGCTGCTTTTTTTCGTATCCATGGAAACGGACTTTATTTTTATTTTTCACATAGTAGAGTTCGTCCAGTTTATCTATTTATATATGGAATTTCATTGTTTACATTGCATGTCAGCCGCACTGTTGTTTACTTTGTAGCATTTGTGCTTTATATATTAGTGAAATGCAGCTTGCTCAATATATATCAATTGTAAAAAAATTAACATGTGTAGAAAAATGTGTAGCATCAATGTTAATTGATTCTCGTATATTCATTATTTCATTAAATCACTTTACATCTGTTGTGTATCAGCAATGTTAATTGACTCTCGCCTATTTAAATAAAAAATTAAGTACTTTTTATAATGTAATTTTAATTTTAATAATTTTAATGATCTTTATACAATTTTTTTATTAATTCATTTATTCGCACCTACTTACATTATGCCTCGACATAGAACATTGATGGGTCGGAGTGAGAGACAAAGAAGAAGGGATACATCTATATGTTAATATGTGAAGGAAAAACTTCTATCCCTTTTTAAGCAAAGTGAAATTCAAACTGGAACCACACCCAATAAGAGAATTTTGATTCCACGTATAAATCGAACATATTCCCGTACTATTTTACCATTTACCTTTCAAAGAACTCAATTTCCAATTATACCAGCATTTGCGAAAACAATAAATAAATCTCAAGGACAAACATTCGAAAATAATTGGAAATTTATTGAGGCAGCCAGTTTTCACATATGAACAATTCGATGGTTTGAGATTTTATATTTCTGAATATAACAGATAAGACCATTTAGCAAACAGTGAAAGAGTTTAAAAAAACACCGTTTACACAGAATTTTTGAATCATTTAATAATTTTAAAACTATTTTAAGTTCAGTGGACAACATTTACTGACGTCTAGTTTATCTAGATTTAAAAAAAATCGTCATTTACATTTTATGTCTTTGGTCAAACAGTCACACTGTTGTTTACTTTGTAACATTTATGTTTTATATTTTAATGAAATCTAGGGAATTTATCTAAGAATTTTTATCTAAGGAATTTATATAGTAAAGCTTACTCTATATACATATGTTGTTAAAAGAAATTTCTGGTCGAATTTCGACCACTGTACGACCTCTAGTATTTAAAATTTGTCAATACTTTATTTCAAACCAAGTTGAAACATATGTTCCTTTTTAATAATGTTAGAAATTATTTTTATTTTTATTACTCTCGCAGTCAGATTAACTCTACTTACTTCACTTTGTACACTTATTTGGAATTTAATGATTTATATATCATCATAATTTTCTGAAATAGAATATAATTTTCCGCTGTTATCAGATTGTACAACAAGATTCGATTTCATTCTTCGTTTTCAGACAGCATTCTTGTTTCTTTGTTCCTACTGTTTCGGTACCATATAAAAATTGCTTTGCGAAATTCTTGTATTTTCTCTATTACGTTCGAGAAATAGGGATAAAATGCCATAATCATTTCGATTTCTCTCCGATGTTAAAAAAAATGTTTTTCTTATTTTTTATTCGAAAGGCTGCAGCTGATATAGGGCTCTAAATTTAATAACAGGTTTCCATCTATTTCTCCTTTTTTTTTTATTCGCATGAGGCATTTTTCCCCCCGTCTCCGTGTAAACTGATAGCTAGGCGCAATCAATTAACGGGCTAAGACGTGCCGCGCCTGGGGCTGCAGTGCGAAGGGGGTGGTTGTTGCCCGAAGGGGTTGATGAGGGGGAGAGGTTTGCTTCGTGTCGTAATTTACGGCTCCTTTATTTGCCCCCCCCCCAAACCCGCCCCTCCGCGACGCAACACGCCAGACCCCGGGGCCGATACATCATCCCCCTCACCCCCTTGCATCCCACGATATCTTCCGCACAGAAACCGAAGACTCTGGTCCTCCCAACTCCGCTCCACTGGATTGCATGGAAGAAAAAAAAAAGGATTGTGTCGGGGGGGGGGGGGGGGGGGGTGGAAGCTATCCCGCCACGGGTGTGCGTGTGCGAAGCGTAACCCCCCTCCCCCTAACCACTCCCCCGCGAAAAAAGAAACAGATAAGGTATTTTCTCATTTATGACGCGCCTGCACCCTCGCTTGCCGTGGCAAACAGGGGGAGGGGGGGAGGAAAAGTGTAGGGTGGTGGGGGGGGGGGGGGTGGTGATATAGCGGGGCCCGAAACCTACCCTGAAGATTCCACAAAGTTAAATATCGATAGCAATCTCGACGACGAATCGGAAACGATTGAAAACAGATCACTGAAACCGTTGCACAATAGTTCTTTGTAAATTAACGATAAAAATAAATTTCAAAGCTTTTTTTATACAGTCGGCATTGCATTGAAAAAGCAGTATTCGATCATTTCAGATAGACTGTACAGTTATTACACTTTTATTATGTCCACTATTTAAAAATATATATATTATATGTCCGAATATGCGTTAGTTTTATAGGTATAGGTATTATTGGATTATTAGTCTGGTATATGTCTGGATGGCCGCGTGACAAAGACTAAGTTTTTCTTACCAGATATCTGGCCTGTCATAGAATTATTTTGCTGCCGTTGTATTTTGCACGTCTATAAGGGTTAAAACAACACTGGTTTATAGAGCAACTTTATGACAACTATTACCACCCAAACAACGCTATCATGCTGGTTGTTTGTGATGTGGAATTCGATGAAGTAGTGGAACTTTGATATTTGAGGAGTGACCGTTACTTTATATGGCCTGGATGGAATGATGGTGCTCTCAGCAATCTGTACTGAGAACTACATACTTAAGCATTATTTTGAAAACACCCGTTTTTGTCTATTTTCACTTTCAAAATTTTTTTTTTATGAAATCTGGAAACAAAACTACTTTTCCGAACTCATTTTATTCTAAAATTATTTTCTTTAAAAGACATCACCCCTACGTATATCTAAAGTGGTTGTTAAATCGTGTAGTTTTTCCTGAAGCTCTGCTCGCGTATGTGTGCCCAGGTAGGCGGGTCTCGTCCTAAATTTTATTCAAGGGGGCTGTCTAGTCGGAGTGTATGTGTATCAGTGAGGAAGGATTAGTAGCGCGACGCTCGCTGGTGCTTCTAGCGCAGTATCGCCTCTAAGCGCAAGGCTCTGAACTGGCGCGCGATCTTCTCGTCCTCCATAGGACAACTGTGAAATTTGAGCGGTGACTGTAACAGTATATGCCATAGAAATGAAGAAATAGGTGTGATGCAAGTTCCTTAAGAGCTTTCAAGAATCTTCACCTGTTGTTTTACGCAAAAATGTACTCTAAAAACACGCCTTTTAGACATTTTAACACTTCTAAAGATACTGTTTAATAATTTAATCTGAAATCAAAAGTACTTATCGGCCCTCGGTGAGTTCTCAAATGCTTTTTTGTAAACAGACCCCACTGGGATATCTTGAGTAGTTTTTTTTAAATCACGTTGTTTTTCCTGAAGCTCTGCGCACCGTGCAGACGGCACCCTTCGCGTCTGAAACTGAAATTTTAACTCAATTACCTCCTTTGTATTTGTTGTTCTAACAAAAATATTTTTCGAGCAAATATTCACTAACATGATTGTAGTATAATAATGTAAAACGTCGCGCTGGTTTTTGCAATAATCATCACTTGCGCGACATTTTACATCCATAATACTACACATAATTTAATCTGTTGAAAATAATAGTCACAGAAGTACAGATGCAAGGGATGATGTATCGTGTATCTTTTATAAAGCCCCAAAGGTGGAAAAAAAAAAAAACCGCAAGGGCGTTATTTCAGGTGAACTTGGAGGCCAGCGAAAAAAGAGTTCTGTCGTCTTGACCATTACGGCCAATACAACGGTCAGGGACTTCGACGTTTAACCTCTCTCGTAATAAGATTCCAATGGAGAGGGGTTCTGACCTGTTGCTAGATAAAGTTTACAGGTTCACCCTCTACTAGTCGGGGAAAGAGCCATTCTTTCACGCTGCAAGCGAGGAAAAAAAAAAAAAAACAAAGCAGTATTCGCGCATGCGCTTATCTAACATTGTTTGAGTTCTCTTTAGTTGTGAACTTGAACCAAAACTCTACAACGCTATTGTAGAGACCTGCAAAATTCGCGGTTTCGATGGCCTTCAGGATAGACTGCACATACCCCTGTACACTCGGACAAATAACGCAAGTTCATTGGCTGCCGGCTTGTAAGTCGTCTCAGCTGGTTTGTCTGTGATTCGATCCTTCTTTGGTTGAGGGTTTATAACTGGTTGAGATTCGTCCAGATGAACAGTAAGCCAATAGCAAAATTATCTAAGAGGTATATGTGTTTGAATTCTAGCCTATCACCGAATGAATCCGCGAATTATGCAGGTCTCTAGCTATTAGATTTTGTAACTGGTACATTTTTTTATGAACATACTGTATTGTGAATTTATTTAAAACCGAGTGTTTGAACACGATAGGAGCGAAATAATTGAAGTTGCTACCCCCTCGACGGCCGTCGCGTGGCCTGACGAGTGGGCAGACGGGACGGAGCGAGTGCTCACCTTGGCGCAGAACAGCTACCTCCCCCTCTCCGACACAGACACACACAGACACACAGAGACACACACAGGCACTTACTTCCTCAGGATGCAGGATGTGCCGCGCAGGTGGCGGGCGGCGCGGCCGGGAAGGATATCCGGCGCGTGCGGACACACATCCTGCCCCGTCGCGACAACCCCCTGGCGCTCCCAGGAGCCGGGTCCCGGCGTCACTTAGAAACACGCCGTTTATAACAAACCTTACAACTGTCATACGTTATAACGCTCATAACCCAGAAACACGTCACTTAGAAACACGTAACTTAGAAACGCCGTAACTTAGAAAGTCACAACTTAGAACCGCAGCGACTTATAAACACTGCGTTTAGAACAGTCATAACACATAATTCTCAAAAAAATCAACATAACTTAGAACTGATATAAGTTAGAACACTCATAACCCAGAAACACGTAACTTAGAAACACACAACTTAGAAACGCCGTAACTTAGAAAGTCACAAATTAGAACCGCAACGACTTATAAACACTGCGTTTAGAAGTCATAACACAGAATTCAAAAAAAAATCAACATAACTTAGAACTGTCATAAGTTAGAACGCTCATAACCCAGAAACACGTAACTTAGCAACACACAACTTAGAACTATAACGACTTAGAAACACTGCGTTTATAACAGTCAAAATTCATAATTCTCAACAAAAAAATTCAACATAACTTACTACTGCCATAAGTTAGAACGCTCATAACCCAGAAATACGTAACATAAAAACACACAACGCCAAAACACATAACTTAGAAACGTCTTAACTTAGAAAGTCACTAATCAGAACAAACAAATTGTAGAACTGTGATACTTAGAAACACACAACGCCAGCGACGTGACTTGGAACTATCACAAGTTCAAACCACCTAACTTAAGAACATGCATAACAGAGAAAAGTCTATTTTGTGGGTTCCTGCGTTATGACAGGACCTCTATAGGTGGAAGCATCCGAGCGCCTCTGATCTGATCACGTGCCCCAGAAACAGGACTGCCACCCCCTGAAAATACTGCACCATATATACAGAATGTTCGCGGATTGCGGGGCATAAATATATGGGGTGGCAGGGAATGTCAAAACAAGTAATTTTCCTTTACACACGCGTCACATTAGCAGCGCATTCGGTTGGAATAGCTAAAATAAGTAGCGTATATAGAAATTTTATAATTCAGTTATTTGTATATTTATTTCATTTAAGAATTTAGTTCAAACAATTAGTTTCTTGCCAAAAAATTATTTCAAATTAATTATACTCGAGCGATTAAAATTTTTGTATTGTAAATTAAAATTCCAGCTCCGAGTGTTTCATAGACGATAACACATAAAATCGAATCGAAACTTTTAAAATATTTGTTTCGTAATGACCACTTAGGCAATAAAAATACCAGCCAACCTCCAAATATTTTTGACTTGAAGAATTCTTTTGAGCGGCACCATAGATTGAAGGGAAAAAAAAGTTGAATCGGAAAAACGTTAGAAGGTCCAGACAGTCGATAAATCTAACCCACGTGGCGAGTGTATTTAGAGGAAAGGAAGGGGGTGGGGCGGAAGCCGAGGCAAAAAACTATCCATGCTAGCAGAGCCGCGGTGGAATGAATAATGGCCGACGACAAAGAAGTCTTCAGAGGGAACGGGGGAAAAAAAAACCTTTCGCATTAGTCCGGGCCATTTTATTCTCCCCGTCGAACCTCGCAGGCTAGAGAGAACTGACAACCCAAACATCTCGTCGTGAGAGAGATAATCAGTCTTGCTGTTACCTACCCTACCCAGCTGATTGTGAGCAAATATACATTTTGTAAATTTTCATTTACGTTTTTTTTATTTCATAACAAATTTAAAAGAAAAAAAATTTTTTGTATAAAGAATATCGGCGCAACAACCACTGGCATTAGCACACACAGCAGTCCGAGCACCGATAACCTCGCCAGAGGAAAGTATCGAGTAAAAGTAACCTTAGCGCGCAATAAAATTGAAATGCTATGCTGTGGATGCCGAGTCCCGAAAGTACCGAAAGAACAGGCAATCTATTTTGAATTCCCGGTTCATTTTCTATATCAAAAGTACCGGTAATTGGTGGTACTTTCGAGACCGGGATTTCCCGGTTCTGAACCCTACTCTGTACTTCCTCCGGCCGGCCGCCGGGCTGGGGGACATGGGTCTACATGGGCCTAGATGGGCCTACATGGGCCTACCCTCCCTCCCTCTCTCCCTGCCTGCTAGCCAATCACGGCCCTCCACTGTTCGGTTGAGTTTCTCCCTGCCTGGCGAAAGCCGTTGCCCCTGTAGTTGCAGTGCTCGCTACGTTTATTAACCAGGGTGTCCACGTTCTGGAAAAAATCAGGGAAAGTCAGAAAAAAGTCAGGAAAGTAGTAATTTTAAGAATATTAAATTGAGTTTTTGGCACCTTACAGTTTCTGTCTCTATTACAATTTTTTTTTCTCTCTCACCAAACAGGTTTTTTTTTTTTTTTGCGCAACCGTAAATTTTCTGCGCTTTGTACAAAAGGGGTTTCTAAGAAATCGAGGATTGCATTAACGGAAGCAGGGCGATCCATAAGATAACACTGCTTGCGTCACGTCCGGGCCGAATTTTTTTTTGTCTTCGCGATAGCTTTTGGCCTGGCCTCGGCACGCCGCGATAGCCCTTGTTTCCGGAGCGGACACCTGTGAACTGGGGGCAAGTGTCGCGAGGCGTGTTCACGAGCTACAGTGCGTGTCACGCTTGGATTGCAGTGGCGAACACGGTTGCCAAATTTACACTACCCGGCTTGTTAATATTTGATTTTTTTATTGTGTATACTACCTTTCATCATAATTTAATTTTTAATTTTTTAAATTATAATTTTTGAATATTTTTTTAACATCAAAAAATGGCGTGTATTAAACTATTTTTTGTTACTGTTTTTCTCATTCTAAAAAAATAATAACAATGCTAAACACCAATTACCATTTAAAATCTGAAATTATTTGTAGTAGTAAGTCAGTATTGATAACAAGGCATTTCATCAAAGTATTTGGTAAGCTAAAAACCGAGAACCTTTTTAATATTAAAAGATGGTTTTTAAAAAGTTAACAAAAATGGTTGAAATCAAAATTATGTTTTTCAATTACGTCTCCTTAGCAAAAAAAATAATATATTATCAGATGATGCTCTTGGTGAAATATAAGAAGAAATTCTCATTCCAAATTTTACTTTACATTATACAATGTTTCAGATACATTTAAAAAAAATCATTACATTACAAAGTTGTGTCTAAAACATTTGCGCTCTATGGGTTATATCTGGCAACAGAGCATACTGAAACAAGGACAGCGCTAAAGGCAGAAGTGGTGAATTGCAAAGAGAGTAAATTTCCATTTAAATGCACACTGCATTATGTTTGCAGGCCTGCACGGGGCATGAGTCGGCATTGTGTCTTCCTGCACATTTGCGAACAATCTGGGTTATGACCCTGCTGGACTCGAACCCGGCTCTCCTTGGTTCTGACGACCTATAATGTTATCAAGCTATGGTAAGAATTAAGTCTATGATCTTCAAATTTTTTTATTAAATTCCTGTACGAGTGAACTTTTACATCGAAACTTATCATAAATGAAAGGCATTTCTCGTGGCAATAAATTGTATTCGTATAGTTTGAGAAAATCTTCAATCATTTTAACAAAATTTTTGAAGTTAAATTTTTTTTTTAGCTTGTTTTAACATTTTAACAAATGATTTTTTAAATGATAGCTTTTTCGTACTCTTGCAGAATTTTTCGACGGTTTGTTTCGTGGAAATTCAGCATATTTCTTATCTTTTCCTAGCGGTTTTTTTCTCTCGCTGTATTTGATATCGAGACACAGTTCATGTGAAGGTCTCCGGGCCCAATACGAAACCCTGTACCGAAGAAGTGTCGAAAGACGGGCCACCAACTTCAGACGTCTCAACAAGTCTGCAGCCAACGAACTGGCGACATTTTCCCACGTACGAGGCCGAGGAGTCTATCATGGAGGTCATCGAACCCGACAGTTCCTTCGGTCCCTGCTGACCACGGACATGGCTTAAGGCTGCCCGTTACAACAAGGGCAACGCGCCCATCTAGCTCAACATTTGTACATTTCCCTGCCTGATCGTTAGACCCTTCTTCCACTGCGAGTCCAAGGGCAACAAATGTGACACACAATACGCGCGAAGATTGCGTTGCCGATAACCGGTTCATCTCTCAAACTGCTTTCCGAAGGTGTAGTGCAGACATTCTGGGCTAGTTGAACAGAATAATACTTTTTTCTTCATTTGCAATGTCGCAGAAAAAAGTTGGCGATTCTCAAAAGAAAATACAAGTCCACGTGTAAGACCATGTATCAGAGATCGTCGAGAAAGACTGGCGACTAGAAATGTACACAGAAAAAAATGTTTCTGTAATTACACAAAATATTATTTTCGAAACCAGTAGCCAAGAAATAGATTGCAACAATACAAAAAAAAATATTGTAACAATCTACAACACATTAAACACTTTTTTTTTCTCGAGATAATAACGAGTATTTCTTACGGAAATTGGCAAAGTAATTTTATATTTTAATTGATTTTTCATTCAAGCACAATTTTTTTAAACCATGGAAAATATGTTACGTACGTAGTTAACACTGTAAAGCTATTCAGGGGACCGTTCACAAATAACTTTAACTATTGGAGGTACTGGGACAACACAAAGCATTTATGCCCGGGTAAGAATACGAACCCAGTATTACTGCGAAAACTATTATGAAGTGATAAGTTGTCTTCATCTAAATGTACAAATTTACAAATATCTGTAATTCGGCATGAATACTTCTGTTAGATTTCATTATATATATATATATATATATATATATATATATATATATATATATATATATATATATATATATAGGTATAGGTATTACAATGTAGTAAATCTTTTAACATAATGAAAAGTGCAAAAATTTTATATACAATAATTACCTTTAGTAAAGTATTTATGTTTTCTACGTCACGGAATTAATTTTTTGAGGGCATCTTTCCTGATAAGAATGATATTTATAAATTTTATTCGTCAAGACGTTAAAAATAATGTACTTAACAAAAAAAACTTTGTATTTCTCCATAATCTTTGAATTGACAGGAATTTGGTTTTCCCGAATCGTAAATTTTAGCCAGGCCTTCACGGTTCCCCCTAGTCCGCGTAACGCGAGGCGAGTTTCAAGTCGCTCGAGAACTTCTTTCAGGCTATTCCTGAAATATAGGTTGCCGCAACATGGAAGAGGATGTTTTCCAGCTGCCGCTATCTTCTCATATTTTAAAAGCTCCTGTTTGTATAGACGCGAGGCTTAACAAAGTTCTTTTTTTTTTTTTACTTTCGAGAAGGGCTGCAGGATCCCGAGCGGGCTGGGAGGCTAAAAATGAGTTCTTCTGTGATACTGTTGATTAACTTTCTGTCCCTCTTTCCGCCGGAAGAAGAGGCGGCACAAAGACGGTGACGACTCGGGACAGCAATACGCTCTTCCGTAAACACTCGTGGAGATGGAAGTTATGAACAACTAAGAACATCCCGTACAGAAAAGGGAAGTATGGTTAAGTATGCGCCAATATCCAAAATATCTACTTAGTAAAACTCTTAACACTGACTGACAGACAACGCGGAGCTTAAACCGACGAGTCTAGAAGCATGAAATTTTGCATAAGAGTTCCTTGAGTAACGTAGGTGAGCACTAATTTTTTTTTTTAAAATTACATCCCTAAAGGGTTGTAAAGGGACGGTAAAGTATATATGAAGAAAAAATAATTTTTAAAGTTACGATAATTTTGTAAATATAATCTTCAAAATAAATAAAATAAAATAACACTTATTTCATTATTTTTGTCAATTATGGGGGGAGGTTTCGGTTGGCATTAGAGATCAAATTTCTCGTTTTATTTTTTTTGTCAAAAATCCCCATGTTGCCATTTTAATGCTTCTTTCGTCTCAATGGCAACGGCTATCGCATCGTTGATGCATTCTTCGTCTCCATGGCAACGGCTATAGCATTTTTGATTCATTCTTCGTCTCCGTTAAAATTGTTCGGGAGCGTTAAAGATGAAAATTCCCCGTTTTTCAAGTAAATGTCCCACAGACCTGAAACTCGGCAGTGAAGTTCCTTATAATAAATAGACCTCAACCGAAAACGATTTTTCCCGAAAAGCAGCTCCCAATGATGGTTTAGCATGGGCAACTACAGGTACGTCAGCTAGTATGGACATAAGTTTATGGAAATAATCATAACGTTCAATCTATCCTTTTGGCTAAAACATTTTTTTTAAAATTTAAACTTTATTTACCTTTGTGTTTTTTATAAAAATCATTAATGAACTTTAATGGATGTGCTCATAATATCTAATTATTTTTCTAATCATACTTTAAAGTTTGTGCACAGTCTACAAATGTTTCCATGTGTAAAGATATTTATTGCAGGCAATTACTAACAATTAGGTGCTTTTAAATAAACAATAAAAATGTGTAATGACCAAAATACGAAACTGTTTTGACTATCAAGTATATATATACAATATTTTACAGTAAAATATTTATATTATACAATTTTTGAAAAAAAATTATCGACGTCCGATATCGTTTGAAACCTTTTACTTAAACAAAAAAAGTTAACATTATTATCATTTTGCTTGAAAAAAAAATTGCACTTCGCAGTTAAGTTCCCAAAGCACGAAGCTGTACTGTTAGAATTTACAGTAAATTAGCAGACTTTTTAGAGAAAAAAAAAATTGCCATTTCAAACGAAAAATTCTTCTTAGTTACAGGTAACTGGTAACTGAATCTTTGCAGAAGCTAGGGTGAATCCTGATTTCAGAGATTTCTATTCAGTTGTGAACATGGTAAAGCAGGAAATGCTTAAGTTAATACTTCGAAACGATTGTTTTATTAGTTTGTGTTCAAAGTAAGTGAAGGCGCTGTATGGCGGTAAAATTACGGTGAAATGTTTTGATGATTAACATATTTTAGCTCTTGGTATACGGCATTTGGTAGGAGTAATTTTGTGAGTGGAACGGAAGTCACATGGAACGGAAATGTGTAACCACGGTGCTGCCATCTGTGGCGGGTGGTGCTAACCAAAGTTCACAAAGCCAAAATAAAACCTTCACAGCAGACTATTAACTTTTTAATGAATTTTAACAAGATGGGCAGTATTTTAATATAATTCCTTCCCGAAAATCAGTTGCAAAACCAAGGTATGGTACTTATTTTTTTTCTTCAAGTTTTTTTTCGCTTTTATCGGAGCAGTTTCATTATATAGTATAAAATTTCGCTTTGCAAATCGAAATCGGCGTAGGTTCTCCGGCAGCGAATACAAACGGCGATGATTCGATCCGCAAATAACGTTGAAAACACAATTTGCGTACATTTGTTATGCTCGACTTTATTTTAAATAATTTTACGTTAAATTTCATGTCCGAGTTTGGTATTATAAGTATATTTTCAATAAGAGAACACATGAATTTGCTTGTTACCGAGGTTAGATGTTACACATCACTGGCGAGTTCTGAAAGACTCGCTATTTTCTCGCTCTCTTCCGCCGTGGTAATTAAAGGCCCGAGACCCCGACTCCGGCGAACCAAAAAATGGTTGGTTCTGTCAGCGGCGCGAACAAGTTACGAGGATCACTCCTCCTTATTGATAACCCAGCCTTCATATCCTATAAGGACTTCCATGGGCACGGATACGGATACGCCGTATACGCAAAATGGAAAGGCGTTAAGAGGTGCGGCTATTTCCAGAGACTGAGGCTACCCATCCCAGCATAGCCACCACCACAGGCCCCCCTACCTCACTCAGCTGACCAGACAAGTGGCTGCACCCCTAAGCTCAAAAGGTGCAGCATTGCTGGCGCCTACCCAGTTCTCCCACGGCGGCGGCGCGAACAGCCTGTGGCGCGACCGGCTTCGCGAACAGCCTGTGGCGCGTGGACCGATAGTCGGCGCGCGGGCTGCCCCAGATCCAGGGGCTCCGCCGCTAAGTGCCCGCCCCTACAACACCGCGGTATTAATAGCACGTGAGGGCCGGCTCCCGTCCGCGTCTCGGCTCCGCGCTGCTTCCTGCGCTGCCTCCTCCGAGGGAAGCCTCTTGCGTGTCGGCCTGCCACGTGGCCGGAGTGGCCCCTCGCCCCTCCCCCGCGACCCCGCGCGGTGCCGTTCCGTTACTTGCCTCGTGCGCGCCCCAACAGCGCCGCGTCTGGACGTTCACGCGAAGAACGCAAACACTCCAGATGGCTCTCGAATTTTGATAGCTGAAATTTCAAACTCTTTTAGAATACATTAACGGCGTTCACTTAAAAATGAAAGTTATGTTGTATTCAATGTAATTTTTTTTTGTAAATAGAACAGAAATATTCATGTAAAAATAACAAATATTTTGAAGCCAAACTGTATCGCTACAAAAGAGTTTTCGCGGTAATAATGGGTTCGGATTCTTAACCAGGTATTTATGCTGAATAGTTTTTTACAGTATTAACTGCGCTTTTGATAAACATGTTACAACAGAATGAAGTCAAATTGTTGAATATTCTATTATCTTTTCCATGGTTGAAAAAATTACGCTTGAATAAACATCAGTTAAAATATAAAATTATGCTCCGATTTTCGTAAGAAATGCTTAGTATTATCTCGAAAAATGTATTTCATATAAAAAAATAAAACTTAGGCATTTTTTGTAAAAAGTTACATCATCCTTCTTGTAGTATTATTACAAACTATTTCTTGACAACTGGATTCCAAAGGAATCTTTTGTAAAAGTTCAGAAAGTTATTTTCTATGTAGTTAAAATTTTCAAGTGAGGTTTTGTTTTCCTGCATACATATTTTGAATTCTCGATTACCTTATTTTTTAATTCTTAATTTTTTAACAATAATTTCATACAAATATACACATTGGATTTTGTACTCGTAGAAACAAGTAAATTTCATATTATTTTCTGGTTCCAGCATAGCTTCCACACAATTTACGTAAACAAGTCGGTGTCCTTTCGTTCGTTGGCTGCAACTACATTTACCTGCCTATACGTATTGCGTATGATTAAGTCATACGAGTTATTTGGTTTCTTGTCATTTAGGGCGTGTAAAGAAAATAACATGATCCGGTGATAATGTCGTTCCAATGTAGGTATAATTAGCTTGCGCCTCAAAATAATAAGGCCACTTTTGCAGGTATTTTCGTATTTGTGATTGATATTTTTGCATGATAAATGTAAAAATCGTGAAATTAAAAAATTCGGTTAAAAAACTGATATAATAATAGGTTCAGTAGTTCCTTGTGGGTTTCGGGGCCAGGGGTCGCTGCGAGTGCAGAGAAATCCACCCCTCATAGCACTTTGGCTTGCGGTAATCTTGCTGAGCGAGTTTAATTAAGCTTGCCACAAAAGCTCGTTTCAACCCTAACTTTAATAATCACGAAAGGCGTACAATAAGCGTGAATTGAGCTAGTGAAGGTTATCATGGCAACCTTAAGCCCCCGCCTACCCGAGCACACACAAAATGTGCAGAGCTTCAGAACAAAACCACTCGATAATGATGTCTGTTTACGGAAATAATTTAAGATTACGCCGAGGGCGGATGAATAGTTTTGATTCCGTGTTTAGTTTTTTTTAAACTGTATTTTTTGGCGAGTGAAAATGGCTAAAACGCGTGTTTCTGAGTATTATTTAGGCGTGAAACGTTGGGTACAGATTATTTAAAGCACTCAAGGTCCTTGCATTACACCTTATGTAATCTTCATTTCTCCGCCATTTAATTTTATGGTTCCCGCACAGATATCATGGCTGCCCCATGCGCGACCAGATGTCTGCGAGCTAGTTCGGAGCCTAAAACTTACGAGACGACACCACTTTAGAAGCACCAGCGAGCGTTGCACATTAGCAATACCATGCCGCCTCACTGTACACCCCTGGTTATGCAGGCCTCTTTCCTCGAGCTTGCTTTAAACTTGAACCAGGCATTCAGTTTCAGCTTGTAGCAATCTTGCAGCAAGCTGGATGCGTTGAGACTAGTGAGCTTGCAGGCTTCCAGAGGCAGGCATTGCCACGCCTGATACGCTATAGTCTGTGCCGTGTAACTTGTCTCAAATTTATTACCAAATGGACTGCTTATTCTTCATGTCAAGAATGTTTGTAAACAACATCACGTGCAGTTTTCAGCATTCACAAGCAAACACGGTGTTATGCTTGCAAGTGATATCTGAGAACCATCCGACTAGAAACAGCTGACTGTGCGAGTGACGCCGGTTGCCGGAGCGACGGACTGCGAGGTGGCGTCGAGACGCCTGGTGCGGGGCAAGGAGGAGAGGAGGGAGGGTATTCCCCGCGGCAGCGCGCGCCAAGACGGTTCATGGGGCTGCCCGCGACCCCGCTGTGTCGTCACACGCTCCTCCCCCTTCTCTGCCGCCATCTTGGTTTGGAACGTGCCAAGCCGCAGCACGTAACGGTTTTTTTTTTCAGTTTGACAGTTGTGCCCATTGGTCTACGTAGAATCCTTCTGCCACGGTCGTTCCGGCAACGGTGTTTTTGAACAACTTCACGCGATTGCCATTGTTCCTAAAAAAAAAAAAAAAGTCATGGGGTGCTTTGCAAGTGTCATCCAGGAAATTTGTCCCACTGGTCTGCTTTCGACGGACATGGAAGGACCTAGTTCTGGGCGCTTGTTGGAAACTTCAATGACTTTCCTAAACATTACATCAGTCGAAGTTGCTTCCGTCAAGTTATCAATATATATTTATTTAAAAGTAGTAACATTAAGATGTGTCCGACACATTGTGTCATAACATGTTATGGCCTTCACTCAGATCTCCTAGATGCCCAATAGAAGACGAGAAAACTGCGTGCCATTCCAGAGACTTGCGCTTAGAGACGAAACCTGACAAGAATCACTATTTAGCGCCGCACCTATGGTTCTGGGGCTATGTGTGCCCCTTAAAAGTAAGAACGGAGCGAGGCGTAGCTTACTAAACATGGGGAATGCCACCAGGCCCGGACTCAGGGAGGATTGTCAGACGAAAGCTTTTTATTGATTCAGTAGCCGTGTTCATCCTAAACTCCACGCACTGGGAGCTTTGCAGCATTGTGCAATGCTGTCATACAGTCATAGAAAATACCCCTCTAGTGTATAAAGGGCATTACAAATGTCGGTAGCATTTACAGTTGCCGTTTAGCCATTGTCATGGAATTGCAAAAAATTATTTTCAAATGTTAATACCAACTGCAAAAGTGGCTGACTTTTGTTCCCTTAATTAATATTTTTTTACATAAAATTTTGAACAGCTGAATATGATGTAAATTCTAAATTAATATCCCTGTTGTAAGACAAGAATTTAATTATGAAAATGCTTCAGTTATACTATTACAAAATATTTCTTTTTCGTGATATACTTGGCAATGTTCCTTTTATACTTGAAAATTTCAGAAAATATTTTTTTGAGCGAAAGTAATTTTAGTGTTTGAAGATAATCGTATATACACAAATTTTTAGTTTATTGTAGCTTTATCGCATTATAAAGTGCCTGTGCAACTATCATTTAAACAGGCTAAAATTGTAACCATTTTGTGTAGTAAAAAGAAAATAATTACATGTTTTTGTTTTTTTAATTCAGTGATATACACGAAATAATTTTAAGACACCGCGAATCACAAATGTTGTTGATCGAGGGAGCGTACCAAACTGAAATCAGGTTACGTAAATAGTTACAATTTTTAACGATGAGATGCTGGTGAATCTTTCGAAGTTGCAGAATTTTTCGGGAACAGCCTTCGCCAAACGCACTTACGCTCGCCGAGGAAGTTGTTCTGCGACGGGAAGCCTACAACTCACGTAGTTTCGGTTCCCTGCAAGAATTTCCGAAGATTTCCGAAGTTTTGCGTTTTGGTATTAACGCCACTTCAGCCGCTAAATCAGAAGTTTCCAATGAAAACAAGCATGTTGTGACTGACCTAACCTAACCTAACCCTTCGATTTTTTTAATTTCAATTTTTGAGAGAAATCCGAAGTTGCACGAACGTGGTAGGGAACCGAAACTACGTGAGTTGTAGGCTTCCATTCTGCGACACCGCGGCGGCGGCGGTGCAAGCTTCCCCCGGTCCACGTGTGCTCTCTCTTCTCCCCTCTCACTCCAAGTGTCTAGCGCGCGTGCTCGTCCACCGGTTGCCGTGCCAACGCAACGGCGCGACGTTGGCCGGCCCCTGATCGGCACGCAACCCGCGCGTCACCGGCGTGTCGCGGCCAGGCGGACCGCCGCTGGGGCAGGCGCTGTCAGCCGTCACGTGTCCGCCGGGCGCGACGGCAGCACGTGCTGTGCTCGCGACTACAGCGCGTCCCGTCCTGGGGAGCGCAGCGTCAGTTTTAGTGGGCACTCGCCATCTCTTTCCGATCCACGGCATCTGCTTTCGGGAAGCCTACAACTCACGTAGTTTCGGTTCCCTGCAAGAATGTCCGAAGTTTTGCGTTTTGGTATTAACGCCACTTCAGCCGCTAAATCAAAAGTTTCCAATGAAAACAAGCATGTTGTGACTGACCTAACCTAACCTAACCCTTCGATTTATTTTAATTTCAATTTTTGAGAAAAATCCGAAGTTGCACGAACGTGGTAGGGAACCGAAACTACGTGAGTTGTAGGCTTCCCATCTTCTTTCAGCACTGTTGTAATATTTACCCGCAGAGATCAAACATTTTAGATACAACTTTATAATGAAGCTGTTTAAAAAAAAATGTACAATACAATTTTGGAAACACATTTTATTGGTGTATTACATCAAGAGCAAAATCTGATAATTTTATTTTCTTAGTTTTAAAAAAAGGTAACTGAAATATGCCATCAATCGTTTATGCCATAATTTTTTTTAAAAATTTCATTAAATATAAAATTTTTGGGCCTGTTCTACCATAGTGCATAATTAATGGAATGTATTGTTATTACTAGCGACCCACTGCTACAAATAGTTTCTTCTGTTAAATAATTATTATATTTGAGATTGGTATTTTTTTTTCCTTTCAGAATGTTTGCATCTGTAATAATGCTTTTAGAAGACAATAATCGTCTTAGAAAAATCACCAAATAATAAAAATTTCAAACAAATACTAAGACGTATTATATTGTTGATGATATGCAAAATAACAATTTTAATGTTAACGAGCCGGTTAGTATCAATCTGGCAACACTGGGTGCCATTTGTAATCTAAGTGTGAGACGGACTGAAGAGTCTCGCTTCTACGTCCAGGGCCGGACACACAGGGCAACCACTCGTGGTCTCTCGTCGCACTTTTCATTTCTATTTTCCTTAATTTTTAGTTTTCTCTGAAAAATTACGACATTTAAGGGGAAATGAAGAATTCAATTGTATGTAATTTAAAGTGAATTCTTTTTCAATTTTAATTGAGTTTTCGTACTAAAAACTAACTTTCAAAGATTTTATTCCCTCTTTTGATAACGCGGTTTTATCGGAAATAGAGCATTAGCATTTATAAAACTAAACTAGAGTAAAATGAATTAGGAAAGAATGTCAAAATTTCTCTAGATAAACTATCAAAACTATCGACGGAATTTAAGTCCCAGGTTGGGGTAAAAAACGGTTTTAATTTTTTTTTTTTCAAATTTTCCGGGGAAAGGGTTCTTCAAGCCCCTTTTTTACTCTGATCACCATTCCACACACTCCAGGCCCCATGGTTAGACTCTCCTCCACACTATCAATGCTATCCAAAATTAAATGGGCCCGGGCCTAACAAATTCCAGGGTCTCTCTCCACTGTCTACGACCGCTTCCCTCTTTTGGAGACCTAACTGGGGAATAACCCTTGACTGTAAAATGATTGTAGATCGTCAACTTGTATTTAAGTAATCGTTTGTGTTGAGTGAAATAACTAACTGATTATGCTCTGGTTCATCAGGATAAGGACTTGAAAATATTTATCCTTTTCGTCGTTTGTTACTTTTGTGAAGAGGCATTTTTTAATCCATCTACCACTTGACAGTATTCAGTCTTTACAATGTAAGGTTCTAAATGGATATTTGTTTACCTACGTAAGCACTATGTAGGAGAGGTTGAATTGTACATCGTACAAATTTGATAAAATGTTTTATCCAAACCAAAAGCAATACGCTATTAAGAAACAGATTTTCTACTGTAATATTTTTTTCTGCATGCAAACAGAAACCTATGCCTAATGGTTAAATTTTATAGATATACGCCTTTGTGGAAAGAGCTGCTGCACGTTGAAAAATTTGGACGTTCTTAGTCCTGAATAAACGCAACTTGAAAGTTACATCCAGCTGACGATTAGTGACGTGTTTTCGACATTTTCGCTACCCATCCTGAAGTCTTCCGAGTGCTGCACTTTTTATTGTTGTAGTTATTTTATTTCCTTTTGTTTTACATCTTTTATAAAAAAAAATTTTTAAATTATAACACTCAAAAATAAGCACGTGCTTGAGTGCTACTAGTCTCTTTTTGCTACCTGTGGTATTTTAACAATATTATAATCATCCGTAACAAAAATCACAAAAACGAGACCAAAGAACAAATTATCAAATCACATTCGTATCTCCATCAGAAAAAGTTTACCCGGGAATTTTTTTTTTCTTTCGAGAAATCGTTAAACAGATTGCCACACAGTGCCATCACCTTGAATTTGATTTTGTGTGTGTGTGTGTGCGCGCGCATGCGCCTGTTAGAGTCGCTGGTTGTTTTTACAGTTAGATTGTGTTATGTATCAGGTATCTTAGACCTCAATTGAATTGAAGTTCATTGTATGTGTTAACACAGCTTGGTAATGCATACCACTTGACTTACGTATTTCCATTTTCGACATATTTCATCATGAATATCTTGTAACTTAGCCAAGAACAAAAAAAAAATTCAACATGGCGAATGAAACCAAGCCTTAAGTATATTATTATTTTTTTACTGCTCATAGGAGTTGCGGTGGGGAACTATTTGAGAACCATAGGCAGAGAGACCTGTAAAATTCGCGATTTCAAATCCCTAAAGGATAGACTCCATGATCCTCTATGCACTCGTGCAAATTACATCTGCTGATTGGTCACCGACTCGTAACGCCTGTTGACCTGGAATGATCGTGATTCGCTAATTCTTCTGTTAAAGAATTTTTTAATTGGCCCATCAGAGTCCTTCAGATAAACTGTGGCCCAATCACTGAATGCAAAATAATGTCAAAAATATTTGGACTCTATCCTATCGCGAAATGAATCCGCGAATTTTACAGGTATCTCTCTAACGATAGGTAGCCCGACGAGGCGCGGACCCAAGTCCCCACTTGCTGGGATTGGTCGCTGACGTCTGCGGGAGCGTGCAGGGGCAAGAAGAGGGGGGGGGGGGGTGTCAGCTCGCAGAGTCTTCCGTCCGCGTCTAACCGAGTCTAACGCCCGTACCCGCTCCAAGGCCGCGGCTCGGTGCCCGCCCGGCTGACCTTGCGTGCCCCAAGGCGAGAGCAGCGCCCTGTCTCCCTCTCCTCCCTTATCTCCGCTCTCTCTCTCTCTCTCTCTCTCTCTCTCTCACTCTCGACCCTTTCGCAAGTTTATTTCCGACCCTCAGCCCCGAGGACCCACTAAACGTCTCGTAAATTCCACGGCAGGGGGAAGGGGGGGGTGGTTATGGGGTTTGTATGCTCCTCCCCGCCCCCCCTCCCGCAGGGCCTGCAGCCACGAAGGCCGCGAGTCCGGGGCCTATTCGCACGCCTCCAGCGGCGACGTCGGAGGTCGCTGGGAGGTCCACTCTCCTTTCCTCCCTCCCTCCCCCCCCCCCCACCCCCTCAGCAAGGAGGACGGTCGTAAACGTTCGCGCCGCGCATCGCCGTTAAAAAAAGTCGACATAATTAGTTCCCACCGTCTGCGTCTGCGCGACGGGCGACGAGCGAGCAACCTCCGCCGAGGCAGTTCCGGGCTTCGACGCCAGGCGGCGCTTGCCCGCGAGCCCCCCCCCGCGGTGCGACCGGGAGAATCAGTTCGGCGAACATTTGCCAGGCGCGGCTGTGGCACGGCTCAAAGAGGAGAAACATTTATTTGCTGTTTAATTGTATCTATGTACAACATGTGGCCATGGTTATTTTTTTGCACATATGAAATACGTATTTCGATATGATAATGAATATTTCTTCGAAAACTGGTGCATCATTTAAGCCTATTTTTTTTATAACCATGATAAAAATAATCGAATATTCAATAATTGAACTTTATTTTGTTTTTATTAAGCTCATTAATGTGCGCAGTTAAAAATTGGAAAGCTGTTTCAGGAAACGGTTTAACTATTGGAGGTACTGGGACAAAATAATGCATATCTAAATGCCCGGGTAAGAATCCGAAGCACGTATTACTTGCGAACACTATTTTGCAGTGATACAGTTGCTTTCATGCAAATGTAAAAATAAAAAAAAAAGGGGGGTTTGTCAGTAAAGTCGGTTTACGGACGATAATTTTACGTGATAACGTCATAAGAAAAAATTGATGAAAAATTGCATACAAACCACGTTAACTTTTCACTTCACTTTATAAACAGTTGACAAAAACAGTTCACGTGTAGGTTGTGTGCTGCCGCTGTCTCTCTTCTACTCGGACGCATCGGCCGATGGAGTGGAAGAGAGATGGATGCGTCACAAGCCGATCGTGCCTCTCTACCGCTTGTTCCGCGCTCTCGCTTGCACTCTCGCGCTCAGGCGGAACGTGACAATGAGTCATGCTTTTTCGTGCGTGCAGCCGGCGTTCATCGATTTGTAAGACGTTTTATCGCGTCAAAAACGACCTGGGATAACTTAGCGATAAACAGAGAAACCCAACGATGATACTGGACAGATAATATAGACAAAACAATGACAACACAGGGACGCACAAGGCGAACCCACAGATGTGACTAAACAAGACATTCTACTGCACACCACGACGACGACAGCACAGAAGAACACTTCCAATAATAAAACATCTGCGACGTTTCGGGAACCGAGATCTGTTTCCGTCCTCAGGCCCAGAATGGCATACATTGTAACCAGCAATGGCGTATTTCCAAAAAAAAATCATCTTAAATTAATCTTCCACGTTGCAAGAATCATTCGAAGACAGAAAAATAAATTATATGGAAATGTTACATTTTTTTTTTTTGGTCAGTGAAAAATTCTAAAATATCTGGAGTAGTCGGGAAAAAGTCAAGGAATGCCATTATTTATTTATTTTTTTAATTTGCCGGATATCCAATTTTTTTTTTACTGGAGAAGGTACTGCTTGAAACAGGTAGGTCAGAACATGTTCTGTTCTACCACTAGCGGAAAGGTTGCAGCTAAGCTGAGTGCGTGTCTCCCAAAGACCAGCTTGCCGACTTGTAAAGTTTGTTTCACGTGGGATTACGTTTACTTTTACGACGCTGTAACCCATCACGTCGTTTATGTATTGCCAGCCTTTTCTTCTTCTTCTTCTTCTTCTTCTTCTTCAAAGAACGCGTAGAAAGATGTAGATGATGGCATTTCAAGCGAAATTTTTGGTGTATTTTCTAGTTCATTATTTAACTTATTCGACCTCATTATAACTGCAAGACAAAATATCTTTACAATAGTTAAAAATTTTGAACAAACCTTTACGTTATCAACCGTTATACGAATAAATCGGCCATGAATGTTCTCAAAAATATATTTTAAGGAACCGTATGAGTGGACATTTTCAGGTTAAAGAATATATATATATATATATATATATATATATATATGCTTTACATATGCTTTACATGCGCATCGCATGTAGAATATAAGTACTACCAGGGATTTATTATTACATATGAGTATCTAACTGTTGCAGATATTCAAAAATTATACAGAGTGTAATGTAACGTGGCATGGTCGATGCTTATGTTGGAGTGAGCATATCGGACGGAGGTACAATCACGGCGTGTCTAGGAGTGAAGTGATTCTACGATGGTTCCAAGTTGCCTTCCGCTGTACGGAAGTATAGGGTCGACGCAACACCCATTACGGAATCCGGAAAAAAAATTTTCCACGGGTGAAAAAAAAAATATTAAAAAAAAAAATCCCCGGACCGGCTGGGAATCGAATCTGAAATTTTTGCGTCGCCAGCAACTATAGGCAATGAGTTAACAGACCTCCGGGAAAGTTGGACTTACGGCAGACAGGCTGAAACATGCCCGCAACAGAGCCTGAATTTTGAGCAAATTTTTAACTAAATTAGTTTTAGTCGAAATTTGAGAGAGGGGAGTTATTCGTGGCTTCAGTCACTGCCATGGTTGGCCAATCCACGATGCGTGCTACCCTCCCCCCTGCATGGCTAATCCCAGCATGACCGGGCGTATAGGCTAGACACACCTAGGTCCCTCCCTAACCCGGATCACTCTTATGAGAACATACTTAGTTTATAACTTTGAATATATATACTGTATAGAAGTCGCGAGTGGATCGGATTTACTCTACGTTTTTCAGGAGCGTATGATGAGCAGCTTGGGAATTTCACCGCTGCAGGGCGCTAGGGCGCTGCCGTAACGCCCTGCATCGTTTAGGTTGTTATTTACACGTTAGAGCGCAGCACTGTCGCCCGCTACATTCCCCGCACCCCCCACCTATCATTCACTGCAGCTCAAGGTCGTTCAACGGGAGGGGGAAGGGGTGTTTGAAGAGTTCGACACTTGTCCGCTAGGGACCACCACAAGTCGATGCCCTAGAGATGGTGGCGATTGCGGCGGTGAATTAACCAACTACCTCAAACCGTATTAGAAATTTTAACCTGGGCTGGCAACTTCTATACAGTATATATATTCAAAGGTTTATAGTTATGTCAAGGGGGTGGATGAAATCGTACGGAGTGTATCGGAGGATGTTAATGGACAGAAAGTGTGCGGCGACGAAGGAATCGCCGTCTGCAGCCGTGGTTTGTGTCGCGTCTCCTGCGCGGCCGCGGCGGAGATGCTGCCCGCGGGCGAGGGAGGGGGGAGGGGATGATGAGGGGAGTGAAGGGAGGGACGATCGTGGGTCATCGTGCGTGACCTGGCCGTCACGGCTTGCCCGGGCGTGACCGGGCCCCTTCCCCCTGCCCCCCTCCCGGGCTGCTCTCCTGCAGTCTCCCGCTGCTATAGTCCATGCCGCGCAACTTTACCCGCACTGGTGCGTCTTCTCTAGAGCCACGGTACCCACCTGGGCCGTGAGTCAGGACGAATGCCACACGAAGCAAGCACAATTATTATCAAATAACTTCCTTTGAAGGATTGGGGGGTTCCGCCAAAAGAAAAAAGAAAAAATTGCGACCGCTGCTCTAGAGTACACCCCGTGAATCTTTTTTTCTTTGTAAATGGAACAGAAATATTCATGTAAAATTACAGAAATTCATACATTAGTACATTTGCATTGGAAAAAAAAACTGTATCATACAAAAAAATACTGTTCGTATTAGTACTGGGTTCGGAATCTTACACGTGCATTTGTGCTTTGTATTGTTCCAGTACCTCCAATAGTTGAAGTTACTTGTAAACCGTTCCCTGAATAGCGCTCCAGTATTGGCTGTGCACATAATAAGCATGATACTACAATGTAAGGTCAGATTGTTGAATATTCGATATCTTTTTCCATAGTTGAATAAAACATAAACTAACATATAAAATTGTGCGCCAATTTTTGTAAGAAATACTCAGGATTGCCTCGAAAAACTTATATCATATATGCAAAAATAACCATAGCCGTGTATTGTAGAAAGTTACAATATATTTCTTGTGGTATTACAAACTATTTTTTGGCAACATGTTGTAAAAGGAAACTTTTGTAAAACTACAGAATTTTTTTTATGTGCAGTATCCGTCAAAAATTCAGGATCATAACGAAATTCGTATAAAACTTTCTGTCTTGAAACCTTTGGTGCAATATTTCGTAATAAATTTTGTTTTCATCGATTTATATAATATATATTTGAACTTTTAAAATCGGTCAAGTTATGAAAATTGACAGGTATTAAGAAAGTATGAAACATTGAATTACAAAACATTGCACCAAATGTTTAAGGACAAAATGAATTCCCTAATTGGTCGTAACATCTTGACGGGTACTGCACTGTCGGTGGTACCCGTTTCCGAAATGTCACTTACAAAGCATCACGTGATGACGACAACAACATGAAGTTGTTTGTAAACACTTTCGACAACAGTGGCGGCACGAGGATGCGTAGACTATTAGCATAGTCGTGATTATTTCGTGGGTTCGTTGGGTGGGGAAGTGAACTTGAAGCGCGTACACACCAGCTTCGTGGTGGTGATTGGACAACAGCGCTCTTGACACGCCCTTGACGAACCTGAACCAGTTATAAACAAGGAGGAGAAGTGGCTGACCAATCACACGTCCACCTATCCCCCCCCCCTTCCACACATCATCCTGAAGGATAAAATAACTCCTGAAGTATCTTTTTTTACTTAAAAACCTTATCAAAGACGTGTGTATAGCTATTAATAACTTAGTCTGGATATAATATCTAGACTAAAAACTTTCTAGGAGTGTGTTTGTTATTAGTATATAGATATTAAGTGCCGTTCCCTCTGATTTGTAGGGAAGCGGGTATTAAAGTCTCCCTATGAGCGCACCCCCCCCCCCTCCCTCCTCATACAACCAGAAGACGTTAGAATGTCCGCCTCTGTCTAAACATATCGGTAGAGACTAGAAAAATTGGCGATTTCTATATGACCTCTAGGAAAGACTCCACAAACTCTACAAACTCGGAATAAACACCACCTAGTCATTGGCTGCTGACTTGTGAGAGCTGTCGGCAAGGATGCCAGTGATTCTATACTCCTATTGTTGATGAAGGTTCTTCATTTGCTCAAGAGTCCTTAGGCTGAACTGGGGCTCGTATCAACGAAGTAGAATGCAGGTAAACATGCCTTTTATTATCCTGGCCTGTCGCGAAACGAATCCGCGACGAGTATCCCCGGTCTCCACTTTTACACCTCGACAGGCTCGTATCAATACTATAACAATTAGAACTCGTTACTATCGTATCGTTACTCGTTACTTCTGATACCGCATAACATGTTGCAGGAACGAATCGAGTCGTATTGCGTACGCGTACAGTCTGACGTCGCGTAAATGATAATAAATAGAATATAAACAATTAACAATATTTGATAATTAACAGTTTTTGTTAACCAAGAAACAATTAAATCTCATTAAAGCGGCTTTATTATATTATCTCTTTTAAGATAAAAAAACGTGAAAATACGCGATAATAAAAAACAAAAACATACATATTTCTAATTTGTAAAAAATACTTTCTTACGTTGCTTATGTTCCAATCTCAAACTTTGACTACACACACAGTACCTTTAATAAGCAGTAAAAATCTTGGACGACGAATTTCCAAATTATACTTTACTTAATAAACAAACATCGTTCTTTGTAACGTAAACTCATCGAATATGCGCGGCGCATGCGTGAAACATACGAAAAATGCGAGTAACGAAATGCAGCCGTGTGTAACTTTTTGTTACTCGTATATAGACGGCGCACTCGTTACTAAGTACCGAATACATACGGTTTGCTACAGCTCTACTTGTGAGGCAGATGATTCCAATCTGGTCACCTTCTGGAGTCTGCCTCGCGTTCGAGTCGCAATAGCGACAACCGTTGCCAGATTGACCCTAACCGGCTTTGTTTTAACATTAAACATTTTTATTTGTTATACCATTTTTAATTATATGTTTAAATATATATATTCAAATTTTTATGTTTGTTGATTTTATTAAGACCAAAAATTAGTGTCTATTGACAGTTTATTGCATTTGTCATTCTGACAAAAAAAATAATTCAGTGCTAAACACCAATTATTCTTTCACAACAGAAAATATTTGGTAGCAGCCCGTCACTGTTTATTGTAACAAGTCATTCCATAAAATTATGCGCTCTGCTACAAAAAAAAATAAGCTCAATTTTTTTAAATTTTAAATCATATTAAAAAAAATAGTTCAAAAACAGTTGAAAACAATATGGCAGGTGTCAATTACAACTCCTTATAAATAAATCAGGAATATTGTTGGATTATGATCTTGATTAAACAACAGGAAAATGTATTTACAAAATTCTCATTCCATAATTTACTTTATAAAATACAATATTTCAGATATATATTTTAAAAAAAAATTTCATTGCATTACAAAGTTGCTTCTGAAACTTTTTGCTCAATGGTGTAGATTTGGCAACAGAGCACACCGAAACAAGGAGACAGTGCTAATTGCAAGAATCGAGCATTAGAAAGATAGGATTAATGACTATATAAATGCACACAGCAATCTAAGTATACTAGGGGTTTTTAAATTACCAGTTTTTTTTATATTCATTTCTGTGATTCTTGAATATAATTTATCTTTAATCCATCCTGTTTTCGTTCGAGTGGCTGTGTTACAGTTCTATGATATTAGCTTGATACTTTGGCTTGAATATTATTTATCATACATGTGCTTTATATTATTTTTCTTACTTTTGTTGTTGTTTATAGATCGTACATAAATTCTAAAAATCGTATTTCCGTATCTCGTGCCATCCTGTTCTCATGTTTGACTAGCCTAATGCTCTATCTTCTCTTACCTTCTCGCTTCTTACATCTCTCCGTGCATCTTGTACGCTGAGCAACAGGCAGCGGCTACCAGGGATACTTGTTGTAGCGCATGTTTATTCATCTCGGCCAATGAGGCTGCAACTACGTCGTAAAGCCGCGAGACCGGCCGAGTGGTTGAAGTGTCACTGCGACTGCAGGGCCGAGTGCACCGCGGTGTATACAGACCTCAGAGTGGGGAAGACATAAACGAACTCATACAAGTGATAAAATGTGTCGAAACAGAAACTCTTTGCAAGTTATAGACTCCTCGCGTCAGAACTCCGTAAAAAAAAAAATTATGGAAGGAAGTTGGAAGCTTTGCAGACGCGTACGTGGGACGCGAATTGCATGCCGCAGTAGTAAAAAAAATTTACAGCGGCGAATAACTTTAATAGTAGGCATTACCGCTGTATTTTTATTGGTAAAACGTTATTAACATTGGCACAAAATGTTTCCACAGTCATTTGAACGTAAGATGGTCTTCTAGTTTTTTTTTATCGTTTCATGGAGGTATAAAGTTAGGGAGATTGTGTGTGAGATCTTTGCCATATTAATAATTATTGAATTCACTATTGGCAGCCAAAAAAAGGTTTTTTTGGTAATAGTGAAGTTTACCTTGATGATGGATGATGATGTTGGATGATAATATGATAATAATGATGATTTGGTGTTATTAGCATCTTTTGTCAACAAAGCACAATTCAAGATGACATGTTTACGTTTCATTCTAGCGAGTTTACTTTCAAGCTATTAAAAAAACTTATATCATTAACTTTCATACAGCTCCGTTTTTACTAACCAGTTGCTAATCAGAATGACATCAACTTTAAACACTCACTCAATAACCTTAATTTCTTTTTGTGTTTTGAAAACTTTAACAAAATTTTAAAATAGAAAAGCAGAGAAAGTATGCAGCAACTATTCTGAAAATATAACTTTATTTTTTTTAACTACGAAGAATGTGTGCAGTAGTTTTTTGAAATCGTTTGTAGCAATACTAAGTTGTGAAAGAAGGCTTCCGAACAATTTTTTTTCTGCTTTACGACAAAATGAAAATTCAATTTAATTGAAATGACTTCCGAATTTCTACAGACTAATCGTCAAGGTGATAATGACATTTAATTTCCTGCTGTATATGTGCCTTGCCTCTTAATATAACTTATAAGTACACAAAACAAACCCTTGAAAATTATTAATTGAACAGACAATTCATACATACAGATTTATTTATTTATTTGCAATTCGTTTGTTACGAAACACGTATAAACATTAGCGGGAGACTCTGTGTGTGGACAGGTGCGTGGTAAGGGGCGAACCACTGTTGAGTATAGCTCCAGTGAGGAGTGCGATTAACGGATATTGAGTGACTTACATTTGTAAGCGCGGTGATTTAATTAGTTATGTAAATATTAAAAGCAAATAAACCTGTATAAAAATAAAATTGGGCTATCCTTACGGACCCGTTTTTTTTTCCACTCGTAACAATACCTATAAAAGATTAAATTTTCACCACAATTTAAGCCTTCTAGTCAGTTGACAGCATCAAAACGTAAACGTATTTGCCGGACGCACGGTTCATCGTGAATCCGCCTTTAAGAGTTTAGGACGTAACATAGTGAAACTCGTGACTGGGAAGCCATCAGCTTCTAAACGGTAATTCATCTGGAGTCGTGGCCCAACCGCCGAGGTATGACCGAGCGGGAATTATCGTCCGCGGCGCGTCTGCAGCCCGCGCGGGGAGCCGCGTTGGGCAACGACGGCCCGTCTTGCGCAACGCCGCGACGGAGGCCGAAGAAAGTATCCCTGGGCTTCGCCCCGAAACGCGTGGAAAACTTGAAAAAAAAAAAAAAAAGGAAAGTTGACCGGGCGCGCTAAGCGTGTCGGGATGGGGCGGAGGGCGGGCGAAGGTACGGGGCGAATGTCGCAATGGCCCCGTGATGCAACGCGGCGGCCGACGTTGGAAGAGCAAGCAATCCACACGTCCCATCTGGAGCGTCTTCGAGGTGGCTACGCCCTCTGCCTCGGCCTCCTCCCCACCCCTCATCAACCACTCCGACGGGGAGGCCTCGCCCCAGCACTTTCACCGCCTTCCTGCAGCGCGACCCCGCGAACGACTCGAAAATGCCAAGGTCGCCGTCGTCGGCGCGCCGGTGCTGCATCGCGCGTTCCGGAACGCGCTTCGATGCACTCGAGCGGTGCGCCGGATCCAGGAAGCTTTACTGGAAGGCTACCTACATTTGTTTTTGTTTTACTTTTTATTTTGCTGCATCAAACATTTTTTAGATTTAGCAAATTGTTTAATCGGAACAATATACTCACGCTTAATATCATTAGTCTCACGTATAGGTGCGTTTTAGCCGAACACTTACTTAAGCTACATACGTAAATGGCCATGTAATATATATATATATATATATATATATATATATATATATATATATATATATATAGGTACCCCTTCCTGTCTAGAAGGAGGGTGGTTTATAAGATAAAAAGGTAAACGTACAGGTTTGATGTCGCCAAGCCATAACTGACAAGGCTTGAGTAGACGTAACAGTGGCCTGTAAAATTAGCGTTATTATTATTTAGAGAGAGGCTGGAATGCATACCGTTATGCACTTGAACTGCGTTCACACCCCCAAGGATAAGAACCAATAAGAACATTACAAAATTCACATTCACTCGACGTAATTAATTATTTTAGTTATTTATGCTAAAATTTGTATGGAGATATCATAATATTTATGATAAATCAACACCTACCCCTTTAAAGTTCAAATTTCTGCAAAATGAAAAAAAATTACAAGTCGTAGTTTATATGCTTGTTGTTCATTCTTATTTTCCTGTACTTCGATCTAGTAGATTCGGAAGTATGCATTGTTTTCGTAAAAGCAAACTTACCCCGCTTACACCATTTAGGGGGAATCTCGCAAAATGGTTAATTAATAAAGAGTGGTTTAATATTTTTTTATAAATCTTACCAAATAATTTACATTGTATTTAATTTCGGAAATTTCTTAAAATAAAAACAAAAATTATCCCCTTTTCAATCCCTAAAATTAAATACTATACATTAAATAACAAATTACCGAACTCTACATGCAAGTTGATATTTCTATATTTCTTACTGCCAGTTCTAATTGATTCGAAAGTGTAATTATTTTTTTTTATAACCATACTTACTATTTTTACACTTCTTAATTGTTGCATTTCTCAACAAGGGGAATTCTGGTTAGTAGTTTTATATGTTTGTTATTGATACCAAATATATATTATTATGCTTGATTATATTCATAGATATAATAACACTTTAAACCATATTTTCCCCTTTTTTAACCCTTAGGGGTGGACTTTTGCAAAATGGTACGTTTGTGATTAGTAGTAGTGTTAGTATGTTTATATGTTACTCAATATCTTTCTAAAGCTTGATTAGCTTCGAGGTATAATTAATTATTTTAAAGCCATCATTCACAAAAAAATGTTGTTGGTAGTTTTTATGTATTTATTAATAGCACTTAGTGGCTTGATTAGCTTTAGAGATATAATTAATCATCATAAAATCATATTTGCCCCTTTTTAACCCCATTAGGAATAAAAAATCTTTAATTATATATATATCCTAGTTTTTAAGTTATCGAAATACTTTACTAATAAAATGATTTCATCAAAATCTATCAATTAATTTTCGAGTGATGCTGGAACAGACAGACAAATAAACAAAACAAACGGAGAAGCAGACAAATATATACACACACACCTGCACACACACACCTACACACACACCTACACACACACCTACACACACACACACACACATATATACATATATATATATATATATATATATATATATATTTGAGCTCTAAATAATGTTTGTTTCCATTTCCTCTTGAATTTTTTTTAAATTTAATCCAATGTAAATACTTTTTATCTCGAGCAGTTTTATTATTAGTATAGTTTTGAAATCGTAACCTCTCTCTCTTTTTGCGAAAATTACACCTAACTTATGAAACAAAGAAAAATTCGAGTGGAATACACTTAGGAAAGGTATATAACGCACACTTGTGTTCGAACATTTCTAAACGATATATATGGTAACGAAAAAGAGTGCTAAAGAGACGAAGGCCAATATGTAATTATCTGGATTTAACGTCATTAATCATTAAGAAAATAAAAATAAAATCTGTATTATGTTGAATAGAAATAATGGCAGCTTTTTTTTATGAGTTGCGACAGGTTTTGATGACATTCATGTCGAGTGTAACTTGCGACTGCCTGTGCAGTATGAGTGGCTTCATTGTGCAACACTCTACATCAGAGAGGAGCGATGAGCTGTGGCTGATAAAGTCCAGACACTCAGGAACGTAGCCAAGGCTAGAGAATGGAGCCACGTGCTCAGTGTCAAATCAGCGACCACTTAAAATTAGATAGCGCGAAAACCTACCACGTGTAGGATGGTGCGTGCACTCGCAGGCTGTGGCGGATCACAAGTGCCAACCTCCGCAGTATTGTCGGATGCACACCGGCGTAAGGCGCGAGGGGTTCTGGGTTCGAGTCCTCGGTTAGGGCATGTGTGTACATTTGTAGTAATCGTCAAAAAAAATTTTCACAAAAACGTTAAATTAATGAGAAGGTCAACTTGCAATAAAGTCATAAAGGGGAATTGGTTGGTTAGTTGGTGGTTGGAAATCACCAATTAGTTAAATTTGTAATGTAACCCTTTAAGTCACATCTTGTCAATTACTAAAATATATGTATAGATATTTTTTTTATTTAACTGTTTTTAGGACATTTGATGTAGGAAAAATCTTAAGCTATAATTATAAGATTAACATAAGTATCATATTTTACTAGCTAATGCCCGGAACGCGTTGCAATGCCTCAATATTTTTTGTAATATGTTTGAGATAGGTGCACATATACAAAGCATCTCTCTGTATCTCTCTCTAATTCTCTATCTCTCTATCTATATAAATCCCTGTATATCTCTTTATCTCTCTTCTTTTGTATACCTATATTTATATATACCTCTATATATGTCACTCTATAGCAATGAAAATATAAAAAAATTCTAGGTTTATACCTATCTATATTTTTATCTATCTGATTACCTGTGTCACATGTGTGACATAGGTATAGAAAAATACGCGCGTGTTCGAATGCACCGTTGTTTGTTTCAAAATTTCAAAGCAATCTGTGGAGAACTTTCCGACATTTAAGATTTTTAACAAACGAACATTTACATTTTTTTATTTATATAGATTACATAAATTTTAAATAAAATTTTTATAGCTATATATATATATATATATATATATATATATATATATATGCTTCGTGGTTAGAGTTCCTCGATGAGTCAAGGGTCTCCGGTTAGATTCCCGACCGAGAAGTGTGGGAAATTTCCGACCCGAGATCAGGACTGGTGGACTGTGTTGTACCTTCTCCTCCCAGTCTCCGGAAGGCAGCGGCGAACCACTGCAGATTCACCTCGTCTATCACGCCCCGGTTTCTCCGTGGTTATCGTCCCGTGGCCTCGGGGCTGATCACCCCAACATCATTAGGCAAACAGTCTACTACTGAGCCTGTCTACAACGAGTTTCCAACCCAAACCGAGTCCGCAGGTAGTTCCACAGCAGGCAAACGGACTTTACCTTTACAATACGCGAGATCCGTAGCTGACACTTATCACAGAGACACATCATACGAGAAGTCTTCTTCACGAATTTTTTTCTTCTCGTGTCTTCCGTGCATCGTGGACAAATGCGAACGACACATCGCAGTGTCTCCAAGGATGTATGTTCGACGACAGTGAACCTCTCTAGTCATGTGTAGATGTAGCTGCTGTTGTACCAATTCCCGATGACTGCTGAAGTTCCAGTCTCTTGTGGTGGGGGTCAATAGTTCGATCCCAATCTCCTGCCCCTCCGGCATAACCCGGCGTAACCCGGCGTAACTGAAACTTACAACCCAACAAATACTTTTGCCAAAAAAAAAAATTGTTGACCAGCCGACGATCTGTTGACATGCGGGAGTGCTTAAGTTAATGCCAATTTGCTGATTATTTATGCATATGTCTATTACGATTCTCACAGTTTGATTGCGTTTTTACTCGTTTTTTTATTCGTTATTTGCTATTCCTTTAGTTACAATTCACTCGAAAAAAAAATTGTTTGGTAACGTTCTCAAACATGTAATGGAAGTTATTAATTAACCTACACAAATGTATGAATTCATTTTATACGTATATTTTAAATTTGTTTAGGAAATAACAAAACTGCATATGAAATGTAATATCTTCCATTTCTTGTCCAGGAACGACAACAAATGTATTTATAATTTTTTTTGTGTTTCTTTTGGAGTATTTATTTACTTTACGTTTTTATTGTAAGCCTATTGTCATTTCACGTATATATTTATTATTTTAACATTATTTTCGCAATAGAAAAACATAAAGCAGAAAAGTACTTCATTTAGCTAATGATAATTTTTTCTACTTTTTCAAATAACGTTTTACTATATATATGCATATATTGTGCAGAATTTTACAACATGTACGCGTAGTACTTTCTTATGTACGCTGACGGTAATTTTTATATTTTACATTTTATATTGCACAGTAAGTAAATTGTAGCTTTATATTGCTTTGCAGTTAATTTTTTCTAGAACACAACAAATTTTTACGGAAGAACATAAAAGCCATTCTTAAGGCAATCCAATCTTATGTATATTTATTTAAAGTTAAACACCAATAGCTACTCATTGATTTAATTTCTAGTTAACGGAATTTATACATCAGAGGCTTTTTTGTGAGGTTCCGTCTTGTAATTACTTATAACTTTAGTAGAGTCTGCATTAATTACGTAGGTATATAGAAACTTAAACTTCTGACTAGGGGGAAATAACTTCCAGGGTTCTTGTAGCATCGCCATTTCACTAACCCGTGCTTCGTAGCGTACATTATTTAATATTGACTCTGTTTACGGTTGGGAACTTGCAGTTGTATTCGTCTCCGGCGTGCCAGAGTTGGTTCAAGTTTCCCGCTCATGTAAATTGGCTCCGAAATGAGTTGTGGCATCTGCAGGGAGCTAAACTTCAGCCAGAGGCGACACGACCAGCTATTCAACGGAACTCATTAGTGCCGAGAGTAGGGTGTCTTCATGAATGACGTAGTGTTATTAAGGGGGTAGTACACTAACTTATTTTGCTTCTAATATTTCGTGTTTTTGTACAAGATTTTAAATTGATTCATCGTATAATTGTTTATAAAAAATTTATACTACACAATTGCTTGATTAGTATTTTTTTTTGTAAACTAAAGACAAAATTTTATATCAGTCCTTGCATGAACTGAAAGAATTAAATTATGTGGTAACCAGTTTTTGGTTAATCTTTTAATGCATCCCTCGTCTTCAAATACCTTTTTTTAGTATGCATTCATAAATCAATAAAAAGTAATGTTTTTCCAAAACCTTATAATCGAATTTTTCTATGGTCCTGGGAAAAAAATATTTACTGATATAATGAATTATCTACTAAAAATAAATCATTTGAAGACGAATGCTACATTTGAACGGATAACCTAAAACTGTATAACACATGTTTCAATGCTTTCAGTACGTGCTAGGACTGACAAAAAAAAAATTGCTTTTAAGCTCTTAAGAAACATCAAATAAGGACTTGTTTAGCATGAAAAACATTTTTAAACAATGAAATATGGATATTATTTTATGAAATTTTTTAAAATCTTGCAAGAACACTAAATATTATAAGAACATTAATTAAGGATACCTTCCCTTTAAAACGCGAGTTGCCCCTGAGACTTAAGTTATCTGGCATTAGGTAGCGGCGGAACGTAGACACGATCTTTTATAGAGCCCCAAAGGAAAAATAAATTCGCATAGCGTTATGTCAGGTGAACACGGAGACAAGCAAAAAAGAGCTCTCTGTCTTCTCGACCAAAACGGCCAATCAAACGGTCAGGGACTCGTATAGAGAGGTTTCAATCGGAAGGGGCTGCATCCTGTAGCCAAAGAAAGTTTACATGTTCGCCCTCTACTAATTACACGCAGGAGTCACTATTTTGTGTAGGTTGACGCTGCAAGCGAGAAAACAACGAAGCAGTTTTCACACATGGCGTTTGAATTACTCTTTAATTGTATACATGAAAACAACAGTATCACTACAAAATAATGTTCACAGGGTTCGTATTCTTACCCGGGCATTTATGCTCCAATAGTTAAAGTTATTTGTAAACCGTTCCTTGAATAGCTTCTCAGCATAATAAAACATAATGAAGTCAAATTGTTATATAATCGATAGTATTTTTAATGACGACAGAAGACCTAAAGATGTTTGACCGACATGCACTAGACCGAAAGTCATTTAATCAACAAGCACTAGACCGGAAGTAATTTAACGACAGACTTTAGACCGAAAAACAGTTGCCGACAGATACCTACTAGACGAACAAGCACTACTTAGACCTAAAGCCAATTAATCAATATGCACTAGACCGAAAGTCCTTTAACCAACAAGCACTACAACGAAAGTCATTTAACCGACAGGAACTAGGCCGAAAGTCATTTGACCGACAATAACTAGAAAGAAAGTCATTTAACCGACAGGCATTAGACCGGAAGTAATTTAACCGACAGACTTTAGAAGGAAAGATTGTTGTCGACAGGTACTAGATGGTCAATCACTAGAACCAACACTGCACAACACTTACAGTTGATACTTTTAAAATGTATAAATGGGACATTCCTGAATGTGTGTCCTCTACAACGCGCTCCCAAGGCGCGCGACTGCACGCACCACGACAGTACACTGAAGCCACCTGTGAGGCCCGTGGTCCCTCTTCGTGGACACGTGCTACTGGCGGGAGTGACCGCGGCAGTATAAATAATACCTCCTGCCTCGCTGGAATACTGCCACGTCCCATTCACAGCCTCCCTCCCTCCCCCCCCCCCCTTCCCCGCGTGACACATCCCACCGGGCGCGGTCCAGTGCCTGTCGCCAGAGTTAGGACGTTTTCCCAGTGGAATAAATGTTCAGGTCTTATATCTAGTGCGTGTCGGTTAAATTACTTTTTTTGGTCTAGTGCTTGTTGATTAAATTGGCTTAATATCTAGTGATTGACCATCTAGTACCTGTCGACAACAGTCTTTCGGTCTAAAGTATGTCGGTTAAATAACTTTCTTTCTAGTTCTTGTCGGTCAAATGACTTTCGGCCTAGTTCCTGTCGGTTAAATGACTTTCGTTGTAGTGCTTGTTGGTTAAAGGACTTTCGGTCTAGTGCATGTTGATTAATTGGCTTCAGGTCTAGTGCTTGTTCGTCTAGTACCTGTCGGCAACTGTTTTTCGGTCTAAAGTCTGTCGTTAAATTACTTCCGGTCTAGTGCTTGTTTGTTAAATGACTTTCGGTCTAGTGCATGTCGGTCAAACATCTTTAGGTATACTGTCGTCATTTAAAATATTATCGATTATATAACAATTTGACTTCATTATGTTTTATTATGCTGAGAAGCTATTCAAGGAACGGTTTACAAATAACTTTAACTATTGGAGCATAAATGCCCGGGTAAGAATACGAACCCTGTGAACATTATTTTGTAGTGATACTGTTGTTTTCATGTATACGTACTAATTAAAAAAAATATATGTAATTGTACATGAACATTTCTGTTCCATTCCTCTTGGATTCACCTACATACGATTTTGTACTCCCTCCATTTGCACAGTAAAAACCACAGATATAAAATACGTACACACATTATACTAACTAGATCGTTTACGTGTCAGATAATATCCAACCTAATAAATAGGGAAATACGATAATTCCTAGACGTTATTTTTATGTCCGTTGATAAGCAGTTGAATTTTTATATCAGTGGAGTCCAGTTCAAGAAGATCAAGAAACACCGGAGGAGGATCGGAATGAAATAAGCAACGTTAGTCCGTGTCGTTCGTCCGAGCAAGTGAAACGATCCCCCGCGATTTTTTTTCAAACCTAACTAAAACTAAGGGCGGTATTCCAAGACGTTTGAGTAAGGTAGCGAATATGCACTGCCTTGTTGGGCAACTGCCGTACCCTAACTCTCGGGTCATATTCCAAAACGTGTCCTAACCGAACCCCTGTAAGGTATCAGATCGGCAGCCGTTTTAATAAACGAGGACTTGTGCGAGGCTATAAACAGTTGTACTTCGTGGAATACATCGTAATTTTAGCTTATTTTTTAAAACTATGGAATTATAATGTGAAATAAAATATTTAATTTTGGTTGTACAAGAATAAACGATGAATTTTTGGCCGTATTTAAGTTTGCTGTTTTTTTAAGATATTAGGGAGGAAATTGTAATCGTAAAAGTTCTGTTAAAGTTCATTAAAAAGGAAAAAATATATATATACAGTTATGGATCAAATCGGCAACAGATAGGACACCAAAAATCAGTGCCCTAAAAATAAGGGACTGACCGTGTCCTATCATGCACTTGGAATATGGTTAGGGTACAGGTATTCAACACCTAAACCCTTATTTTTGTGTCTTGGAATACGGCCCTAAGTGTATTTTGGAGGGGCCCGAGTTAGGGAGGGACCTAGGTGCGTCTCAGGCCGAAGCCTATACGCCCAGTCATGCTGGGATTAGCCATGCAGGGAGAGGGTCGCATGCATCATGTGCTAGGAGGGGATTTGCCAGCCATGGCAACGATTGGCGCCATGACTAACTCCCCTCACTCTTAAATCTAGACTATAACTAGAGATAGGTTTGGCCCAGGTAAAACCTGCATAGACACAGGGAAAACCCTGGGCGCATTCATGCGGGATGCAAATTAGCATGCATTACGTGTAGGAATTTACAGGAGACAGAGGATGGTCTGGATGAAGTGTTGGACAGAGTAGAAAAGAGTCTTCCAATGCGGGGGGTTGGGCACTTGGACTCGTGGTCCGCTTTGAATTTTTTTTGTATTTGGAATATTTGACCAGGGACGCTTAAGCGTCCCTGGTGGTGAGTGGTTACACTGACCACTCACTCCGCCGCCAGTCAGCACCTAAAAATCTAAGAAACTAAGACAGAAAAAAAATAAATGACTTACAAACTAGGCATGTCGTTACGAAATATGCAAACACCCAACTCAGGGATGGGCGTGCAGTGCCTAAGATAAAACTAAAATAATAACTATAAATATTATTTTTTTATTTTGTTTTTTTAATTTTTTTTATTATTATTTTAGAAATATATATTTTTGATGACTATTACTTTGCAGCTAGGACATATTACTAATTTACAAATCTCTAGTAGGTTTTTACTACTATACTACTAGTTAAATATATCGCCCCGGGCGCCCGAACGAGAGACGAGTCGGCCGAGCGGACCCGAGCCGCCCCGAACCTCTCCGGCGCCCTTCCGGCAAACATCATCTCCCCCTCTTCCCCCCGACGGGCTCGTCGACGGTTTTAATTAAAGCCGCGCATTCGGAGAGGGGAGTTAGGGGAAGGAGGAAGGCGGGGTCGCTCGCCGGAGGAGGTTGTTTCGCCCCGAACCCAATTTCTTGAAGTGTGCTGGGGAATGACGCCGGCCTGTTTGCCGCGGGGTCAGTCCCCCCCCCCCCCCCCACCTTTTCTTCCCCCTCTCATCACCTACAAATTTTCCCCCCTTCACCCAACCCCTGACCAAACAGAAAATGTTTTTGCACTTTTACAAAAAAAAATTCCTTTGGAAACTAATTGCCAAGAAATAGTTCGTAATACTAAAAAATATATATATTGTAACTTTCTACAACATACCTGCGAACATTATGTATGGAATAAGTTCACCATTCAAGCATATTTTTTTTCTAAAGCATGGAAAAGATAATCGAATATTCAATATTAGGGTTTTACTTGGTTTTATCGTGCTTATTATGTACGCTGTTAATAATGGAACACTAAAGAGGGAACGGTTTACAAATAACTTTAACTATTGGAGGTACTGGGATACAACAAATCATAAATTCCCGGGTAAGAATCCAAACCCAGTGTTACTGCGAACACTATTTTGCAATTATACAGTTGTTTTCGTGTAAATGTACAAATTCTCAAATATCTCTAAAAAAATGTCATGAATATTTCTGTTCCACTTACAAAAACATTTTACTGTGCAGTCGCTATCTCCGCCGTTGCCCGAGAGTCCAGTGTAGTGTTAGGCAGAATCGATTCAAAAAATGGATGGATTGATCATTGTTCTGCAATTGATGTATCGATTCTTGAAGGAAGATATCTATTGGCCCTCTCCTCCTTACTCAACAGCGGTTCCTAAATAATAAGAATCGTTTTACTGTCGGCTGCTGAAACCCAAAACTTATTGTGGTGACGTGCTTCCCAATTATGAATAAATGCTCAAAAAATAAGCAATAGAGTGAACTGAACTCGAATGGACGATATCCAGAATGGAAAGAAAAAAAAGATTTTGCGTGCATCCTATTAGTAAAGGTCATCATCTAAAGTCTATAAAAAATCATATTTGGATAATTTTATTGGGTTTCTCTCCTGTGATTATATTGAATAGCCCAATATTCAAATCATACAATTGTACCCGTCAGTAGTCCAGTGCGTACGTAAGTTTTTCTTATGTACTTCCAGATGAATTTCTGAATCTACAGCTGAAGTGATGCTAAGCTTTTGACATAGTCATAACGCATAAATAAATGCGTGTAAAAAAACTGATTGGTTGGTGGATAAAACTGTATAGCATAATTAAGTTTCGCAAAAAAACGTGTTCTGATCACCCAACCCTCTCCTATTTTGTGCGTCACAGCGGGGGTTAGATGCCACGACTAGAATACAAGGCTCTGACGTGGCATGGCAACTGGGATGACAACCCTAAAATTTCATTGCGTAGAAATTAAGCTAAAAGGATATCGGAAGAGGTCTCAACTTAGTAGTAAAGGAGGAATGCTACAGTGTTTGAGAGCACAATTTTTATTCATGCCATAAAATAAACTGTGGGAGGTTAGCAATTACAATGATCACTACTTTCTCCACAATGGCTGTCTTCATTACAAAGTAAACCTCTCTTGTATGTCTATTTCTGAAAACACAAGAAAAATCCAATGTGAGCCGATACATAAACAACGCGGGCCTTAAACCACTAAAATCCAGGAGCCTTAACGGCAAAGGGCACAGGCGACACACAGCACTTGGCAAACTACAAACACGAGTCGTTACTATTACCCAGCGTGCCGACACTATCAAAAATCATTTAGCAAAATACATGATGAAAAATTTAAAAAAAAAAAATTAATTATCTTCCTAAAAAAATTGCGGGCACAGCACCCGTTAATATTTCTATCTTTCAGGAAAATTAAGACATTTCTCCAATATTAAGTGTGTAAGAATTACCACACACCAAACCAAAATTAATAAAGTGCTACAATATCAACTGTAGAAAAATTATTCTTGATAAATAAAAAAAACATAATATGGGCTCTCATATTACAAGGAAATAATTCCTATCGGCCAAACTTCTTGTCTGCGTCACACTCTAGCCCAATAAATATATGATTAGCAGTATGTCTACAAGAAAATATTATTATACAATTATTTGCAAAAGCTGTGAGGATTTAAGTCACCGCCAAAATTCGTGGAAAAGAAATTAAAAGTTTTAAAGGCTGCTGTGATTATTTTGCCACCAGCGCCTGCGTCCGCGGTCTCCGATGAAGTCGATGCCCGCCTCGAACAACGTCGCTCGTCTGGTCCTGCTCTGGGGGGGCGGGGGGGACACCCGGGGCTGTCGAGGCGTCGAACCCACCTCGGCGGGTCACCGTCCAGGCACGTGGAGCGAGCTGGCGGACCGCGGGTCACGTCTCCTCCAGGTTCGCCTCTCGGTGGCCACTCGGGATGTCCGCCCGCGTCTACTGCAACTCTTCGGCGGTGTCCGTTCGTTCCAAGTTACTGCCCACCAGTCGTGCTCGCCTGAACACAATGGGCTACTGCAGTTCCACTCCTCGTGTTCACCGACCAGTCGTCGCTTCAACTCGCGACAAGACAGGGGGATAAGTTTCTCCCTCTGTCGAGGGCAAAGTCCCGTCAGGTATGCCTGCCCATTCGCGCAACCATTAAACAAAAGTCTCGTAATTCGGGGTGTTTTTGTCATCCTTGGCCTGCCGGGACCTCGCTGTCCGCAGCCTGACCTCGACTTCCCGCCAATAGTACGGCGTGTTCTTGATCACCCCTCGCGCGCGACGCTACCTTGACTTCCAAAATTTTACTAAGTCGTTTTCCCAAATGAATTACTACTAGATCGGAGTCCCGGCTCACCAAACGCCAAGTCCTGACGGTCAGGGCTTCGGCGTGGCTGCGACAGCGGGCGTGGTTGCCGTTAGCTACGGCTCTCTTCGGGGGGGGGGGGATGCTTGTCGCTCTCTCGCTCTCCTTGGGAGAGGAGAGTCGTGGTTGGCAATATCTGCGGAGCTCTGGTGGGGGGCTGGGGGGGGGGGGGGGGGGGAGCTGTGGCTGTCTCTCGCTTCTCCCCGCTCCGGGAGTGTCATGGTTAGCAAGTAGCGACCTCTGCGTGGTTCCCGCCACTAGTAACCTCAGTAGGGCGCAATCCCGAACGGGTGAAGCTAACGCAGCTACCTCTGCGCCGATACCCCCTGGGCTCAATAACCCAGAGGGTATCTCCTGCTGGCTTCAATGGTTTAAAACAGCCTTGGATGGTTTTTGAAACGACGCGCCCTCAGGTGCTGTCGTGCCAGCAGTGGCAGCGATGACGTCGTCCGCGCCGGCCACCGCTGATGGGCTTCCGAACAGTCTTCTCCCGTCGAGGCAGTGGCGAGGCGGTATTTATACCCCAGCGGACCGCTTCTGTGGAGTCTCGGAAATATCCAGATTGACCCGGTGACACGCCTTGCACGAGGCGCGTCTCCGGCCACGTGTCTGGAAAGCCGAGCGCCTCCGAAGCCACCCGACTGGGGCCGAGCCCGCGCGCGCAGTGCGTCGCCGGTGGTACCACCAGCACGGAACCCGTCGCGTCGGGAACGGGTACGCAAATAGCCGTTACAAGGTAATCCCAAAAATATGTACCGAGTGTTCCACGTCTAAAAATTATTCTGAAAACACATGTTTCGGTCACTTTCACTTTCCAAAATAATTGTAGCTTAAAATCGATGTCCGAACATTCTACCTCTGTTGACAACAGCAATTTTTTTTTTTTGCTTAATTTGTGTTTTTGTCTTTTGGTTTTTTTTTTTGTAGTTTTCTTCTACAGACATACATGTGCTTAGCAATGGCGTATGTCCAAAAGCTTACATCAAGTCATGCACTCTCATTGCACAAATCTTTCAAAGATAATATTTACCTTACAATTTTCTTGGATTCTCAGTGGCAGACAGCTTCAAATTGTGAGGAATGTTTTTTTTTTTTTTTTTTTTTTTTTTTTTTTTTTTTTTTTTTTTTTTTTGCAAATGCAGAAGAACTATCCATGTAAACTAACAAACAGATATTTGTGAATTTGTATACTTACGTGAAAACAACTGTATCACTACAAAATATTGTTCGAAGAAATACTGGGTTCGGATTGTTAACCGGGCATTTATGCTTTGTGTTGTCCCAGTAGGTTAAAGTTTTTTGTAAACCGTTCCCTGAATAGCTTTCAACTGCGTACATTAATGAGCACGATATAACAAAATCAAGTCAAATTATTGATTATTCGATTATCTTTACCATGATTTTAAAAAAATAGGCTTATTGAAACATAAATTATAAAATTATGCACCAATTTTTTTTACGTATTTGGTATATGCAAAAATAACTATAGCCATGTGTTGTAAAAATTTATAATATCTTTATTTAACTATTACATACTATTTCTTGGCAACTGGTTTTCAAAGGAATCTTGTGTAAAAAAAACAGAATTTATTCCCGTGTACAATTTTTTTTAGAAGAGATTTTGGGGAAAAAGGGAGTGCGGGTGAGTGTTCACCTTTGTCACCCCTCCCCCCTCTCGCCATAAAAGTACCGCCGCCACTCGGATGTCTTGATGATATTGTTTTTTTAAATCGCGCGTTTTCTTCTGAAGCTTTTGAAGCTTTGTGCAGGCCATCCGGGGGTTTCTCCGGGGTCGTGGAGTTTTGAAAAATATTTGTTATCATCCCACCATGCATGATTATTTTTTTATTCAAGACACTGAATTTGCTTTATTGTACCGAAATTTTTGAATAAATTAATTGAGTTTATTTTGTATGATGTTTATTCTAATTCATTAATTGATAAAATTTATAATTGCAAAATCATTTTTCATACGGTTACCTTAGATACTTATATAAATACACTTACATAAGTTTACAAACACAATTTCTATAACTAATATCCACAATAAATACATGATAAAAAATATATCTATCAAAATATTGCCCACCTGGTTAAAAATATTTAAAAAATAATACTTCATAGTTTCCGTCCACGTTTGACTATATGTTTTATATGTGATAGGAAGAATTAAAAGATATCTGTATGTATAACTAATAAAGTATTTAATAATATTATAGGAATATTAAAAGTACTTCCGTTGTATGTTCCAGTAATATGGAATCTAAAAATTTTTCCACTACTGAGTTATGAACCACGTTTCTATTATAGCCTATTAACCGCGTACCGTAACCACTGCGTTACAAAGCCTGACGGAAAATTGTTAGGCTATTTAAACTTTAAATAACTCTTTACTATGACTATTTCACTATCATAAAGTTTCATGTGGATATGCCATTTTTCCTTTAAAAAATTTTCTGGCATGTTGCGTTTCGTGCGCATCGTAACAATTCACTGTCACTTTTCCACAACGCGCCTAAAGAAATACAACTTCAAAAAAATTTAACGAACAAACAGATGCTTGTAATATAAGATAGATAATTTTAATAATTTTTTGACGTGACAACGTCTAATAAATCGATGAAAGCCGGCTCTACGCACGAAAGAGTGTCCCGTTACGCACATTGTCCCGTTACGCTGTGTTCCGTTACGCACATTGTCCAGTTACGCTGTGTCCCGTTACGCTCATTGTACGCTTGCGCCACATCTATCTCTCTTCCACTCGATTGGAACAACCATCGATTTGACTTTTTCGAGGCACATTAAACTTGAAACACTCCCATTCGTTTCCTACTTTTCCTATCATCGTCCTATCCTTAACAGAATAACACAGATTGGAAGAAGTTAAATAGCAAACATGTATAAAAGTTATAGTTAAAATAATCTCTTTGTTAAAGTAATAAACATATTTGAATTAATGAGTGCAAATAAAAGTAAATTTATCAATTAAATTGTAGATTTCATTTCACTCCTTCTTTGAATCCATACAAAATAGTGATAATTCAAAAAAAATGATTCAATTTTATTCATAAAAGTATGCAATCATTTGATCAATGTTTTGTTATGACGTTGTCACGTTAAACTATCGTCCGTAAACCGACTTTACAGACAACCAATTTTTTTTTTGTAATATTTCGTTCTATGACGTAGACAGCGTACGTTTTTAGGTTGCAAGCGTAATAAGAATGTGGCAATTGTTGCTCATTAAGGGTCTACTGAGTCTTGACACTGAGTCTTATGCACTGAGTCTTGACATGACGGGGCTGGGCCTGGACCGAGGGAATCAGCCTCGAGCGAGCCACATCTGCAGCCACGACCGTCGAGATGCATGCGTATTCAGTTAAATGCTAAATTGCTACGTAAATGCTGCGGCATATCTTGTATTAAGCATTTAAAAGTTATTGTCGAGTTTTGAACTCCGCACCTAACCAGATACTCATTCCTGTTACCTTAAAGTTGCAGAGATGATAAAACATTATGTTCTGTAAATAAGTACAGGCATATATACAAACACACACACACATATATATATATATATTCTCGTCGTCGTGCCGGATTGCTTATACCCGACCATCTTTCTCTTTTCCTTGCGCGGTTCCCCCACTTCCCCCATTTCCCTTTCCTATTCTCCTTAGGCGCGGACAATGAGAGCGCAGTCCAGGCAAGCGTTGGCGAGTCAACCTAGGGTTTGGAAATACGCGTCCGGGTAGGCGGGGGGCCCCTTAAGGTCCTTGCCATCGCCTCCACAGGGGCTCAAGGCGTCCCCTTGGCGTCCACGCGATTATTCCATTTGTCCGAGATGGAGGGGTGTGGGTTGGGGGGGGGGGGTCCACCCCTGCCCAGAGGAGCGGATTCCAGCCCCACCCTTACAGCCCGCTCGCCGTGAAATTGCGCCGCTGCGACCCTTCGCTCCCTCAACCCCTGCGCCAAGGCCCCCCAGCATCCCTCCCGCCCGACGCGCGTACAAGTAAAAAATTGCCATGCAGATCCGATCGAAAAGTTCATCCGATATCGTATGCATGAACGCCTTTTTATGTAGAAAGGGGACGTTTGGTTATTGCTACATTGCCTGCCTATATAAACCGGTGACGTGGGTGTATATACATATGTACACGTGTAACCAGCTTCCATTTAGCTTGCAAATGCTCTAGCTAAGATGGAATTCTTTCGTTTTCAGATATATTTTTTTCCATTTAGGTTACAAACTTCATAATAAATTTCTGTACTTTTACAAAAGATTTATTTGGGAACCAGTTGCCAAGAAATTGTTTGGTATACTACAGGAAAGTCATTATAACTTTGTACAACACATTCAGGGAACGGTTTACAAATAGCTTTATCCATAGGAGGTATTGGGAAATTACAAAGCATAAATGCCCGGGTAATAATCCGAACCCAGTATTACTGCGAGCACTATTTTGTGGCGATACAGTTCATTCCATGTAAATGAACGAATTTACAAATATCTGTAGTTTTACGTGAATATTTTTGTTTCATTTACAAAAAATACAGTTTGCTAGCGTATGTTTCTGCGTCACTATTATCCTCCATCCGGTATTATTTTTTAATCTAATAATATTGCAAAACAATGAGAATACGTTTTGTAAACGATACTTGCTACCAGGAAGATTGTTTTACATGAAAGCTACTGTCTGTGCTTGACTTTACTTTTGACATTTGACAACGGCTGGTTTTCACTTGTTTTCTGTCTGTTTGTGTATTCATATTTTCGTTGGACATTCTTTGTGTTTTCTACCTGACATACCTGTTCCAACTATTAATGGCGTATGTACAAAATAATTATTTAAAATTCTCTTTTAATGAGTGTGAACAATGTCTTAAGCAATAAAGGCACACAAATGAGACTGATATCAATCGATAAGTGAGGAAATGAAGATTCATCATTGACCTTCAGATAGCGTGATCACCCCATGGTTCCAGCCGTTAAGTGTAAGATCACCGCACCTCGGAAACTACCGTCCAGTGTAACTTCACACTCCGTCGCTGACAGCGCTCGTTTCAGTGCAGAGCAGTTACGATCAATATAAGCATCTAATAGTTCTCAGCACTGTAATTTTTTTGTAAATGTTACAGAAATAGTCATGTAATATTAAATATATTTGTACATTTACATACAGTGTTCGCAGTAATACTGCTTTTGGATTCTTACCGGGGTATTTAAACTTTTTTTCCCCAGTACCGCAATAGTTAAAAGTTATTTGCAGGCCGTTCCCTGAATAACTTTCCAGTATCAACTGTGCACATAATAAGAATCATACAACAAAATTAAGTCTAATTGTTGAATATTGGATTATTTTTTCCGTGGTTTTAAAAAAATTATGCTTAAAATGAAATATCAATAAAAATATAAAATATACGCCAATTTTCGTAAGAAATATTCAGTATCAACTCGAAAAACGTATTTCATATCTGCTAAAAAAATAACACAAGCCTTGTGTTGTACAAAGCTACAGTATCTTTCTTGTAGTAAGTACTACAAAAGTTATTTTTTTTTTGGCAGCTGGTTTCCAAAGGTTTTTTTTTGTAAAAGTACAGCAAAAAAAATTGGTTGTCTGTAAAGTCGGTTACGGACAATATTTTAACGTGACAACGTTAACATTACAAAACATTAATGAAATGATTTCATAATTTTATAAATAAAATTGAATCATTTTTATTGAATTATCACTATTTTGTATCTACAATTTAATTGATAAATTTACTTTATTTTGCTCTCATTAATTCAAATATGTTCATTACTTTAACGAAGAGATTATTTTAACTATAACTTTTATGCATGTTTGCTATTTAACTTCTTCCAATCTGTGTTAATTCTTTTAAGGATAGGACGATGATATGAAAAGTAGGAAACGAATGGGAGTGTTTCAAGTTTAACGTGCCTCGATAAAAGTCAAATCGATGGTTGTTCCAATCGAGTGGAAGAGAGATAGATGCGGCGCAAGCGTACAATGAGCGTAACGGGACAATGTGCGTAACGGGACACTTTTTCGTGCGTGCAGCCGGCGTTCATCGTCCTGTCAAATTTTTTTTTTTCCCCCGTGCAAGTTGGAGGGCACGCGGCCGCCCGGTTCCCACGGTCGCGTGGCACTCGACACCGCCGCGGGGGGGGCAACGAGACCGTTAACGTCACGTCCGCTGCGTCCCACGTGACTCGGCGACGCTATCCGGCGCCGCATCTCGGGGCTGTGCCAGCGCGCCGGTCGCAGGCCCAACAGCGGAGAACCCGAGGAAGAAGGATGTTCCGGAAAGGAACCCCGAACCGAGACGCGGTCCGGAACGTCGTTCCCCCTTCTTCCCCCTTCTTCCTCCCTGCTTGCATCGCGGCCATTCGTTAGTCAGCGTCACGAGCCAGAGGCGGCTCCTCAAAAACCTTCACAAGAACTCCCGCGCCACATGTTACAAATTGAAATGCTGCCCAAAACTAATTCTATTTTTGCCTCATATATAATCCACCCCTCTTTCCCTCTCGAGCTGAATACCGATCTACCCAATTAACACTGTAAGTACGTAATAATTTTCTCGTTTGTCTTACTTGAAATTTTGGAACACTTTAAAAAATAAAGATGCCTTTGACCATAAATTAATCAGTGTAATAAATAGTACGTTCTTTGGATGATTCTCGCATTCGGGAGGATTGATTTAAAAAAAAAAACATTTTTATGGACATGCTGGACATTACCACGACAAGGCTTCAATGACACGTGGGTACGTATTGGTTTCCATGGGTGCAAATCTGCAGGATTCGCAAGGGTTCTTACATGTGTAGTTGAATATTTGACTACGTTCGTCAACCGCCCAGGCGCCGAACACATTCACTGACCCAGGTTTTAGGTTAAGGGGCCCGCCTCGTCAGGGGTGTATGTGTTGAGTGAGGCGGGATGATAAGCGCGACGCTCGCTGGTATTTATAGCGCGATATAGCCTCTAAGCGCAAGGCTCTGAACTGACGCGCCGTCTTCTCGTCGTCACAGGATAACTGTGATATTTGAGCGGTGACCAGTAACATTATATGGCCGAGGAATGAAGATAAAGGTGTAATGCAAGTCCCTTAAGTGCTTTCAAGAATCTGTACTAGTTGTTTTACGCCTAAAAATTACTGTGAAAACATCCGTTTTACCCATTTTAACTCTTCTAAAAATATGGTTTCAAAACTTAATCCGAAATCAAAAGTACTTTTCGGCCCTCAGAGAACTCTTAAATGCTTTTCGTAAACAGATCCCACTCGGATATCTTGAGTAGTTTAGAAATCGCGTTGTTTTTCCAGAAGCTCTGCACGCCGTGTGTGTGCCCGGGTAGGCGGAGCCCTTAACTGTGCCATCAAGAAATCGCTCATTGTGTCACAGTCAGGTTTCGGTGTAAAAGGGGCGCAGGGTAAAGAACGTCCGCGGCGCCGTATGTCACAGAGAAACCACAAGAAATAACAAGAAATATGTATGAGTACAAAAAAACTCAGAAAGCAAACCATAGCCGATGTCAAACTTTATAAATATAGCCTATACAGGTACAGCACAGAGAATCCCGTAGAAGGAATTAGTCGGAGGAAAAATATCGCGACACGGACGAACAATGAGCTGATTACGACGAGACAGTTGTAACAATAACAGAAAATACAGATGAACAACAACCTAAACAACACATCGACAAACAGGCGGATTCAACTGTGATACAAAACAGATAATCTGGACAACACGGCGACGCACTCGTATGTTTTCTCTGTGACATGATAGTGAAAATCAGCAGTGGCATATGTCCATTAACATTAATAAAATCTATATTTCATAGCTCTTAAGGCTACAAGGTCTTCCAGTATTTTTTGGAACATTAGGTGGAAGTTCTACAATAATTAATTTCGTGTTTACGACTCTAGGACGATCAAAATTCAGCCACGCCTGACGTAGCATCAACGAAGAAGGCAAACGACTGAGAAATAAAGCACCAATCTGTGAAAGGGGATGCTGGTGACATAAAGGCTTTGCTGGCGATGTACGTGCATACTTATTTTTTCATCTGATTTTGTGCTTGATGATATTTTAAAATCTAAACCGTTGGAATTTCTCCAAATCAATGTAATTGGAAAAATTGTTAAAACTGCTTCATTTGAACTTCGAACTTTTTTTGTGACAAAATACAACGCTGTTTTAACAGTTTTCACTAATTTTTCGAATAAATTTCAGTCTTCAGACGCAGACTTGCGGTGAAAACCGCTGTTTTTTCAGTCAGTAACAACTCGTTAATAGAACCTTTAGCCATTAAAATTTTACAAATGCAAATAATAGTTCCAAATTTAGAGCACACAGTGTTTTTGCAATTTCTTTGTTCTTTATCTATACTGTGGCAGTTCCTATAAACATCTAATTCCTTTCAGGCATTTTATTCACGTACGTGATCTGAAATAAGAGCAATGTTGAGAGACCTGCATGATTTTCGTTATTTCTTGGCGTCATGTTAGACTCGACAAACCTGTTCAGGTTCATCTCGGGGTTGTCCATTCATCGGCTGCTATCACATTTTTACCTTCAGGCCTGGCTCCGCGTGATTTGGGCCAGTGCCCCTGTGGGTACCTTTTTTTGTGGTTTACAATCGTTTGGGACTCATCCTATAACCACGGTATTACAGTATTGAGTCAGTCAAATGAACTAGGGTCATCAATCTTGCCTGACCGCCTGTAATAACGCGAAATTCTAAAATCTTTAGCAATGACAAATTAAAAATAATTCTGGCCGTTAAAATATGGTAAAATTATTTACACGTTGTGCGTTTTCTACGATTGTAATGTATTTGATCACTATGAGAGAGTGAAAGTCTTTTTTCTACGATTAAAAATATTTAAAATAATCGTACTATAACGAATTTGAAACCAATCATATTATATTTATTGGTGGTTCTTTCTTGTAGTTTTACAAACTTATTCTTGGTAACTGATTTCCAAAGGGATATTTTGTAAATTTACTGTGTATTCATCGCGTCGCTGAATCAGCGGCCGGGAGAGTTGCTCTGCCGACCAGGGTAGGCGAGTCGGGATTCGCGGCCCATTAAAAGACGGCCGCATTAAGTAAGATATCGCGTGGTCCCCAGGGCCGGCGCGTCCATACAGGCGAACTAGGCAAGGGCGCCAAGTAGCTGGGGGCGGCGCAGCACGACACACAACAGCTGATATAATATGTCTAACGATTATTGAAACTAGATGAAAATGGATTTTTGTAACAGTTTGGAATGTTTATATTGATATAAGTAATTATTTAAAGTCCACGGTGACCTGTTTATGATTTGTAATAAGTAAAAAAGTAAACACAAGCCTGTGCACATTTGATTGTTGACAAAATCTTAGGCTTACGTGATGTATTTTGAGGCAAGGAAAATTTTTTTTTGGGTGTCCGGCAGGTGGGGGGGGGGGGGCATTAAGGTCAATTTACCTTGCACCGGCCCTGGTGGTTCCCCTTCCCTGCCTTCCCTCCTGCACGCTTTTACACCGTCCAGATCTCTCCTCGGTGCGCGGCCATTTGCGTCTCCGGCACCGAGGCCGCGGCATGCGTCACTCCGCCGTCCGGGCGGATCTCTCGCGGGCAGCACGTGCGTCGGGAACTGTCCAGCTTCGACCACACCCGTTCCCTCGACTCTGCAGACGCCGCTTGAATCTGTGTGTGATTGTGCGAGTGACTGGTTTTAATGTAGTAGCACTTTTGTTTATACTATTTGCTGTATCTTTAATCACTTTCCTTTTTATGTATGTCTATGCTTAATTTTTAATTACTTTAAATTAGTTATGGTTGAGTCTTTTGTAATAGCTAATATTTGAACATTAAGTTAAAATGTTAATTTGTTCTCTTAATATTTAGTCAACATCTGCTTATACCATGCTTAATTTTTAGTATTCCACTGTTTGATGTAATTGCAGAAAAGTGGTTAAGTGTAACATCGCCACCAATAAAGACGATAAATAAATAAATAAAATAAATAAACTGACCGCACCGGCTCTGGAAGCGAGGCGGGATGATAAGCGCGACGATCGCTGGTGCTTCTAGCGCGGCATCGCCTCTAAGCGCAAGGCTCTGAACTGGCGAGCAGTCTTCTCGTCGTCACAGGATTTCTTTGAAATTTGAGCGGTGACCGTAACATTATAAGGCGGAGAAATGAAGATAAACGTGTAATTTATGCAAGTCCCTAAAGTGCTTTCAAGAATCTGTACCAGTTGTTTTACGCCTAAAAATTACTCTGAAAACACGCGTTTTAGCCATTTTAACTCTTCCAAATATACAGTTTAAAAACTTAATCCAAAATCAAAAGTACTTTTCGGCCCTCAGCGAACTCTTAAATGCTTTTCGTAAGCAGATACCACTCGGATATCTTGATTAGTTTTGCAATCGCGTACCGTATGTGTGCCCGGGTAGGCGGAGCCCTTAAGAGCGACTTTGGCTCGCGCATCGCACGCCTCTTCGCCTCTACCGCGCGAGGCGCAGCGCTGGCGCGCAATCTTCTCGTGAGACTTAAAACGGTGACCACATCATTTTAAGGTACAGAATGAGTCATAAGTCTCCGTACGAATGGTGAAAGCGTGACTTAACTTATTTTCGTTTTCAGGAAGGTCAACCAAATTAAAAGGGATGCCATTAACGAAGGAAGAATGAAACATTAACTTGTGTACTTCATGCGACCAAGGTACGAACATATAAATAATCACAGCTTTCGCATTTTTTTTGGACAATTAAGACTCTTCCTGTAGAATACTACCCGCAAGTACCTATCTATATTTATAATACTGTGAATAAATATTTTTCGTACCTAAAAAGCGCCTGTGAAATCACCCAAACTACAAAATTAACACTGTGTTTTGAAATTGGCTGAGTTGGCTTCAGATACATGCCTATTGTCGACCCACGAATCACGCCCATGTGTCCTTCGCAATATTAAATATTCCGTGCTCGCTGTGCATTGATCTGATTGGATGATTCCAACAAACGTCCAGAGTTATTTAGAACTTTTCACACGCACGTGACCGGTGACGTCACAAAACCCTTGAACATTATTTTACCAACTTTATTGGAAGTTGTTGCAAGCGAAAGTTAGGCTGTGTGTCAGGGCCTTAAGTTAAAAAAAAAGGTGGAAAGGGGCCGTTGAACAGGCGGGCATACATTTGCGAATATCGCGATTGCAATCTGTTCATGCTTTTTTTTTAAATCTGCGTTCATCTATGTGCGATTACGCTCCGGAGCAGAACATTAAGTACGTTATCCCGTTCATCATCAATATTCAGGAGAAGAAATGTCCCTTCCCCTTCCCCGTTAACCCCCCTAAATCGTTCCACCAAGGAGAATGAACCCTGGCGGCGTACTGCTTAACTAGCGGCTTTAAGGCACATCTAAAGCGTCGATTACACAAGGCGTTTCCTCAAGCCATTCCTCTGCGAATCCACTCGCTAGCTCTCCGCTCGCTTTGTTACAGCGATTACAGTCAAACACTGAGGTACTTGCTCGTGTATTTCTGTGTTTAAATTGGTCATTTGGTTCTCGATAACAAAATTTAAGCAGCTACAAGGTTTAAAAAAAAAATACTGCGTGGAATCCACGTGTGACAGAAGTGAAGCTTCTTGCTTATTAGGTACAGATAGAGATAAATTATTAGTATTTTATTTTTATCAAACAAGAGTTAATAATTAAAAATAGTAATGGTGCGCCCTGTATTCTTATATCCGTTCACTGGCATATTTTGGCACCTCTTTTGGCAGTGTATTCCCAAGTTGCAAGATGCAAAAAAAAATTGGTTGTATGTAAAGTCGGTTTACGGACGATAGTTTAACGTGACAACGTCATAACAAAATATTGATGAAATGATTGCATACTTTATGAATAAATTTGAATCATTTTTATTTTAATAATAAAAGAATAAATATTTGAATTGATACTAGTAGGTAATCAGATTTTTAAAATGCAAGAATAATTAACCTTTATTGCCGGAATTGTTGTTGTAATAAGCAATGAAAACCACATTAACTTTTCACTTCACTTTATAAACAGTCGAGTGGAAGAGAGATAGATGCGGCGCAAGCGAACAATGAGCGTAACGGGACACAGCGTAACGGAACAATGTGCGTAACGGGACACTTTTTCGTGCGTGCAGCCGGCGTTCATCGATTTATTAGACGTTATCACGTCAAAAACACATTAAGTTACGTAATTATTCCTCTCACATTAATGTATTTCAAATAAGATTTGAAATGTTTTATAGGTTCGAAAGCACGCTCACACGTCACACTCTTCCATCGCTCAGTCTGTAGCTTTGAATATATATACTGTATAGAAGTCGCCAGCCCAGGTTAAAATTTCTATTACGGTTTTGAGGTAGTTGGTTAATTCACCGCTGCAATCGCCACCATCTCTAGGGCATCGACTTGTGGTGGTCCCTAGCGGACAAGTATCGAACTCTTCAAACACCCCTTCCCCCTCCCGCTGAACGACCTCGAGCTGCAGTGAATGATAGATGAGGGGTGCGGGGGAATGACAGCGGGCGACAGCGCTGCGCTCTAACGTGTAAATAACAACTAAGACGATACAGGGCGTTACGGCAGCGCACTACAGCGGTGAAGTTCCCAAGCTGCTCATCATACGCTCCTGAAAAACGTAGAGTATATCCTATCCACTCGCGACTTCTATACAGTATATATATTCAAAGGTCTGTAGGAAACAAGGCGCGCGAGGGCTACTACTAAACTTCCTGTCCTTGCTTTCATTGCGGGTCAAATGGCGACCGCGCAGGTAATAAGCGCAGCGATTTAGTTTGGTTTAGTTTATTGCGAGCGTTAGGTCTGTGAACTAGTATGCGTCGAGAAAATGTCACGATATAAAACAATACAATGATAGAATGATAACGAGATAAAAAAAATTATCGATAAAATAATTTTTATTTTATGTTTTCTGAAACCACAATTGACCCCGCAGTAAGTGTAGTTAGGCAGTAATCACCATAAATTTAAAAAAATTAATAAAAGGAGAATATGCAATAAATACAAATACATCTTTATATTTACCGATTTTAAACACATATATTTATTGACAGAATAGAAAAAATGAACCAAATATTTTTAACCTGTTCTTTAAAGCACGTAGTATCTCGAGGAAGCTTGTACATCTCGCTTTCTGTGTAAGAAGTCCTTTTTTTTGTTGCAAACTAAGCTTTGCAAACTGTGTACATATATATTTATTTTTTATGTTGTATTTATGAAAATATTAAATTTTTCTAACAATTTTTAGATAAAAAATATATGTAATAGATAGATTGCTCATTACTTGAAAATTACCTACTGATTCTGTAATAATGTTGTTCAAAACCCACAAAATCTTGGAGCCCCGTATCATTAAAAGTATCGAGAAAAAAAGTGGACTAAAACCCAACCTTTTACCTGCTTCGAAAAGAAAGAGCGCACTTAGTATTTTATTTCTTCCAAGGCATGTGTTTCTTGGGGCGTGATAGATGGCGCCGTGATAATAAATATGCGGACTCGCATTCTAGTGGTGCCTGGCTCGAATGCCGGTTCGGCCATTTTTATTTATTTATTTTTGATTTTCCCCTTCCAAATAACTCAAGGCAATCCTTTCCCCCAAAATTCCCTGAAATACGTATGTTTTGTATTGTCTGGTTGTATAATGATTACGTGTAGGACGATAAATAGAGTCAGAAAAATAAAAATGAAAAAAAAAATTGTGGGAGAGGATATAGTTCGCACATCGCACTACCCGGCCGGCACAACTGTGGCACAGGGTACGGCTTGGTTTTTGGTTGAAGGGGTTGGGTTGGTCAGGGGAAGGTGTGGAAAATGGGGGAGGGGGGGGGCTCACATGTTACCCCTTCGCTCCGGGGAGCTAGACTGCTAGAGCCGAGATTCAATTACAGCGGCAATTGAATATTCCCCCCCCCCTCCTCCTTCCTCAACCCCGGTTCCCGCCAAAAAACCCCACCCACTCTACAGGCCGCGCAATTTCATGCCCTGGCGGGGCCCGCGCTTACCCCCCTTCCCCCTCGGACCGCCCTTTCCCGACGCCTTCAGCGGCCCCACCCCCCCATACCTCCACCATCTCCTAAACTTGATTCACCGCCGCCACGGCTGACGAGGCTTTTACATGCAAATTGCCGCTCGGCCCTTTCCAACTGCCCCCCTCTTCCTCTACTAACCTCCCGCCCTGCTATTTCCTCGCAAACCCCCACGACGCGGGCTGAGCCCTACGCCCTCCTCCTTGTGGGGCGAAGCTACGTGGCACATGTTTGCCCTGCTCGCCCTTAAAACACGGCGCTCTTCGCCGCCTCGCTTCTTCCTCCGGCGAGCCGCGTCTGGCGCGGAGGATGAGGCGCCCACCGCCCAGTGCGGGAGTCGCTGCTGCTCGTCGTCATCAGATCGGCACGGCCTTCTCTGCCAACACAGTCAGCAGCTGCGGGCAAAATGGCACGCATCCTGGACCATACCCAGCCAGTGGTGAACTCTCCTGATGTCCTTGGCCGACTGCTCTCCTCCAGGCTGGTCAGCCGGGCATGTGTCGTTTTGCCTAAAGGCGTTTTGCCTAATTTTAGGCAAAACGCCGTTAGGCAAATCACCGTTAGGCAAATCGCGATTAGGCAAAACGCCTTTAGGCGAAATGACTTTAGGCAAATCGCCGTAACGAATTCATGTTTAGGCAAACCGCCGTTAGGCAAATCGCCTGTTACTCCTGGAAGTGCGACACACTTATTTGCGCCTTCACGAAGGAACTTAGGTTAGCCACCTTGCGTCTATATTATTTAATAACGCACGGCTTAGCTCGCGCTATTTCAAGGTATCGCTGATATTTTACCAATTGTAAGAAAATCATGTGATTTATTCCAAACAATTTTACCAAAAGAAATAATAAATTATCATGTGATTAGAGATTAATTTCACAGCGAAACCATTTAAGAATAATATTTACAAAAGTAATTATGCCTGCAACTTTTTTTTTTAATTTTTAGTAAAAATAGCCCGGAAAGTGCATAGCCCGGAAAGGACCTGCGCAGCCAGGTAGTTACACATTCAACCGTTCTGAAAACATCAGTTACCGCACAATGACGCTGCTGCGTGTTTTCTACGTATCGCTCGCTAAGCAGTGCACGGTCAAATTATTTTTTTCAACGGGTATAGCATGCAACGAAAAATGCTGTGCTCAAGGAGAATTTTAAAAATCTGATACGTTTTCCTATCTCCGCACTATAATCACACCGACTTTATTAAAAACAATCAACATCTATGATTTGACCATTCCACTGAAGAAAAAAAATGCAGAAAAAATTGTTTGTCACAGCAAAATGAACAATTAAATTTTTTTTGGAACAAAAAAAATTGTTGGAATTTTTTTTTTTTTTTTGCTCAAACGCAACCAATTTCCTTTTTACGACCAACAAATATTTGGTTGATACAACCATATCGCTTTTATCGTTACAAAAAATTTTGTCGTTTAAAATAACTACTTTGGTTAGTTTGACAAAATGTTTTGTGAGTTAAAACAAATCTCTTTTTCTCCTGAACTAAACATTTGGTTTATACTACAAAGCTATCCTAACCTTTTACCAAATTCTTGTCGCTTCGACGGATATATTTTCAGTTCAATAAATTATTTTGTTTTTGAACAAAACCTCTGTTACTCCCGAACCTAATATTTGGTTTATTTTTCAGCATTACCATTTCGTTTTACAAAATATTTTGTTGGTTCTACCAAATATTTGGATGCTTCAACCATATATAATGTCCACCCTGGCAAATATTATTTACCCCATTAAAAAAAGCTGCTCTTACGTTTAGTTCACAACAGAATTACTGTGTGAAACTGACAAATAAGTGGCTTAAAATCACGTCTAATAAAGTTTCAATAAATTAACCTTCCAAAGACTAGTACATCATTCATTAAATTATAAATTAGAGTACTCGTGTTTAGTATTGTTACTAACGTGAGCAAGGCCGGGACACGTACAGGTGCAGAGCTGGCTGGCGGCTGCCGCAACATGATATGCGCCGCGCGCGCCTGGAAGATAACAAGGATTGTCGCTTTCCCCCCTCCACTCCACTCCCCGCGCGGCGCCCTGCCTTTGACACGTATCTGAAACCTGACAGCTGCGGAGTTACGCGAGCCGCCGACACGTGTTTCGAGAGATTTCTACCGTCGGGTCGGCGCGAAATGACGCGACTGGCCCCGGCCGCGCTCGCGAGTTCTGGAAATTGCGGCTAATAGATAAAACGAGGACGGCGGCCTCGAGAGAGTCAGTCAGTTCGGAGTGTTCGTCAGTTCGGAGTGTTCAGTCGGGAGTTCTCCCACGGCGGAGTTTCCGGGGCGATAATGCCGCGGGTGCGGCAGAGTGGCGAAGTCCTTGGACGATGGTTCCAGGGCGAAGAGTTCAGTTCCGGGCGATAGTGTTGCGGGCGCGGCGGAGTCCCGAGCGAAGTTCCGAGCGAGGCGTCGAGTGGGATCTCGGCGAAGGCAATTGCGTCGGCGGTGGCGGAGTGCGGCGACAGAGTCCCGCGGCTGTGATCCACGAGGGGTGCTGTGGCGAGAGTTGCGCCAGAGGTGCGGCCCAGCGAGGTGTGTGGATTGTAAGAAGCGAGTGACTGGTGAAGCAACATTTTTAAGTGCAATTGGTTATTTGGCAATTGTATAAGATTAATTGTAAGTGACATAAGTAGTGGCCATCAATAAAACTTTGTGTGTAATAAAATCTTTAATTGGGCTATCCTTTACGAACCCGCGGTAAATCGTAACAGTATTAAAAAAAAGGTTATTGTAAGATAAATTAAGATGAATATATCGGAACGTATGCAGTTGTCGACGCAGCACCCAGGTCATGTATTCTTCCCCCCCCCCCCCTCCACACACACACACACACACACACACACACCTACTGCAGTGTGTGTGTTTAGCAAGCTCCGAGGAATATGTGGTTTTCCGGCCTCTTGTTAGACCAGGAACTAGTAGTTACGCCGGGATTTTTTTATCGCTAGGAGACTAGCGAGTCCAGAGTCCAGCAGACCACCTAGTCATAAAGTGCGTGGCCGGCAAAGTAGGGACTTTATAACGAGGAGCATTCATTAGAGTCTAGCTCGGGTGAATAGAGTCTAGCTCGGCTCATTAGAGGCTAGCTTGGCTCACTCTCGCAGAAAGACGCAAAATGCACATACTTATCCTTGCTTATAAACTGCTGCAGCAGGTATCACCTCATTATATGTCAGCCAGTATTAATTACCTACACAGCTACCATAGCCATGACATGCGATCCACACTCAACCCAATGCTATCTATCACAGTGCACTCATCAAAAATGTCTGTCGGGATCTTTTGCAACCGTGAGTAGCAGGCTCTGGAATAAATTAGACCAAGACCAAGCGACAAGGCAAACAAAAAATCTAGCTTCCTTTAAGTACAGGCTGAAAAAACATATTTGTAACTGTAACAACTGCTTACCATGACCACTTCGCCGCTACCCTATTGCTTGAATCTGTGTGTGAATGTGCGAGTGACTGGTTTTAATGTAGTAGCACCAATTTTTATACTAATTGCTGTATGTTTAATCACTTTCCTTTTAATGAATGACTATGCTTAATTTTTAATTACTTTAAATTAGTTATGGTTGAATCTTTTGTAATATTTAATATTTGAACATTAAGTTAAAATTCTAATTTGTTCTCTAAATATTTAGTCAACATCTGCTTAAATCATGCTTAATTTTTAATATTCCACTATTTGATGTAATTGCAGAAAAGTGGTTAAGCGTAAGAAAAGGCGTACCGCCTTAACTTTGCCACCAATAAACACGATAAATAAATAAATAAATAAGTAAGTAGCGTCGTCCGTGTTTCGGGAACGGTTGGGTTTCTTTCAGGTGCACACACACGTGCACTGTTGGCACACGAATCACAGCCATCCAGTGCGGAAGCGAACGCGTCATGAATGGCCCGGTAAAATAAGGCAATGGCTTCTCTCGCAGTCGGCCACCAATTACAAGGAAGAAACCGCTGGTGCGGGTATACCATATATTTTAGTCTAATGAACGTTTAGATTTTTTTCCGCTTAAAATAATGCCTATACTTATGACTAACGTCTTCCGAAATGCGTACTTTTTTTTTCTTCCAAAAACCACAGGTAACTTCACATCGTGACTGTACTTATGTTTGTCTCGCTCAACTGGAGCTTTTGACTAAGTATTTTTTATAACTCTCACTATATGCTTCAGAGAAGAAATTTAGTGAGTTCCGGTGTTATAATTAGATAGAAAAATAAATTTTAAGGTGTATTAGGCCTCACCATCTTGTAATTAAAAATATTTTAATACCGCTTGCTATAAAGCTTCCGTGGTAATTTTTGTTTTGTTTGACATTGCATAGGATTTCCTCGCGGCGCTTACAGGCTATATCCTTTAAGACATTGTTTGTTGGTCGTAACAAGGTATACAAGGTCTGGGAGATATAATTTATGCTTCGACATGCCAAAACATTCCGGTAAATATATCAAAATTCAAACTGTAGCAAAAAAAAAATTAAAAAAATTAAGATTAAGGGCTTAATCCCCCTTAAGACATAATCTTAAATAAAACAGAAATCTCCGAAGGTAGACCGTACATATATTTACCAACAAAATAATTTGTTAAGTGCTGGGAGTAAAATAACTGTTTATTTCATCAGAGCAACTGCAATTTCCATACTTATTACACCGGGACACATGCTTATCAACATCAATAAATAGGGACTGGAAAAATTCGCGGTTTCAATGACCACTAGGATAGACTCCACGATTCTCTATGTACTCGGGCAATTATCACCTGGTCATTGGCTACCGACTCGGGACACCTGTTTACAGCGATTCTTATGATTCGATGCTTCTTTTGCTGAGTGTTTGCCATTGGCTCAGAGTCATTCAGGTAAATTGCGGTCCAATCACTGACGCAGCATTAAGCTAAACTAGTTTGGATTCTAGCCTGTCTCGAAAGGAATCCGCGAATTTTTTCCGGTCTCTATCAATAAATGCTGAACGATAGCTGCTTCGCTGTTGACATCACAAGTTCGTGCTCAGCATCTGGTTGAGACCCAGCCCTGCGCGGCAGACCTCGTCATGGCGTGCTGTCAAGCACGACCAAAGAGTGGGTTATGAAGGGAAGGAAGCATAGCTGCGGAGAGAGGATGCGGGGGATTACGTCGAACGAGCGAACCGCACGCACCAACCGAAGCACACGCCCGGGGCTTTGATCGGTTTTGTTTGACATTGAACTCGTTGCCCTCTCGGCTGAAAAGCGTGAGTGGTGTTGGGATATTGAGGAGGGGGGAGGGATGGAAGAGTGAAGCAGGAGGAGGGGGGAGGTCAGAAGCGACGCTCTACACCGCACGTGGCCTGGGAGATGTGGCAACACCGCCGCGCCGTGCGCTGTGGGAAACCAGGGAGTTGAAGGTGGTGGTGGCCGGGTTGGGGGAAGGGGGGATATTTCCCTCCTCCTCGTCCCTCATTCTAGTGGCCATTAAAAAAATGAAAACGTCTGGTTTCCCGGGGAGAGGCTGTTTGCTCAAGGGCCGTCGCTGGGAGGCAGGCAGCGTCTCTCTTATCTTCCCTCCGGGATGGAGCGACGCGACCACGGAGGTGCAACAGCAGATGCCAGTTCCCGCAACGTCGCAGCTGTTTTGTCGTGGTGTCGGCGTTGTCCGTGACATCTGTTCATCTTCATCCTCGTGCTGCGTTGTCCAGGTTTTGTCTGCTTGCATTTACTTTTATTGTCGGAACTGTCTCGTCGTTGTTAGCCCGCAGTGTTCTTCTGGGCTGTTATCATTTTTGACGTGACAACGTCTAATAAATCGATGAACGCCGGCTGCACGCATGAAAAAGTGTCCCGTTACGCAAATGGTCCCGTTACGCTGTGTCCCGTTGCGCTCATTGTACGCTTGCGCCGTATCTATCTCTCTTCCACTCGATTGGAACAACCATCGATTTGACTTTTTCGAGGCACATTAAACTTGAAACACTCCCATTCGTTTCCTACTTTTCCTATCGTCGTCCCATCCTTAACAGAATAACACAGATTAGAAGAAGTTAAATAGCAAACATGTATAAAAGTTATAGTTAAAATAATCTCTTCGTTAAAGTATAATAAACATATTTGAATTAATGAGTGCAAATAAAAGTCAATTTATCAATTAAATTGTAGATTTCATTTCACTCCTTTGTATCCATACAAAATAGTGATAATTCAATAAAAATGATTCAATTTTGTTCATAATAGTATGCAATCATTTCATCAATGTTTTGTTATGATGTTGTCACGTTAAACTATCGTACGTAAACCATCTTTACAGACAACCAATTTTTTTCGTAACTAATTTCCTTCCACGGAATTCTTGTGATTTCTGATATTTAAGTCTGAATGTGTTCGTCTGTGCTGTCGTCGTTGTGTTATCCATAATACCTGTTTAGGTACATCGTGTTTTTTTTATATAGCTGCTTTAGGCTTGTTCTCTGTGGGTTTATGATTTCATTTTTATTTCTTAATTTGCGTTCTTGAATTATTTTTTTCTGTGACAAACGGTGCAAAACTACAATGGCATACGTCCAAGAAATTGTTTTATATCAAAAATTCCCCATTGCGTGAATCATTTAAAGGACGTGGTTGAGAGAAGTCAGCAAAATTATAAATAAAAAACCTCTAAAATCGCGAAAACAAAATGTGTTCATTAATACTCCGCGCATGTAGCCTACTTCGGAAGTGTTCTGGACTAATCGTGGGTTGGTGAATGTTAAGCTTGCCCCGTGTACCTAAGAGGACGTCGACAGTCGCCGTGCGTGTCCGGTTTTTCTTCCTCGTTGTGTTCCGTCTCGACCGCTCGCGACTTGCAGCGCCTGGTTGGTTTGCGGGCGAGGGACTGGCGCAGCGCGAAGAGGGCTTGTTCGCGTATCGCTAGAGACCGGAAAAATTCGCGGGTTCAATGAACTTCAGGATATACTCCAATATCCTCTACACACTCGGGCAAATGCTAATTGTTCATTGGCTGCTGACTTGTGAGTCGTCTCGACTGGGTGGCCTGTGATTCGACACTTCTATGAGTGAGGGTCTCTAATTGGCCCTCAGTCCAGATTAACAGTGAACCAATTGCAGAAGCCGCACTAAGGTATAATTATTTGCTTTTTAGTATAACACGAAATTAACCTGCGAATTTTTCAGGTCTCTACATATCGCGCATCTCCCGCCAAATGTCACTTACTTTCGTTTATGGAGATATCAGTCATTAAGAGATTTTCAAAGATTATGAAATATATTAACATTTCTATTAAAGCTACAGTCATTTTCAGAAATTCATTCAATGTTGTACATCTGCCTTGCTCGTGATGGTTGGCATCACTGATAACAGGTGAATGTCAGTTCCGGTTATGGCGCCTGTATATGTACCACGGTGAACGGACAATAAAGAATATTAAGTGCTAACTACATGCACTTGCTTATCTACAACTTAAAACCTATGATCTCAAGTAAAACATGGCGCAGTCGTGTGGAATTGTGTTCATATTTCAGTTCGTCCATGTTCGTTGGATTTGTGTGCTATAGGTGATATAACCTGTAGGTGTGCGTTTGTTTGTCGACACGTGTTTGTCGGACGTCGGTGGTTAATAGTGAATATCGAACAATGTTGTTGACAGACTGAATCGTATAGTTTTTTTCTGTTTGTGCCATGGCAGGCCTCAATCTTGTAAAGCTCCCTGACTCTGTCGACTTGGAGAGTCCCACGGCCCGAAAAGACTGGGAAGTGTTTGAAGGAGATTTTGAAAATTATTTAATCGCAACGGGCCAGGATGAGGGCCCAGATAAGGTTAAGATCGCCCTACTCAAAAACATGTTAGGCTCCCAAGGACGAGCCCTTTTCGAAACTTTCGACATCCCACCGGAGGACAAGCTTGTGTATTCTAAAGTAAAGGAAGCGTATCGCGTGTTCGTGGCACCAAAAACAAATCCTTTGTATGAACGGTTTGTTTTTAACCAGCGTGTGCAACTTGAGGGTGAGACTTTTGATCATTTCTTGACTGATTGCTGCCGCCTGATTAAAACATGTGGCTATGAGCGCCCAGTTTCGCAGGAAGAGAATATGCTGGTTGACCGCATCGTCCAGGGCATCAGAGATTCGTCCGTTCGGGAGTCTCTGCTGAGGTTAGACAATGCTACTCTTACTAAAGTTGCTGCACACTGCCGTCTGATGGAACAAAGTCAACAACAAGCAAAGGAGATTCAAGCTCGGAGTTCTACTCACGATAGTGTAAGTTGTGACTTTGTGTCCACTAAGGATAGGAAGTCGTCACGCCCAAGACAAAACAGCAAGTTTGGTGATAACGGTGAGTACAACTGCTCAAGGTGCCAGACACAGCACAAGGCCAGACAATGCCCAGCATATGGAAAAAAATGTGCCAAATGTGGCATTATGAATCACTTTGCTGCCTCGTGCAGAGTTCGGAAAGTTCGGGAGGTAAAAGCAAAGCATTCTTCTAGTGAGAGTCTATACTGTGATGCGGTGACAGTCAATTCTGTGTATCCTAGAGGGACTAGAACAACCCACATCAATGAGTGGAGGGAGCGTATACTGATTGAGGACAAAGCAGTGAACATAAAATTGGATCCCGGTTCTGAAATAAATATTTTGCCACTCAGTTTGTTCAGGATGGTTGACAAACAGTTCAAGGTCAGGCCAACATCCCTAAAAATTGAGGTTTGGGGTGGGACCATTCTTGCAGCAAAAGGAGTAGTTAATTTGTGTTGTTCTGTCAAAGGCCAAGAGTCTTATGTTGAATTTGTTATAGTTGACTCTGACAGCACTCCTTTGTTAGGGCTACAGTCTTGTGTTGACTTCAATCTTGTGAAAAGGGTTCACTCAGCTTGCCACGAGGCAAAGGACAGATTCATTAAAGAACACAATGAAGTATTCACTGGTTTTGGCTGTTTCCCCCAAGTATGTAGAATTAACATTCGCGACCATAGCAACCCTGTTTGTAAGCCTCCAAGAAGGGTCCCTAGAGCAATCAGACCTGCGTTAAAACAAGAACTGGACAGACTCGAACAGAAAGGCATTATATGTAAAGTTGACAAGCTCAGTGCTAGCGCTTGGGTGAGCAACCTAGTTGTTGTGGAAAAGTCAAGTGGGAAGTTGAGGTTATGTCTTGATCCGACTGACCTCAATAAGGTGGTGATTCGAGACTACCATGAAATACCGACATTGGAAGAAATGTCCGAGAAGCTCACAGGGAAAAAATTTTATTCAGTGTTTGATCTTAAGGAAGGGTTCCACCAAGTGCAACTAGATGAAGACTCGTCTCACAAGTGCTGCTTCTCGACACCATTTGGGTGCTATCGCTATCTACGCATGCCATACGGCATTGTCAATGCCCCAGAAAATTTCCAGAAGTTTATCGAAGAGAACTTTGCCTCTATTCCTGGAGTGGTGACATTCTTCGATGACATCCTCTGCACAGGCGAAACAGAAGGTGACCATGATACGTGTGCTCAGCAAGTGGTGGAGCGTGCAGCCAGCCTTGGCATCAAGTTCAACCCAGATAAGCTTCAATATAAGGTTTCCGAAGTAAGGTATGTGGGCCAGATCTTCTCCGTCGCAGGCATGTCACCTGATCCTGAGCGAATCCGAGCTCTAACTAGTCTACAGGCTCCCAGCAATCGCAAAGAACTTCAACGTACTTTGGGGATGTTCAATTTTGTTCGCTGTTATATTCCAGGTATGTCTAGTGTGTGTTCCCCATTGTATGAACTTCTTAAAGCAGATGTAGACTGGTTGTGGCTCCCGTGTCATGAAGAGGCTTTTTGTAAACTCAAGTCGCTCATCACTAGTGCCCCTGTTCTGGCAACTTTTGATCCCACAAACCAACTTGTTATACAGTGTGATGCATCACAGAGTGGGCTTGGTGCTACTTTGTTTCAGGAGGGCCCAAAGGGTCTCCACCCTGTGCACATTGCCTCCAGGTCCCTTACAGCAGCAGAAAAGAGCTACTCCCAGATTGAGAAGGAGCTCTTAGCAGTTTCTTTTGCCTCAGCTAAATTTCACTACTATATTTATGGTAAGCAGGTCCTAGTGCAATCTGATCATAAGCCACTTGTGAATGTTATGGTCAAACCAGTTCATCATATAGGCTCAGCACGCCTTCAGAGGTTACGTCTTAAACTGTTGAAGTATGACCTAAACGTTACTTACCTACCTGGTAAACTCATGTATTTCGCAGACCACCTGTCGCGGTCATATCTTACAGACAAGGTATTCGACGATCCTGCAATGGTTGAGGTAGTACATTCCGTCAGTAAGCACTTGCCTATGTCAAACAAACGCTTGCTTCAGTTCCAGTTGGAAACAACTAAGGACGCGGCTCTCTGTCAAGTGTCCCAATTTTGTCAGTCAGATTGGCCCCCCTACAGTAGAGTTCCTCAAGTATGCAAACCTTATTACAAAATGCGGGATGACTTGTGTGCTGAAAGTGGTTTAGTCTTCCTCGGCGATAAGGTTGTTGTTCCTGAGGCTCTAAGACCATATGTTCTACAGCTGCTTCATGAAGGCCACTGTGGAGAATCGAAGACCAAGTCCAAGGGCCGTCAGTTGTTTTACTGGCCATCTATGTCAGTTGATATTGTGCAGTTCATTCAAAAATGCTCTGTGTGTGAGAAGTTTCGCCCAGCCAACTACAGACAGCCCCTCTGCCCACATCCCATTCCAATGCTGCCATATGACACAGTAGGTGCAGACATTTTTGACTTCGCTGGGAAAGATTATTTGGTTCTTGTGGACAAATATTCCAAATGGATAGATGTGTGTGAACTTCCCAAAAAGACTTCCTCTGCCGTCATCAGTGCCATGCAACAAGTATTCAGCACTCATGGCCTCCCACGAGTGCTGATGGCTGATAACATGCCATTCAATTCTCATGAATGCCGTCAGTATTATGCCCTGAGTGAAATTGAGCTACGAACTAGTAGTCCTCATTATCCACGCAGTAATGGGTTGGCAGAAATGGCAGTAAAGATTAGCAAAATGCTGCTACGCAAAAGTCAGGGCACTGATTTCAGAAACTTACTTCGTGAATATAGAAACACCCCTCTTCCTGGCTTAGACTGGTCCCACTCTCAGTTACTATTTAATAGGAGACTTCGGAGTAAACTGCCTGTCTCATATAACACCCTCAGACCTAGAGTCATCTCCCCAGAACACGTGGTGAGAGCATTAATGTCAAAGGAGAAGCAGATGAGAGACGTATACAACAAAACGGCCAGGCGACAGGAGATAACATTCGTTAAGGGGGAAACTGTGGTTGTCAAAACCCACAAACATGACAAGTGGGAGCCGGGAGTCATTGTGGGCAAACACTCGTCACCTCGCTCCTATTGGGTGCGAGGATCAGGTGATAGGATAGTGCGTCGCAATGTGATCCATCTGAGAAAAACCACTACCTCGCAGAAGCCCCACCAGTCAGCTCCACGCCTGCTCGAGGTTCCCAACACCAAGACTGATGGCGAGGAGAGTAACCGCCTGAAGCAGACTCCACGCACCTCATCATTGGAGCCTGACTTCCGGGGGTTTGAGCCTCAAACTTCGACGAATGCAGTGACTGATGTGTCTACTGTGCAGGGTGATAAATCTCAAGAAGCAACAGACAGCAGTGGCCATACCTTGGCTACCAAAAGTGGAAGGGAGGTGAAGCCTGTGAAGCGCTTAAATTTGTAATGTTGTCTGCTTGTCAATTAGTGTGTTGTAAGTGAGTTGTGAATTGCATATGTGTGTTTCATGCAGTATACTTGTTTTCTGAATTATAGTGTGTACTGTTAATAAGCAATTGCACAACTTTGTATGTAAGTTTGGTCTCAACAAGTAAACCTTAGAACCCTAGCAAGTGGTCACATGTCTCGCAGTATAAAGGGGAAGGTGTTGTACATCTGCCTTGCTCGTGATGGTTGGCATCACTGATAACAGGTGAATGTCAGTTCCGGTTATGGCGCCTGTATATGTACCACGGTGAACGGACAATAAAGAATATTAAGTGCTAACTACATGCACTTGCTTATCTACAACTTAAAACCTATGATCTCAAGTAAAACATTCAATATTAAACGCCAATGATTTCCGGGAAAACTATTCATTTGTAACAGCCAGTCACTGTTAACTAAATTGTTAACTTTTTTTAACGAAGCCAACTTTTAATAATTTAAACTATTGGTATGGGCTAAAAACTGGGTGATTGCTGTGTTCTAAAACGTATTTCATTGTACTTAAGGCCATGTCACATTCTTCTTTTTTTTTACTTCCAACACATTCCAATATGTTTTGTCAAATATTCGTGGACGTCACCGAAAACGTCACTAGTGCAGCCACGTTTGTTCTAAAACTTAGATGACTTGAGTTTTTATCAGATATTTTGCACATTGGACGGGTAGTAAAATATATCTGACGTTGGTCGGAATATCAGCCAATCACAATCATGCCAAGTGAAAACGAAAATGGCGTCCGTTTCTGTCACAACGAATCTGCAAAATGGCGAAGAGCACAAGAGTTAGTAAAAAAAAAAGTGGGGTGCTTGATATCAGTTGTCTTAAATTTTTTAACACTAATGTATATTCGTTAGGATAGAGTCATTAAGAAAATGAAAGAATATAGCAACGCACGCTTCATATCAGATGACTTAAATTTTCTACCACAATTGGCTATTCATTCGTTAGGACGGTCGCTGTGAAAATTATAGAGAGTATCACACGCTTTTTTTTATTAAAATTAATTTCTTTGTTTATTACTTGATTCTTATTTTAAGCTTATTAAAAATATTACGTCATTGAGAGCTGTAGTTCATTCTTTCACTTTTGAACAAATTACTTACTTAAATTTAAAGATTTTTTTATACTTTTTAGTTCATACGACATAGAAAGTTTTTTTTTAATATAATTTTATTTCAAGGAAAATCCTTGGAAAGTCAGTTGCCAACGATAGCATTCGTATAACTGAAAGCTAGAGCTTTGTAAAATCGCAAATGGTACAAAGCTCTTTCTTGTAGGTTTACAAGTGATTTTGTTGGCAAATGTGTTTCCAAGTGAAACTTCTTTCTTATTAGGTATAGATAGATATAAATTATTTAAATTTTCAATCACACTATTCACATAAATAAAGATATTTATAAAGTTAATTGCATAAACTTTTCCACGCGAATAAATAACTTGTAGACTTTAAATAAAATAAACTAAACATGGTAGCGTCAATCATTATTAGCCTTTACGGAAATTGATAAGTAGACGAACATAAGCAGCGTTGCAAAAATTTCGTAGCAACACTGCTGCGTCATTTCTACCTCTCCCCTGCCGTCTCCCTCCGGGCCGTTACAACTAGCATTTAGCACGCTACGCTAAAAACTTACACACCCCCCCCCCCCCTTCCTATGTCGTCATCCCATCCGACGGCTAGCGCATGCGTTGGAGTGGCGTCGCCGCTGAAGCACTCTCCCCCTCACCACGCACATACTCCCCTCGTGCGATCAGAGCTTTAGTAACGCTCGAAAATTGTAGTCCTCTCAACAAAGAAGTTTCACTTAAAAAAAAAAATTGGTAGTCTGTTAAGTCGGTTTACGGACAATATTTTAACGTGACAACGTCATAACAAAACATTGATGAAATGATTTCATAATTTTATAAATAAAATTGAATCATTTTGATTGAATTATCACTATTTTGTATGGATACAAAGAAGGAGTGAAATGAAATCTATAATTTAATTGATAAATTTACTTTTATTTGCACTCATTAATTCAAATATGTTTATTACTTTAACGAAGAGATTATTTTAACTATAACTTTTATACATGTTTGTTATTTAACTTCTTCCAATCTGTGTTATTCTGTTAAGGATAGGACGATGATAGGAAAAGTAGGAAACAAATGGGAGTGTTTCAAGTTTAATGTGCCTCGAAAAAGTCAAACCGATGGTTGTTTCAATCGAGTGGAAGAGAGATAGATGCGGCGCAAGCGTACAATGAGCGTAACGGGACACAGCTAACGGGACAATGTGCGTAACGGGACACTTTTCGTGCGTGCAGCCGGCGTTCATCGATTTATTAGACGTTGTCACGTTAAAGCACGCCATTTTAAAACTGCTCAAGATATTCTAGTGGAGTCTGTTTAAGAAAGGAATCTAAGAATAACGCTGAAGGCAGAACTGTTGTTCTGTTCCCGTATTCAGTTTTTCAACTGTATTTCTAGAAGAGAGAAAATGATTAAGACGTATGTTTTCAGAATAAGATTTAGACATGAAACTCCAGGTAGAGAGAGGGATTCTCGAAAGAACTCAAAGGGACTGCCATTACTCCTTTATCTTTATTCCCCCGCGTCATATAACGTTTAAGGCTACAACTTAAATCTCACAGTTGCCCTATGCATGACGAGAAGATTGCGTGCTAGACCACAGCACTGCGCTTAGAGGCGACACCGCGCTAGCAGCACCAGCGAGCGTCGCACTTATCATCCCGCCTCACCTCTGACTAGGCGAGCCCCATAATGTGACCGGCAGCTGGAGCAAGACGTCGGGAAAAAGAATGGAAAAGACCGAGAAGTGACGTTAACTGTACCACACTACGGCTTCCACGGCAGATAAATGTTCATAAAAAAATTAAAGTAAGATTTCCTTTTCATAGCGTCGTCAGACGTGACAGTTGAAAGCTTCTTTAAAAAAAAAAAGCGAATGAAACGTTACGGGGGGGGGGGGGGGGGGGGATGGAATGGGGAATATTTCTCATGACTGAGTTGATGGATGAGGAAGAAAGATCTTTCAGGACAAGAAGATTAAAAGCGAGTCACTGCGTGAAATGTACCAGTGCCAGAAACGCTTTTGGTGATCCTGTGTGTGTGACGTCGCGAGGTGTCGCAGTGTGCAGGGGCCCGCCTGGTCAGCGACTCTCGCTGGTTCCTCATAAAGCAACTTTATACGTGTCAGTAACCACACACTGGATTACGCAAAACTACTCAGTATCGTAGATACCCACAGAGGCATTAACATTAACGTCGCTGACAACACTTACTAAGGCACGTGATCTGAACCTGACCACAAATCCTTTTTCTTTTCCGAAAAAACCTAGACACGGGTCATTCATGGCCCAGAACGCATACGTACTTAAGCTGGACCGAATCCTCGCTCGTGATATCTGTACTGTTTCTACACGTACAAATTACCGCACCTAAAATTGTCCCTTTGCAGGGACTACGGTAGCGAGCGTCTGCATCGTGTAGCATGGACATGCGTGCCTATGTGCCAGAGCTCACCCACCTCGCGTAACTCCGAACCCCGCCGTGAAACGTCACAGAGACTCGCACGCGATATCAGGAAGGTACAGCCACCTCCAAAAGCGATTTCACCCACACAGTTTCAGTTATAAAAGAGGAATAAACCGCACACCCAAGCGAAAGAATTGCAAAGGCTACATACAGCGCATCATCAAACCAGATACGTCTCGTGATCCAACATGAGGAACAGGAACATGTTACCGCGCGCGAGCGTCTCATAACCAAACCGGCTGGATGAGCCCTAAATCAGGGATACCACTACGCTCATGAGATGCAAACATAATTTCCAAGAGCGGCGCCAGTACGTTAATTTCCCTAACTTTGAAAATTAAGAGGGTGCCTCCCTCTCGCGTAACGACCCGCACCAGGTTACAGCACACAGGAGCCCGTGTCACCCGATAGGGTGCTCGACGGTGAATAACTTACGAACATGCTATCGCCCCTGGGCACAACTGTCCAGCAGATAGGCGCATGGTGCCGACGGGGGAAGAAGCCTGCTCCAAGGGGGTCGCAGAGAACAGGAGGGGAAAAATATGAGGGGGCACACTCGGTCAGACGGGAAAGCTGAATTGTTGCCCCTTGGAAGTCCAGCCCTTCAGGATTTTTCTGGCAATGGTTTGTTTGCACAGCGACTGGATGGGCAGCCCATCCAATTTCTGAAAACATGTTTCTTTAAGTGTTTAAATAATTCTGACAACTTGCCCCTTGGAAGGGCAGCCCATCAGGATTTTTCTGACAGTAGTGTTTTTGAAAGGTTGTCTGAATTATTGCCCCTTGGAAGGGCACCCCTTCAGGATTTTTCTGGCAATGGTTTGTTTATACAGTGACTGGAAGGGCAGCACATCCAGTATCTTAAAATGTGTCTATTTTCGTAATATTATAATCCTGAATTGTTGCCCCTTGGAAGGGCAGCCCATCAGGATATATTTAACATTGGTGTTTTCGAAAGTTTGTATGAATTGTTGCCCCTTGGAAGGGCAGCCCATCAGGATTTTTCTGACAGTAGTGTTTTTGAAAGATTGTCTGAATTGTTGCCCCTTGGAAGGGCAGCCCTTCAGGATTTTTCTGACAGTGGTTAGTTTAGGTTAGGTCAGGTTAGGTTAGGTTAGGTTAGGTTAGGTCACTTTACAAACTAACCACTGTCAGAAAAATCCTGAAGGGCTGCCCTTCCAAGGGGCAGCATTTCAGTCGCCCCGGTCAGACCTTACTCTCTGCTCGGAGGTGCGTCGTTTGAATCTTGTCGTCTTCTGATACCTTCCTACCAGCTCATCATCATTATCTTTGGTATTTCATTCATTTAAAAATTACAGATATTTGTAAATTTGTACATTTACACGAAAACAACCGTATCACTACAAAATAGTGTTCGCAATAATACTGGGTTCGTATTCTTACCTTGGCATTTATTCTTTGTGTTGTCCCAGTACCTCCAATAGTTCAAAGTTATTTGTAAACCGTTCCATGAATAATTTTCTAATATTGAATGCATACATAATAATCACGATAAAACAAAATAAAGTAGATTTTTTTGAATATTCGATTATATTTCCCATGGTTTAAAAATTATATTCCTAAATGAAACATAAATCAAAATATAAAATTATGCGCCAATTTTCATAAGAAATAACTCAGTATTACCTCGAAAAAATGTATTTCAAATACACAAAATTAACCAGAGCTATGTGTTGTATAAAGTTACAATACGTTTCTTGAGGTATTACAAACTATTTCTTGGCAATTGGTTTTCAAAGGAATCTTTTGTATAAGTAGACATTTTTTTATGTTATGTATAGTGTCCTAGAAATCAACGTCAAGCGAAAACAGTTTATAAGTCAATTAATTTATGTTCTGAATCAAAACCTAAAATAAAATAATTAATTTTGACTTGTTTGTTTGCCTGATGACAGTTGTCGCAATCAATGTAGCTACGATAGTAGTAATATATTATGAAAGCCACCATCTAGCGGGTGTGCCCACAACTACTATGGCAGAGTGGAAGGCGAGCTGGGCCAGAGTCCCGCGGACTCGTCCGGGCGACGGAGGGATTGTGCGTGTGCGAGGGTGCGTAGGGGCTGCCGGGGGAAAGGGTGGAGGGAGGGAGGGGCGAGTAATGAAACGGGCAGGGAATCAGTCCGAGTGCAGGGTGAGGTAACGCACTTAGTGGGAAGTGTCTCCGCTTGCAGGCGGGAGATCCCCTCCTCCCCCCCTCCCCCTCTCTCCCGTTCATCATTCCTTCGCCCCGTTCCCATCCAGCCCTGCACACGTCCTCCCAAGGGTTGATTGATTGCTGCGAGGGAGGGGTAGTCTCTCTCTCTCTCTCTCTCTCCCGTCTGCCAGCGGCCGGCCGTTACATCAGGGCGACCGTTGCACCACCCCCTCCCTGCTTCCGCCAACCCTCTCTCTATCCCCCCCCCCCCTCCTGTCACGTGGCCTAGCGAGCCGGACTCTGCAGCCGGCCCATCTATCACTTCCTCGTGTGTGGCACTGCGGGCTTTCTGCTGGTGTCCCTCCCCCCCCTACTGGGCCTTTCCTGCCTTCCGACAAGTTGACGTTCGTTATTTCGTCCGGTCCTGCTGTCGCGAAACGTCTTGGGGCGGTAACCAATACGTATGGCTAGGGACCGGAAAAATTCGCGGATTCAATGACCTCTAGGATAGCCTCCATTATCCTTTGCATTTCTCAAGTAAACACGCGTGTTCATTGGGTAATAATTGTGAGGCGTCTCCACTGGGTAGCTTGTGATTCGACGCTTCTTTGTTCGATAGTCTCTCATTGGCCCAGAGAGTTCCAGTTAAACTGCCAGTCAATAGCAGAACCAGCAGAATTGTACACATGTTTGAATTTCAGCCTATCACGAAATGAATCCGCGAATTTTTCCGGTCTCTACGTATGGCGTAACGCAAGGTCCTTGGCTGCTTTCAAGAATCTGTACCTGGCGTCTCATGTCTGAAAATATATTCTGAAAACACGCGTTTTCTCTCTCTCTCTCTCTCTCTCTCTCTCTCTCTCTCTCTCTTTTCACTCTCGTAAAAATACAGTTTAAACACGAAATACGGAAATAGAACTACTCGTTCACCTTCAGTGCATGAATTCTTAAATGCTTTTAGTAAACAGACTCCATTCGGGTAACTTGAGAAGTTTTAAAATAGCTTGTGTTGGTTTCTTCTGAAGCTCCGTGCACACATCGTATGTGTGCCCGCGAGATGTTAAAGAGGTTTGAGTTTAGGTCCAAATATATATATTCTGGCACCTGGGATCGCACTTATCATCACACCTCACTAACACAGATAGGTACACCCCTGACTAGGCGGGCCCCTTAATAACTTCGTAACTATCAGCCCCCGGAGCGGCGAGTGCGGTGTTTCTCAGCATACATAAATATATATATATATATATATATATATATATATAGCTGGCTCGCTGATACGACCTTGAGTTGCCTTCGTGGGAGAGCTGGACTGAAGTTGCGTTGAGTGGAGAGGAACCTCTAAAATATTTTAATCCTAAAAATTAATATTTTGTATGGTTATCTGTTGTACTGAAGTTAAGTTTTTTTTCTTCTGATAGCACGGATCACATGGCAAGTATTTATGAATCAAACTGAGATCTGAAAGGTAAAGAAACTCCTGTTCATTAATAATTATATTTTTAAAATGGTTTTGATTTAACACTGCACGCAATATACAAAACGCACTGTTTTACTTTACATGCTTAAAATTTGAGCTTCTTAAATTCAGTAAAATATTGATAGTGTAAATAATGTCAAACATTTTTTATAGACTTCGAGATTAGCTATCAGGTAACGTTTGGCTGCAGTGAGTGGTAACTTGAT